>NC_083580.1:81005110-81345110 GCF_027579695.1 Neoarius graeffei
ACTGTCGGAGTCGGTGCCTGGAATTGATTCTTTGGAAGTGGGCCTGCAGAAAAGTATATTTTGAGTGAAGAAATTGCTCACTAAAAATGTTAAGTTAAAAACAGATATTAAACCAACTAAGGGTGGATATAGCACCTTTTCAGTTTTGGATTATTTTTAACCTAGCTTTCGGTATGCTTCTTTACCAAGACTGTTGGTTTAGAAATGACTTTAGATTAGATTAGATTAGATTAGATTAGATTAGATTAGATTAGATTAGATTAGATTAGATTAGATAAAACTTTATTGATCTCTTTGGGAGGGTTCCCTCAGGGAAATTAAGATTCCAGCAGCATCATTACAGATAAACAGAGAAAAGAAATAGAGGAAAACTTCTAGATAAATTAAAATAAATAAATTAAGTATTTACATATGCAAATATAAAAAAAATAGGATATGGGGAAGAGAGGAAGGGGAGGAAAAATAAAAAAAGAAGGGGGGAGAAGGGGGGCGGCAGGAGAGATATTGCACTTTATATTGCACATTATATTGCACATTGTCCAGTATTGCTTATTGTTAGGCTAGGCTACTGCTCCTTCCCGTCCTCTGTCCTCCTGTTACCCCTCCTCCCCCCAGAGAGGAGTTGTAGAGTCTGATGGCGTAAGGGACAAAGGAGTTTTTGAGTCTGTTCGTCCTGCACTTGGGAAGGAGCATTCTGTCACTGAACAGACTCCTCTGGTTGCTGATGACGATGTGCAGAGGGTGACTGGTATTGTCTATGATGTTCAGTAGTTTGTCCATAGACCTCTTCTCTGCCACTGTCACCAGAGAGTCCAGCTTCATGCCGACCACAGAGCCAGCCTGCCTGATCAGTTTGTCCAGCCTGGATGTGTCCTTCTTGGATGTGCTGCCCCCCCGCACAACATGGTGTAAAACAGGACACTGGCGACCACAGACTGATAGAACATCCACAGGAGTTTCCTGCAGATGTTAAAGGACCGCAGCCTCCTAAGGAAGTACAGCCTGCTCTGTCCCTTCCTGTATAAGTGTTTGGTATTGCAAGTCCAGTCCAGCTTGCTGTCCAGCCACAGCCCGAGGTACTTGTAGGAATCCACAGCCTCCACCTCGACTCCCTCAATCAGAACTGGTCGTGACCTTGGTCTGGACCTCCCAAAGTCAATGACCAGCTCCTTGGTCTTCGAGGTGTTGAGCTGCAGATGGTTCCTGTTGCACCACACAGCAAAGTCCCTCACCAGGCTCCTATACTCCTCCTCTCTGTCGTCACTGATACACCCAACGATGGCTGTGTCATTGGCAAACTTCTGAATATGACACAGCTCCGAGTTGTAGCAGAAGTCCGTGGTGTACAGGGTGAAGAGAAGAGGGGCCAGCACCGTGCCCTGGGGTGTTCTGGTGCTGCTAATCACAGTGTCAGACATGATGTCCTTCAGCCTGACATACTGCGGCCTGTCGGTGAGGTGGCTGGAGATCCAGGTGACCAGGCAGGGGTCCACTCGCATCCTGTTCAGTTTGTCCTGAAGCAATAGGGGCTGGATGGTGTTGAAGGCACTCGAAGTCTAAGAAGAGGATCCTCACTGTGCCATTTCCCTTAACCAGATGCGAATGGGCTCGGTGTAGCAGGTAGAGGATGGCGTCTTCCACACCAACACCTGCCCGGTACGCAAACTGCAGACAGTCCTGGGCATGTTGTACCTGGGATCCGAGGAGGCTGAGGAAGAGCCGCTCCAACGTCTTCATCAGATGTGAAGTGAGTGCCACCGGTCGGAAGTCGTTCAGCTTGCTGGGCCGATTCTTTTTGGGAACTGGAACGATACATGATGTCTTCCAGAGGGTTGGCACTCTCTCCAGCTGCAGGCTGAGGTTGAAGATGCGTTGGAGTGGTTCACCTAGTTCAGCAGCGCAGGTCTTCAGTAGTCGTGGACACACCTTGTCCGGGCCTGCTGCTTTCCTGGGGTGAAACTTCCTCAGTTGACCTCTGACCTGATCTGCAGTAATGCATGGAGGAGTCTGTGTTGAGGTGGGGGAGGAGGGGGCTGCTGTGATGACTGGGGGGAGGTGTGTTGAGGGAAGAAGGAGAGATGGCTGCAGTGAGGGAGAGGGTGGGGGGGACTTGGGCTGGTTGAACCAATTAAAGAAGTCATTCAACTCATTCGCCCTCTCCACTGTCCCCTCAACAACTCTGGTCTTTGTATTGTGGCCTGTGATGGTTTTCACACCTTCCCAGACCTCCCTCATGCTGTTCTCCTTCAGCTTCTGCTCCACCTTTCTCCTGTAGCTGTCCTTAGCTTCCCTCATGCAGCATTTCACCTCTTGCTGTGCTGTTTTCATCGCCTCCCTATCCCTGCTCCTGAAGGCGGCCTTCTTCTTGTTGAGGACAGCTTTGACTTCCTGTGTTACCCATGGTAACACCGTACAGTCTTAGCGAGGGAGACCACGTCTGCACAGAAGTTAAGGTAATCCGTCAGACAGTGTGTCAGCCCCTGTATGTCCTCACAGTGTGGGCTAAGCAGCACATCCCAGTCCGTGATGTCCTAGCAGTCCCTGAGGGCATCTTCCATTTCAGGGGACCACCTCCTGATGGAGCTAGTTGTTGCAGGCTGCCTTTGGACCAGGGGGGTGTACTTCGGCTGTAGAAGAACCAGGTTGTGGTCAGACTTTCCTAGTGGGGGGGAGGGGTGTGACTCTGTATGCATCCCTCACATTAGCATACAGCAAGTCAATTGTCCTGTTGTTCCTTGTTGGACAATCCACAGCCTGGTAAAAAGCAGCCAAAGTAGAGTCCAAAGTAGCGTGATTAAAGTCCCCAGAAATGATGATAAATGCCTCAGGGTGCTGTGTCTGCAGCCTTGCTGTGACAGAGTGAATCCTCTCACATGCAGCAGCTGCGTCTGCCCACGGAGGAATGTAAGCACAGATGGTGATCACGTGACTGAACTCCCTCGGCAGATAATATGGCCGCAGGCTAACAGCTAGCAGCTCCAAGTCCGGGCAACATAAAACTGTCTTTACGGAGATGTGTCCTGGGTTATACCAGCGTTTGTTAACATAAATGATGAGTCCCCCACCTTTGCTTTTCCCGCATGTGTTAGTGTCTCTGTTGGCTTTCACAGCAGTGAATCCCCGCAGGTCCACTTTAGCATCCGGTACGAGATGTGTTAGCCATGTCTCTGTAAAAATAAATAAGCTGCTCTCCCGGTAAATCCACTGGTTGTTCAGAGCGGAAAGCTCGTCAACTTTATTCGGCAGCGAGTTCACATTCCCCATGATAACGGAGGGAATGGATGGTTTGCAGCGCCGCCGGTTGTCCGCCAGCCTAGCCTTTAGCTTAGCCCCGGCTTTGCAGCCCCTGGGTTTCCTCCTCAGCTCTGCTGGGATGGGGTGTCGTATCCCGGCTCGTCCCATTGTTTTCAGGGCCAGCAGCTCCTCTCTCGAATAAGTGAGAGAACTGGCTCCTGGTTGCGTGTTAAAGTTAAAAATATCCATGTTATATAAGTAAAACACACTATGTCTTCGTAACAAGAGCAGAAAAGTAAAAAAAAAAACGGTGGAAAAAAGAGGTTTAAAGAGCTAAAAACTACAGAGCTACTGGAGAGGCAGCCGTCTCACACAGCGCCCATACACAGCGCCCATACATAGTACATAGACTTAACTGTTATGTTAACCCAGTGGTTGGGTTAAAGGAACAGCCAAAAGGGTTTTTATTGCGTTAAATTGGTTGAATGAAGACTTTTTAAAATTACTGTATACTTTTTGTATGGACCATTTTAAGTCCCATTATATTTGAGGTTTTTTTTTTTTGACAAATGCCTTCATTAGGCTTTCTTCTTTCTAACGAGAAATTTATTAATTATATAAGCCATAATCAATCAAATGATTCAAAAAGTTCAGGGCAATCTATAAAGGAAGAACAGAAAATAGCAAACTTAAAGAGAGAAACACCCTCTGAAACACGAGTATTTAATTTAAATTTTTTTTGCAATTAGCAAAGAAATAGATGAACATTTGCATAACAAGCAAATGTCTACACAAGCATGCTCTCATTCTGTGTCTTTGAAAGTGAGGAAATACTAATGGGACTTTGGTAAGAAATCAACAGAGGGGCAGAAAGTACTACTTTCTCTTGTGCTTTGTTTTGTACATAGACTTTTTATCTATGTACCAAGTGTCTCAGAGGACTTGCGTGATGCTTTGAGGTTTAGCTTTGAACAAAGCTGCACAAAAGTGTTTAATAATCAACAATAACAACAAAAAAAGAGAGATGCTGGAATAGACAGAACAGCGATGCTGAGAACAGCGTTTATGTCACCAGAGGTATAAGTCCGTCTTCAGCATGTTGCCTCTGGGAGCCATTCGAAAAAACACATTTTTATTTTTATTGGCACTGAATCTCTAAAATGAAATGGAGCTAGGAATTAATTATATCTGAATTTGAATTAAACACAAGGCATTTCTCCAAAATATCAAGATATCCAGGGCTTCTCAGGATAGAAGAAGATTCAGTTTGTAGGTTGTATTTGGTCATACTTCATATGTTAAGAGGCCAGTGTCATATGTTATAGTCTGCAGATATATATGGACATAAGAAAATAAGCCTTTAAAGAACCACAATTCCAGAACTAATGACCTGCATTCAACATTTGTGGACTCTCATCAACAGCTACTTTTTTATAAACACCATCTTGATAATGTATAGGACCCTCTTTCCTCTCAGAACAGCCCCAGTTCTTCATGGCATGGATTCCACAAGGTTTTGGAAACATTAATTTGAGATTCTGGTCCCTGTTAACATCTTTGCATCACATAATTGTTGCAGATTTTTTAGCAGCACATTCATCTCCCATTCTACCACATCCCAAAAATGTTTTACTGGATTCAGATTTGCTGACCGAGGAGGCTGGTGAAATGCCCTGAGCTCATGTCATGTTCATGAAACCAGTTTGAGATGACTTTGTGACATTATCATGCAGGATAGAACATTATACAATGATAAATGGCAGCCATAAAGTGATGCACATAATCAGCAACTATACTCAGATAGGTTGTAGAGTTAAAACAAGGCTTGATTTGTATTAGAGTCCAATATCTCATCTCATCTCATTATCTCTAGCCGCTTTATCCTTCTACAGGGTCGCAGGCAAGCTGGAGCCTATCCCAGCTGACTATGGGCGAAAGGCAGGAGAGTCCAATATGTGCCAAGAAAACATTTCCCACACCATCACACCACCACCGCCAGCCTGAACTGTTGACAAAAGGCAGGTTGGGTTCATGGATTCATGGTGTTTTTCTAGTTTAGTTTACCAGTAGTTTAGTTTAGTTTATTTGACAGACTTATGTCCAAACCATACAAGACAAGACAAATTAAAAAGGACTATAAAAACACAAATATATCACATACAAACATTTCAGCCAGTCCGCCTTCAGTCTGGATGTGTAACAGGAACAGCTCACTAGGGGATCTGAAAGTGCAACCATGATGCTGTTCTAGACTTCAGCCGTCCAGTTTTGGGTCCCATTGCAGTCTCAGATTCCTGTTTTTGCATGACAGGAGCAGAATCGGAAATGGTCTTCTGCTGTTGTAGCTCATTCACCTCAGGATTTGGCATGTTGAGATGCTTTTCTGCTCACCACGGTTGTAAAGAGTGGTCATTTGAGATACCGTAACTTTACCGTCGGGCTCTGGTTATTCTCATCTCTCATCAGCATTGAATTTCCGCCTGGATGTTTTTTGTTTGTCGCACCATTCTGTGTAAACTCTAGAGATTGTTGTGAATGAAAATCCCAGGAGATCAGTTTTCATTTTTGTGAAATACTCAAACCAGTTGAACAACCAGGCCACAGATGCCTTACTATTCAGAAATAACTTATTTCTCAAAAATACTTCAAAGATATCCTTATGGTTTTATAATGTGGAATCGATCACCAGCATCCTGGTCTCTTTAGAGGCTGAGCAAAGGCATGTTTAAAGGTAATGTGATTTGTGTGAAGTTATAATTTCTTTAAGCTTTACTGGGACCCTCTGATTTAGTATTTAGGATTCTATATTTAGTATAGAAGTTATTGTAATACTATGCAAAAGATGCAGCTCATGGGGCTGGTTTAATGTATACTTCTTGTTTGCTTTACATATGCTTCCTACAGAAAGCACAATAATAAGTGATTACAATAAAACAATAAAATATGTTCTAGCTCCCTTATCAAACCCTAGTGCATTGCTGAAGCAGGGAATACAGTGGAGTGCCATGATGTTGGTTTGTTTTTTTTTTTGCTTGTTTTTTTTTTTTGCTTGTTTGTTTAGAAAATATATGCATTATATTATCTGTATAATATTTTCTTTGCATTACGTTTGTATGCAGTAGCTTCTGGTTCTCCACTGTCAAAATGATTTGTTGTTTGAGCTTCAAGGTTTGAATACATTATTTGATAATTAATGTGTTAGTGTTTTGATTCAGTAAAGGTTTAAGGATCGTAGGTTTGGTTCAGAAATAGTACACATTTCAAGAAAAAAGATTTTATTTTAAAACTGTAGAGTACAAAACAATGATCTTTATAAAACCATGCAATTGAGCTGTGAATAATAATAATAATAATAATAATAATAATAATAATAAATCCTGAAATGTCTCATATAGAACCTTGTACATCTCATTAGGACAGTTAGTATTACACTGCTCATTCTCTCAACCATTTCAGACTTCACATTCTCCAATAGCAAGGGTACAACTTTATCTGAAATATAGTTTACAGAAAATGCCTGAAGACTCATAGAAATGAATATTTCCGTTGCATTTGCAACAGAATTTGAGGGGCAGACGACTATAGAAACGGAGATTGACGCTGCCTTATGTGCCTTGTGGCATGGGAAGGACTTTGATTGATTTGCAGGAAAATGTACATTAAATGCATCAGATTTTGTAGGTTAAATCTGTGGGTAGAAAGTGGTGGAGTTTTTTTGTGATATTGTGCATGTATGCTAACGTTATCGATGTTGCATCTAGAGCGCGCGCACACACACACACACACACACACACACACACACACACACACACACACACAGATTATCTTGTAGGGGCACCGCATTGTTCATAATTCACAGCCAGCTATTAGGTGTTCAATTGAAATGATTGTTTCTGTCACGTCCTGCATTACCTGTTGAGTCTTTGTTTTGCTCTTTACTGTGTCGCATTATGATGACGTCGGTTGGTGTGTCTAGACTTGATATAAAAAACTGACTTGCAGTAAGTTTTGAGTGGATTAAAGTTTTCCCGAGTTCGGGCTTTTAAACCTATCCTCTGTGTCTGTGTGTCCCCACTGTGTCAACACCTTTACACTGGTGACCCCGACGACTCTTTGGACGGTAATTCTAAGAGATTTTATTTTATTTTATTTTTTTACTACGATGGAGGCTAACGCCGTTGCGCTCAAGCTACCAGAGTTTTAGGAAGGTCATGTGGAGGTGTGGTTTGCTCAAGCGGAGGCTCAATTCGCGATCAGATGGATAACGGATGATGCAACGAGATATTACTATGTGGTCGCAGCCCTGGGTAGCTCAACCGCTGTCAGAGTCGTGAGTTTGCTGCAGAATCCTCCGACTGAGGATAAATATGGCAGCCTTAAAGTGCTTTTGCTGGGGACTTTCGAACTGAACAGTTCCGAACGAGCCCGCCGTTTGCTTTCGTTGAGCGGTTTGGGTGACGCAAAGCCTTCGAAACTGATGGACCACATGCTGTCTCTCCTCGGCAAACATGAGCCTTGTTTTATCTTCAGGGAGCTCTTCCTTCAGCAGCTGCCAGGGGAGGTGAGATCGGCGCTTGCTGATTCTTCCATCAGTGACCCGCGCGACCTGGCTAAGGAGGCAGATAAGTTTTTTTCTGTCATGCAGCACTGCAAGGCAGCTGTCCACCATTGTGCTGCAGAATCAATGCCACCAGAGGGAGCTCTTGTCGCTGCAGCACAACAAAGGAAGCAAGGCTTGTGTTTCTACCACGCTCGTTTCGGGCCCAAGGCTACGAAGTGCCGCCCACCCTGCCGCTTCAAGGCGTTGGGAAACGGGGGGGCCGGTGCTTATTTACAGCAATGAGCGTCGGCCATGCAGGCGGTTTGCTGTTTGTCACCGATGCTGTTTCCGGATGTCGTTAACTCTGTGACACAGGTGCGCAGGTAAGTGTCTTACCTGCTACAGACTTGGACATTCAGCAGGGTAAACGGGGTCCCGTATTGGAGGCCGCGAACGGTAGCTCCATCCAGACTTTCGGTGAGCGCAGTGCCGTGGTGTCTTTCGGTGGACAACAGTTTACCTGGAACTTTGTGGTGGCAAGAGTGTCCATGCCCCTACTGGGCGCGGATTTCCTTTACGCTCATGGTTTTCTGGTGGACGTTAGAAACCGATGACTGATCAATGCAGAGACTTTTACCTCACTCCCCTGCACACGTAGCTGTTCCAGTTCGTCCCGTCTGTCCAGCACCTTTACGGCAAATGAGTTCTCACGCCTCCTTGGGGTGTTCCCCACCCACACCCAACCAACTTTCTTGTCCGGCGTGGTCAGACATGGTGTGGAGCACCACCTCGCAACCGTTGGTCCCCCAGTTCATGCGCGCGCTAGGTGCTTGGATCCTGAGAAGCTCGCCATTGCCAAGGCAGAGTTCGAAATGCTGGAGCGCCTTGGCATCGTACGGCGTTCTAACAGCCCTTGGGCTTCGCCATTACACATGGTTCAGAAGCCTGGTGGAGGACGGCGTCCGTGTGGTGACTACCGCCACTTGAATGAGGCCACTACACCCGACCACTACCCTGTTCCTCATATTCAGGACTTTTCTGCACGGTTGGCTGGTAAGGTCATTTTTTCTAAGGTGGACCTCATCTGTGGTTATCAGCAGATGCCGCTGCATCCACAGGACATTTCCAAGACTGCTGTCATCACTCCTTTTGGTTTATTCGAATTCCTCCGCATGCCATTTGGGTTAAAAAATGCTGCTCAGACTTTTCAGTGGCTCATGGACAGTGTTCTGCGCGACCTGCCATTTGTTTTTGTGTACTTGGATGACATTCTCATTGCTAGTACTTCCAAGGCTGAACACCTGGCGCACCTCAAGGTTCTATTTCAGCGGTTGAGCGATCATGGACTGATCATCAACACAGCCAAGTGCCAGTTTGGTTTGTCTGCCATTGATTTCCTTGGCCACCATGTCACGAGCAAGGGCGCAGCTCCACTGGCTGCGAAGGTGGAGGCCATATGCCAGTTCCCACAGCCGGTCACGGTCAGGGCCATACAGGACTTTCTAGGCATGGTGACTTTCTACCATAGTTTCATCCCACATACAGCCCACCTCATGCATCCCCTCTATGAAGCTCTTAAGGGTAAGGCTGCTAAGCACACAGTTGTCTGGACAGAGGAAAGGACTCAGGCGTTCATGGATACCAAGACAGCCTTGGCCAATGCCACCATGCTAGCACACCCGTCCCCGGATGCCCCTATGGTCATCACCAGGGCTTTGAACCAGAATTTTTTTCCTATTGGTTCGTTCCGAACAGAAACGGAATTTTAACGTTTCCGGTTTTGGGTTCCACCATTAAATAGACGTTCCCGAACCGGTTAGAACAAAAAAATTTCGTTCCCGGAACGGTTAATTACGTTCCCTG
Organism: Neoarius graeffei; assembly: GCF_027579695.1. NCBI lineage: Eukaryota > Metazoa > Chordata > Actinopteri > Siluriformes > Ariidae > Neoarius > Neoarius graeffei. Next base: position 81,014,748 of record NC_083580.1, read on the forward strand.
TCAGCGGTTTAACAAATGGCTATAAAGTTATGTCTCTGTCTCATCCAGCTTAAGCCAAATGTAGGCTAATTCTATTACAACCTTCATTAAATAAGACAAGAAATAATTCAAAACAATTATTATTTCAAATGTTGGCGATTTGGATTCTCAGTATGTCTTCCCATCTACACAAACAGAAAAAGTGCCAAAATGAAAGATAATTTGTTTAGTGTGTTACCAAAGGCTAGTCAGGCCCTTTAGAGGGCTACCGCATGATGTCACCGCGCCGCGAGATTTTGTTAGGTGCCATATTGGAAGACCAAGTACACATCTATGCAAGTACATACATACATAAAACAAACTACACCTGAAATGTAGCCAGGGCCGGTTCTGCCCTAATCTGGACCCGGGTGCAACATCGCGCAACCCCCCCCCCCCCCCCCCCCCCCCCCCCAAAAAAAACCAGTCTAAATCAGGACAACCATCACATAACTATAAACATTTTATATCAACTATTTTAACTAAATGGGCTATAATAAATAAGCCTGCAGGCAGCCACGGCGGGCTGCCTCAGAAAAGTAACCATTCAATGACGCAACTGAAAGCCTGCAGCCACGGCGGGCTGCCTTAAAAAGTAATCATTTGTCCTACCTTAAAACTCGTTTTGCATTTTCTGCCTCCTTTTTTGTATTTTCAACCCTCCGTTTATTTTCTTTCCTTTTCTGAAAACCCGATTTGTGTCCAGACATTTTGTTCTGCTACCAACGAACTAACTCGTCAGGTCTCGTCTCTCGAGCCCGCGATGATTCCCGTGGGAAGGGTAACAATTGATACATTTTTACAAACAGCCAATAGGGAGGTTGCAACGTTCAGGCTCTTCTTTGCTCAGACACTCAGTAATGGAGACGTGATAGTAGTCCACCTTCCCGCTCTCTCCATTCAGTCAGCGAACGTCACACAGGAAGTGAACCCCAGCGGGTCATAGAAACTTGCGCAGGAGAAGAATGGCTTTTTTATTTGTAGGCTACGGAAACTTTGAGGAACGAAATAAAAACCGGTATTAACCGGTTACCATTATTTTTAATAAGCGTTTCTGTTCCGGAATATAAAAAATAATAAAGTTTCTGGTTTCGTTTCTGTTCCATGTGAAATAGAAAAAGTTCCCGGTTTTCGTTTTCGTTCCTTAAACCGGTTCAAAGCCCTGGTCATCACAACAGACGCCTCTGACTATGCCGTCGGGGCCGTCCACGAACAGCTCGTTGATGGCGCTTGGCAGCCACTGGCCTTTTTCAGCCGACAGTTGCGCCCCGCTGAGAGGAAGTACAGCACGTTTGACCGAGAGCTGCTAGGCCTGTTCCTGGCTGTACGACACTTTTGTTTCCTGTTGGGAGGCTGAGCATTCACTGCTTTCGTGGACCACAAGCTCTTAACCTTTGCTATGACCAAGGTTTCAGAGCCATGGTCTGCCCGGCAGCAGTGTCAGCTTTCCTTTATTTCGGAGTTCACAACGGATATCCGTCATGTGGCAGGGAAGGATAATTGTGTGGCGGACTGTCTCTCTCTTCGGTTTGCGGGGGCAGTGCATCTCGGGGTGGATTATGTCTGCATGGCAGCGGACCGGGTCCACGACGCTGACGTTCAGGCCTACAGGACTGCCATCAGTGGACTGCGTTTGGCGGATGTTCCTTTTGGTAATGCAGGTGTCACCCTGCTTTGTGATGTATCCACAGGTCAGGCCCGACCCATTGTTCCTGGCAGTTGGCGCAGGCAGGTGTTTGATGCAATGCATGGCCTTTCCCACCCTGGCAGGAGAGCATCGCAGAAGCTGGTGGCAGCAAAGTTTGTTTGGCATGGCCTCAAAAAGGATGTTCGTGACTGGGCCACTGCCTGCCTCGAATGTCAGCGAGCTAAGGTGCACCGTCACTCCAAAGCTCCTCTTGAAACCTTTCATGTCCCGGAGAGACGTTTTGACCACGTACATGTGGGCCTGGTGGGACCCTTGCCGACCTCCCGGGGCTTTACGCACCTGCTCACTGTGGTTGACCGCACCACTCGTTGGCCCGAGGCCATTCCACTCCAGTCCATCTCCACAGCTGATGTCGCACGGGCATTCCTGAGCACATGGGTAGCCCGTTTTGGCGTCCCTTCTGACATAAAATCAGACCGCGGCTCGCAGTTCACGTCGGCGTTATGGGTTGCAGTCACCAACAGCCTCGGAGTGCAGATACACCGCATCACAGCATACCACCCGCAAGCCAATGGACTATGTGAGCAGTTTCACCGTTCATTGAAAGTCGCATTACGGGCAAGCCTCCGTGACGAAAGCTGGGTGGATCGTTTGCCTTGGGTAATGTTGGGGCTGCGGGCTGTTCCCAAAGAGGATCTACTTTCTTCTGCAGCCGAATTGGTCTATGGGCAGCCTTTCCGGGTGCCGGGTGATTTCTTGACTGATGTTACTCGCCCATGGTCTGCTGGTCAGCAGTGGCAGGCGCACCTCCAGGATGCCCAGGTTTTTGCACCAGTGCCCACCTCTCAGCATGGCATGCCGCGTTCACAGCTCTTACCAGGACTGCAGGATGCGGCATATGTTTTCATCCATCATGATGCTCACCGCAGCCCCTTGTGCCCGCTCTATGATGGTCCGTTCCGGGTGCTGGAAACGGGCGACAAATTTTTTGTCATCGACATCGGGGGCAAGCGAGACCGGGTGTCAGTGGACCGCCTTAAACCCGCTCACTTGGACTTGGATTCTCCGGTGGTGGTTGCCCAGCCCCCGCGGCGGGGCTGTCTGCCATCTACCACACTTCCACAGTCCACAAACCCTGAACTTCCTGTTCCTGTGGCCCCAGCGCCTGAAGGCCAGAGTAGTTTTGGCCGAGCACTGTGCCCACCTCACCGGATGAACTTGTCTGTCTTTGTGAATTCTGGGGGGGCATGTGTAGGGGCACCACATTGTTCATAATTCACAGCCAGCTATTAGGTGTTCAGTTGAAATGATTGTTTCCGTCACGTCCTGCATTACCTGTTGAGTCGTTGTTTTGCTCTTTACTGTGTCGCATTATGATGACGTCGGTTGGTGCGTCTAGACTTGATATAAAAAACTGACTTGCAGTAAGTTTTGAGTGGATTAAAGTTTTCTCGAGTTCGGGCTTTTAAACCTATCCGCTGTGTCTGTGTCTCCCCACTGTGTCAACACCTTTACAATCTATCATTAAAAAGAGAAATCATCAAAATTTTGCTATGCTGGTGTTTTTAAGGTTATCAACCCAGTTTCGTGTTCCCTCTGGAAGCCATTAGAGCTATCAAGGACGAATACAAATGTGGAATTTCTACATAACTGTGTGTGTTATATAAGACAAGACAAGAGTTAAACTGACACAGGAAACAAACACAAATCAATTCTATTTAAGTGGATTCTTGCACTTATGATTTCATTTGTAATTCATATGAGCTCTTCTATGGACACCTTTTATACGAGTCCCATTAAAAACTCCTGAGTGACTCCAGGAAAATGTAAAAAAAAAACAAAACAACCAAGGTCATTTGAGCATCGTAGTATTCGTAGCATCACCTCATCTCCATCACGCTCCCACTCTAAAATGCTGAAAACTCTCCATTTTTGGAGATGTTTATGGTGCATGCTAAGAAAAGACTGAGTGGATGATCAGTCGTTTTAAATTTATACGTTTCCATGGCATGTCTCTACTGACATTATGGAGAAAAATTTTTAAATGACTTGTTTTATACCCAGAGTGGTGGCTGAGGAAACATTCATACAAGGATAATCTTTTGAAGTGTGCCTTAAGAATTGCTCATCAACAAGCCTGTAGGAATAAACACAGTGATGTTTTGAAGAAAAGGTCAGGCAAGAATCTTGACTAATCAAGGCCAGGCATTTTGGAGAATGGAGTATGGAGGAGAGATAGTCGTGACTCATCCTGTTCCAGGCTCTTGCGCTTGAAGGGCATTAAATCAGATGAGTAAAAAAAAGTCCTCTTCAGGGTGGAAACAGTACTGAGAAATCATACTTGTGTGAAAGTATATGGAGTCGCTACTTTTAAATGTACTCAAGTACTAAAATGTAAACGTTAAAGTCAAATATCCTGTAAATAACCAATATTTAGCATTCACTAGACTTTGACTTCATAGCCAGTTTGTATTAGCTGCTAGTCTACCCTGGTATTAGCAAAGAAAACAGGCTAATTTAGTTAAATATATCCAGTTAACATTAGCTGAATTTACCTCAACGTGCTTTTTGGCTTCAGGGAGGTAAAAGAGACGCCTCATTTTATACGAGTCTTCATTTACTCCAGCGTACTGTACTGAAACATTTTACTGAGGTAGAGTCAGGGACGCTGATCCTCAACTAGATTATCTGTCTTCACACACACACAGATAGCTCTAGCGCTAACTACACTGTGTAGTCACTGGATGGATGAGAGGAGAAGAGATCTTTGAGGTTTGTAACAAGTAATTTTAATTTATAGCATATAACTACAAATATTCAATTTCAATAAACTCAAAATATGCCAAAATCATTTGAAGTATGGCAACAAAGTGCAATTACTCACTCGTTTTCCATTCCTGGTCATCAAAGGCATTTTTTAAAAGAAAAGAGCCACCCTGATAAATTATTTCTCTCTCTTCCAGGAGTACACAATTGATGTATTCTTTCGTCAGAGCTGGAGGGATGAGAGGCTGAAGTTTGATGGACCCATGCAGGTTCTCCCACTCAACAACCTTCTAGCCAGCAAGATCTGGACTCCGGATACCTTCTTCCACAACGGGAAAAAATCTGTGGCCCACAACATGACGACTCCTAATAAACTCCTGCGGCTGGTGGACAACGGGACCCTGCTGTACACTATGAGGTGTGTACTGAGTCTCATAACTTTATTTATAGAGTGTACATGCTAATTAGTGTACACAATCTTTACATTTTGTTAAAGCACATCACTCATTGCACTATCTTGCAACAAAACCTGCCTTTTTTTTTTGTTGCTTTAGCTGCCATGAATAGCAAATGAGAGAGAGAGTCTGGAAAACCTGTTGGATATTGCTGTTCTGATTTTTTTAACAAATAGCCAAAAATACTGTAAAAAATACATTTTGACTTTAATTCTTTTTTTTATTGCTCAAACTTTTTTACTTTGAATATATTTGAATATCTGTCTGCAATTACTTGCTTTTAGGAAAAATTATCCAACCTGAATAACCGAGTTTTATTTGACACCTGTGAACGCAATGAAATAAACTTCAAAACGTTGATGACCACACACACACACACATATATATCTGTATATCTGTACGTTCATTTACACGTAAGGCTGGATTATACTTGCAAGTAAGTTTACAACTACACAAGATGGTTTCTGTACAGATCCTGCAGTAGTTTAGAGTAGGCATGGAATGATTCACTCAATTCACAAGTTGATTAGATTTACGATAGCGGGTTCACAATTTGATGTTTCCATGATATTTTTGGAAAAAAAAATTAAATGAAGAAAATTTTATTACCAAAAAAAGCAACACTTATTTTCCTGTTCTTTATCAACTTAAATATTAATTTTGTTAAATAAAAAAAATCCTTTTGCTTCATTTTCTTAATAACAATTACTTACCCACATTTGTAAAGGTTGAAGTAAAATATAATGGCCTATAAACTAAAATATTCATTTCATTAAAAATGAAAAAATGAATAACAAATATTCCTTTTCTTAATAAACTTTTATGAACATTTGTGGCAGATCACAGAATCTAGGGACACATGTCGGCCGGGGGCATTTTGAGTTATTGACAGATTCAGAAAGTACAGTTTCTAAGCTTTCCAATGATGCCTTCCATGTGGAGATCTGACAATATTTGAAGAATGTGTGGCCTTTTGAAAGTGTATACTTCTTAAAACAGAAAAGGGAGAAAATCGCCCTCAAAGTTTTCCATCTCAGCTACTCTGGGTGTAGGGCGGGCACATAATGGTGCTCATTTGCATGACATTAAGGAAAGCCCTACCCCCTACGAGCTAGCACGATACTACTTTCATGTAAACAAAGATCACCACGTCAATTTTCCTTCCATGCAAAGTATGCCCAAAACAGTTATGAAGTACAAAAATAAGTCCTAAAGTATACTTTAACGTTTTGTGGTTGAAAAATTACTTGCACCGTAAGAATGAAAGATAGCACGATGATGACACAACTAACACAACACTAGTTTCATGTAAAGCCTCGGTCACAACTGGCCGTACAGTACGCGCTCCTACGGCCGGTCTACACGCAAAAAACGCAAGAAATACACGGAGAGTGCGCATGAAACGCACGAGAGCGCACGTGTGAAAAGCACGAGAGCGCACGTGTGACGTGCTGATTTTCAAGCCGCAGACCGGCCGCAGAGGTTCTTTGTCATGTCAAACAAACTCTACGGGCGCTTACGGTTTTTTCAGGTTGCAAGACAAACTTACGGCCAACGCGCGTCTTTCTCCGTGAACAAAAAAAAAAACGCAGCGATTTGGGAAACGCCAAAAATCACACGGCCAAAAAATCGTACGTCCGGTTGTGACCTAGGCTTAACCAAACCACAACACTCTCCGTTACATGCAAAAATAACCACACAGCCTTAGATTAATAAACTCACCCCATCAGAAAGAGAAACGGCGCCTTGCACACACCAATGCCTCCGATGGAATGTAATCCTAGAACGGTCCGTGTATCATCCGATCATTCAAGTATTCCATTCAATCTGGAAAACGAGGTTGCGGTTTTTTTTGCTAGAAATGGTGATCTCCGATGTAAATACCGTGTGTCTGTTTGCTTCGCGGTGTTTGCTCCTCTGCGCTCTGTTTAGCTTCCTCATTCCATAGTGAAATCACACGCCTGTATGCAGGTTAAGTAGCCATGCGCTCAGCCCGGATCATACAGCTGATTCGCGGAAAAAAAAAACAAATGACTTAAATCATCATGTGAATGGCCCATATGGTAATTTACCCACACCCCCCAGCAGGCTACAGTCCTGACAAAAATGAGACAATTTGCAACAAAAAATGTATGCTTTTCCAACAAAACAATCTATTATCTGAAATACTGATTGCATTCTTCAAGATCTCAACTTGCACATGATGGAAAAACACAAAAATCACAAATTTCGAAAAAAAATGCTTCTTTTGCGATTATCTCGGATTCGTTTCGGCCGACATGTGTCCCTGGATTCGGTGAGGGGTCACATTTGTTCTGCTTCCATTTGCTTCTCTTTTCTTTATCTTTCAGCAGTCTGTAAAAAGAGAAAGCTCTGATTTCTTATTAAATCTATTTGTACAGAATCACACACCAGCTCTTTCATGTTTTAGACTTGTTTTTTGTGTTTTTGCTGCATTACAGCTGTGTTACTTCCGCCTACAGTGAAGTCACACACATTCCTGCTATTGAATCTTACTGCGCCCCCTGCTGTCTGAACAACACAATTGCATTTAGGAAAAACTAAGCGATTACACAGCCTGATAAAAATCACGATTCATTTTTTTATTTCATCGATTCGAATTGTCATAAATGTGTATCATGATGTATTGTCAGACGATATATCATTACATGCCTAGTGCATGCAGTCGTTCTTGGTCACTCGGATCTCTTTTTTTCCTCTGTTTTGAAATTAATGAGATTGAAAAAGAAAAACGCAAACTGGAAAGTGCAAACTCCTCTGTCCTGTAGACTCAAGTCTCTTTCCCATTTTAGATGTTTGTGTATTGTTGTGGCATTAGAACTGTGTTAACTGTTATTTCTGTTTGTGTTAGTATTCAAATTTTAAAAAACCTTTCACACCATTCAAAAGGTCTGTTTTGTGAACTCCTCTTCTGGATTTCCTAGATTAGTAAATAATTTTGAATGCCCATGACAACAGTAATGACGACAGCAGAAGGTTTTATTTAGTTCTCCTTTCTCATTGCTAGACGTTTTACAATTCGACTTGGAAATCTGACAGATTGTGATATTTTCTTTCATTGTTTTTAATCCTCCAGATGTATGTAAAGTAAGCAGGTGAGTGTGTGAACAATGATGCTGAACAGAACTGGCCATTAGGGTTCATGTAAACATAGGGAAAGCATGGAAAGCTCCACACAGATACCTGAACTCACAATCCTTGAACCTGAAATGATGGAAAATCCTAATTTTTCTGTTTCAGGTTTGGAAGATTAAAGCGTTCATCGGCATTTTTTAAAATACTAAATCACAAGAGGAGAAAAGTCTCTATCACAGAAATCTAATGTGTAAGATGACGATGATAAAAAACTAGTGCTGTCAAGCGATTAAAATATTTAATCGCGATTAATGTCGCGACTGTCATAGTTAACTCGCGATTAATCGCAATTTAATCGCACATTTTTGTCACATGAAAAACCATTGTAATTCTCTTATCGGCATAAAAAAGTGAATGGGCTTGCTTTGTACCAATGTTTTGTTTTTTTTTTATTGCAGAGCATAACACGCCTTGTCACAGCCACTGACATCCATAACTTCCATATTAGATGAGAAAACCAAGGGATGAAAAATAAAGTGCATATCACTGTGAAAATAAAAAAAATGTTTTATTTTACTCTTCATTAGTTTCTTTTGAAGAGAAGTATTTGCCATAAAAGAAGAAAAAAACAGATAACAAAAATAAACATCATACGTTTCGTCATACGTTCAAAAACGTTCATCATAGTGTGGCACTGTATTCTCTAATTCTCACTGCTTATAACTCTACACCTCCCCGGTGGAGATGAGCTGGGAAACTGAAGACTGAAGGAACAGTATTGAAAAGTCTTTTTCCAGTCTCACCTGTGAAAGGTAATCCCATGTGATCTCGTTTGGACGGTAAACCTGTTGGTACAGTTAAACGCAGCACATGAATGAGGCATCTTTATTCTCCACTTTGCCCCATCCAATATGGCAGCGAGGATGTTTATATGTCTATGCCTTTCTCCATCACTCACACGTACTCTTATTGAAGCAGCGCGCGACAAGCCGCAACAGGAACTACAGGTGACTTGCAGGGCCAAATTAGAATTTGCGTTAACGGCACTATTTTTTTAAATCGCGTTAAATTGAGATCGCGTTAACGCGTTATTATCGCGTTAACTTTGACAGCACTATAAAAAACACACATAGGAATGTCTGGTAGAGGCCAGTTAGGTTTCAGAGTAATGCCTTTTCAACAGGGCTGGTTAAGCGGCTCTCAGAAGCAGTTGGACGCTGGAAGCCCCTGGTCCAGACTTACCACTATGAAATGAAACGTGTTTGAAGAATGAATTAAAGAATTGAATTGTGACTGTAATGGCCAGCAGCCATCCAGAGCGATGTGCCTATCTGCTGTAAAAAGAGCAGGGCAATTCAAGTCTATTGACCTTTATAATGTACCCCAGGGGCTTTCTGTACACACACACACACACACACACACACACACACACACACACACACACACACACACACACACACACAAGCGCACACACTGTGTGAAAGGACAATCTGAGTCAGTGAGAGCTAGTCATCTGTCCCCAAATTTGATTTTTGTTCTGGATTTTGGAAATGACCTTCAACCAGATGATAAGCAAACTACATTAACATATCCTGTCAGTCAAAAGTAATACAACCCCAATTCCAAAAAAGTTGGGACAAAGTACAAATTGTAAATAAAAACGGAATGCAGTAATTTACAAATCTCAAAAACTGATATTGTATTCACAATAGAACATAGACAACATATCAAATGTCGAAAGTGAGACATTTTGAAATTTCATGCCAAATATTGGCTCATTTGAAATTTCATGACAGCAACACATCTCAAAAAAGTTGGGACAGGGGCAATAAGAGGCTGGAAAAGTTAAAGGGACAAAAAAGGAGCAGCTGGAGGACCAAGTTGCAACTCATTAGGTCAATTGGCAATAGGTCATTAACATGACTGGGTATAAAAAGAGCATCTTGGAGTGGCAGCGGCTCTCAGAAGTAAAGATGGGAAGAGGATCACCAATCCCCCTAATTCTGCGCCGACAAATAGTGGAGCAATATCAGAAAGGAGTTCGACAGTGTAAAATTGCAAAGGGTTTGAACATATCATCATCTACAGTGCATAATATCATCAAAAGATTCAGAGAATCTGGAAGAATCTCTGTGCGTAAGGGTCAAGGCCGGAAAACCATACTGGGTGCCCGTGATCTTCGGGCCCTTAGACGGCACTGCATCACATACAGGCATGCTTCTGTATTGGAAATCACAAAATGGGCTCAGGAATATTTCCAGAGAACATTATCTGTGAACACAATTCACCGTGCCATCCGCCGTTGCCAGCTAAAACTCTATAGTTCAAAGAAGAAGCCGTATCTAAACATGATCCAGAATCGCAGACATCTTCTCTGCGCCAAGGCTCATTTAAAATGGACTGTGGCAAAGTGGAAAACTGTTCTGTGGTCAGACGAATCAAAATTTGAAGTTCTTTATGGAAATCAGGGACGCCGTGTCATTCGGACTAAAGAGGAGAAGGACGACCCGAGTTGTTATCAGCGCTCAGTTCAGAAGCCTGCATCTCTGATGGTATGGGGTTGCATTAATGCGTGTGGCATGGGCAGCTTACACATCTGGAAAGACACCATCAATGCTGAAAGGTATATCCAGGTTCTAGAGCAACATATGCTCCCATCCAGACGACGTCTCTTTCAGGGAAGACCTTGCATTTTCCAACATGACAATGCTAAACCACATACTGCATCAATTACAGCATCATGGCTGCGTAGAAGAAGGGTCCGGGTACTGAACTGGCCAGCCTGCAGTCCAGATCTTTCACCCATAGAAAACATTTGGCGCATCATAAAACGGAAGATACGACAAAAAAGACCTAAGACAGTTGAGCAACTAGAATCCTACATTAGACAAGAATGGGTTAACATTCCTATCCCTAAACTTGAGCAACTTGTCTCCTCAGTCCCCAGATGTTTACAGACTGTTGTAAAGAGAAAAGGGGATGTCTCACAGTGGTAAACATGGCCTTGTCCCAACTTTTTTGAGATGTGTTGTCATGAAATTTAAAATCACCTAATTTTTCTCTTTAAATGATACATTTTCTCAGTTTAAACATTTGATATGTCATCTATGTTCTATTCTGAATAAAATATGGAATTTTGAAACTTCCACATCATTGCATTCTGTTTTTATTTACAATTTGTACTTTGTCCCAACTTATTTGGAATCGGGGTTGTAATACACTTTTGTCATAGATGCTTTTCTGGCTTCTGCATTAGTGCGTCAGTAAAAAAAAATTTAAATGTCAAAGATTTGTATGTCAGTAAAGGAAGTAACATATCGCATACAGACCGTTTTATTAGTCAGTTTTATTTTATAAAGTTGCACAAAGTGTATCTGTGACCAAAAATCTGATGCATTTGTTCAGGTAGCAGAAATGTTTTGCCATTATTTTTGAAGACATCTTTACTTTACAGCATTTCTTTACATTCTGACTTTTGAAAATCTAATTAAGTAATGGGTATTCTTGAATCGAGAAATGAGATATCTAGTGAATTAAGAAATGTAATTGGAAATGGTCTGAATCTTCACATTGACTTTAAAAGAAGACAATGGCAGTGAAGTAGCTATGTAATTATTCACCCAATTCACGATTTGATTTGATTCACAATACTAGGTTCAAGATTAGATTTTCCCATTATGTTTTTGAAAAATATTTAAAATATTTTCAGAAAATTTAATTACCAAAAAATGCAACGTTTTTTCTATTCTTTTCAACTTAAATATTCCTTTTGTTAAATGAAAAACAAACAAACTTTTTATTTTTTTTAAATAACCAGCAATAATTATTTACCCACATTTGTACAGTTTGGAGTAAAATATCATAGCCTATTAACTAAAATATTCCTTTTATTAGAAATGAAAAAGTTAATAACAAATATGCTTTTTCTTTATAAACTTTTATGAACATTTGTTCTGTCTCCATTTGCTTCTCTTTTCTTTATCTTTCAGCGCTCTGTAAAAAGAAAGCTCTGATTTCTTGTTAAATCTATTTGAAGTCAGAGAACAGCTCCTTCCCATTTTCGATCTGGTCTTTTTGTGTGTTTTCGCAGCATTAGAGCTGTGTTACTTCCACCTACAGTGAAGTCACTCGTACTCCCACTATTGTATATTATTGCACCCTCTGATGTCTGAACAACACAATTACAGATATGAAAAAGTAAACGATTACGCAGCCTGATAATAATCATGATTCATTTTTATTTCTTCGATTCAAATCATCATAAATTTGTATCACGATTTATTGCCTACACGTCTACAGTGAATCGATGCAATAATCCTTGAAAGAGTGCAAATAACTGGTGGTAAAAAAAATAATTTATACTTTTGTGTAATACTACCGTGCAAATAATTTAATAGGCTAGCAGGGTTTTAAAATAGTCTTTCTCTAAATTATCAGCATCATCATTCCTCGGTTAAAGCTAGGCGTACGCCAGAGTCACAGGATACTGAATTCTGTTGTGTCATATTGAATCATGTTCAGTGGTATCATCAAATATTGAATTGTTGCCTTAAGAATTGACATGGTATTGTATCTGGTGTAAGCCTGAGGTTTACACCTCTGATATGTATTTTATCCTGGATATTTTATACAGTAATGCTTTAATTTGCAATTTGTCACTTTAAAGTATCATGTTTTTGCTGTTATATTTTTCTTTATTGAAATGCTAATATTAGATGGAAACTAATTTATCCACTATTCCCCTGTTACTCTTTCTTCCTCCTTCAGCATTTTCTTGTATTGTATATAACACACAGTACACTGGTAATGAAGGTAGTGGAGTTCATTTGTAAAGTCATGTTTGGGAACACATGCTTAGTTTTCGTCTTGTAAGTGTGATAGAACTCAGCCTCGGTTCTTTTTCAGCTTTGAGTTGATGTTCCTGTGCTCCTCCGCACAGTTGAGAACAACAGTAGAATTAGGTTGCTGTGAAGTCGTGAGCTAATGCACTTCAGAGCAGAGGGACGTTGATGTTTGATGACAGTGATGTGTCGAGACATGATTGTATTGTTGATGCCTGTGATGTATGTACCACCTCCTTTCCTTTTGCATGCAGGAGTTTTAAACCGCCTGCGTGATTTACTGTCATATTAAAATGAGACCAATAGAGTGGGTGAGTTGAATGTAGGACTAAGTGGCACAACGGATGATCTGTTGTACCAGCTGTAATTCTTTCTAAGATATGGACTTATAGATTCTGGATGATTAAACAGGACTGTGCCGTTAAACTTTATCTATAGTTTATACCTTCTACTGAGTCGTGTCATTAACCATATTTTTCCGTTACATATTAAAAATTGCTCTTTGTAAACATATGAATGGATTTACAATGTATGCTTAATATGAACAATTTCATAATCTGATACAGAGACACATCGATAGCTCGAATAACGTTATATTGCTGCAATAAAGAACCTCTGGTTCAATAAGGTTGTTAGCATTTATTGCAGGAGTTGTAAATCCATTTGGGGGTCACTTGAGGAAGAAATGCAAAAAGAAATCTTTTTTGTTTCATTAATTTATGAACATTTTGTTTTTGAAATGTTTCTGGGCATCACATGCAGACAAGCAACATTTAAATAAGTAGTGTACATATTATCCCCCCCACTACCCTGACATGCTAACACGAGTGTATTTCGTAGTTCAGTTTTGAGTTGAGACACAGATGGTGACAAAAATCACGACAACGACAGCAGAACATTTTAAGCGATATACAGCTTGTCACTGTGTTTTAAAATTGATGTGCATAAAACAGTTTACAGATCAACTTGAAAACCTGACATGCCATCTCGACAATGTCACATTTATGTCTTGCATTTGTGATGATACGTGTGAACAAATGCCACTCAGATTGCCACCGTTTCTGCACATGCAGATAAAGTCATGTGGACAGTATACACCAAGCTTCTCTGCTTGGCATCAGGCTGAATCAGAACACATCTGGTGTGGATTATTTTCCAATAAAAACACAACACCTCTGTGGCAGCGGGGGCGTGGCCTAGCATCGGTTTGTGAATGGAGGGCGGGGCCAGGGAAGGGGAGTGGCAAAGTCAAGGCACCTGTGCCTAATTAATGTTGTGTCTGTGTGGCAGTGACAGAGGATGGAAAAGGAGGGAGAGAGCAGAGAGAAAGGAGCTCTCATGTTGCGTGTGTGACTGGGAGAGTGTGTGTGCGGCTGAAAAGCTACAGAAACAAATAAAATAAAGTGTATGTGCAAATATCACCTCCCGCCTGCCATGCTTCTGTACTCCACCCACATTAGGGAGCTGTTACAGTGGTGCCGAAACCCGGGACGTACAGAATGGAACCACCACATGGAGTCCTCCCCATTCAAAGAGCTCATCCATGCCCTCGCTACCTCCCAGCAGAACCAGCATTAAACGCTGACCGCCCTCCAGAAGGAGCAAGAGCAACGCTTTGAAGCCTTGATGCTGGCCCAGCAGGAAGATCGCCAGGCTTTCCAGCATTTGCTTGCGTCGGCAGGGGCTTCAACTGTCACCATGGCAGACCCTCCTCAGGCTACCCTCATGAAGATGGGCCCGCAGGACGATCTGGAAGCTTTCCTCGCTCTTTTTGAGCAAGTGGCCGAAACGTGGGGGTGACCACTCGAGCAGCGTGAAGCGTACCTCCTCCCGCTTCTGACTGGTGAGGCGCAGCTCGCAGCGCTGCAACTCCCTGCTGACAGCCAGCTCAGGTATGCTGACCTGAAGAAAGCCATCCTGCAGCATGTCGGCCGCTCCCCGGAACAACACCACCAGTGCTTCCGGCCACTGACGTTGGAGGAGGTTGGTCGTCCGTTCGCATTTGGCCAGGAACTCTGGGACGCCTGCCGGCAGTCCGAGAGCGGAAGACCGTGACACCGACAGGATCATCAATCTGGTGGCACTGGAACAGTTCATCTTTCAACTTCTGGAAGGAACGGCGGAATGGGTCCAGTGTCATCGCCCTGCGTCAGTAGAATGAGCCATCGAGTTGGCGGAGGACCATCTGGAGGCGGTTACGATGGCAGGTGGATGAGGCGCCTCTCCTCATATTCTTTCTCTCTCTCCTTTTCCCTCCTCTTTCCCTCTCTCTCTTTCCACCCCGTTCCCCCACCATGGAGGCGGCGGCCAGCTCTTCCCCAGCCAGCCCGTCGCACCTGTGGTATCCTCCCATCTCCCTCTCTCTCAGCAAGCCATCCCACTCCTGGTGGACTATGCAACGCGATAACCAGAAGCGGTGCCTCTCCACAATATCTCAGCACGCAGTATTGTGGAAGTACTCTTCCGTATTATCTCCTGGGTCGGGATTCTGAGAGAAATCCTGACAGACCAAGGCACTTTGTTTATGTCACGCAGACTGTGCGAGCTGTATGGGTTGTTGGGAATTAAATCTATCCGCACCAGCGTTTATCACCCACAAACGGATGGTTTGGTAGAGAGGTTTAATCAAACACTTCAAAATCTAATTCGGAAATTTGTAAATGAAGGTGCGCATAATTGGGACAGATGGCTTGGGCCCCTGTTATTTGCAGTACGAAAGGTCCCGCAAGCCTCCACGGGATTTTCCCCGTTTGAATTATTATATGGGTGAAAGTCACGTGGCATCTTGGATGTGCTGCGGGAAAATTGGGAGAAGGGACCTTCACCCAGTAATAACGAAATTCAGTACGTTCTCTAGCTGCGTGCAAAGCTTCACACCCTCACGCACTTAACCCAGGAGAATTTGCGGCAGGCACAAGAACGTCAAGCCCGATTGTATGACAGGGGCACGCGCCTTAGACTGTTCACTCTGGGAGACAATGTACTTATATTATTGCCCACGTCGAGTTCCAAATTAGTCGCCAAGTGGCAAGGGCCTTTTGAGGTCTCACGGCGAGTCAGGGACGTTGACTATGAGGTGAGGCGAATGGATAGGGGCGGGGCTCTACAAATATATCACCTCAACCTATTAAAGCGTTGGAATGAGGGGGTCCCTGTGGTGTCGCCGTCGGTTGTTCCGGAGAAGGCAGAGCTGGGGCCAGAGGTAAAAACAACCAAAACCACAACCCGAACCACTCCAGTCCCTTGTTGTGACCACCTCTCACCGGTCCAACTCACAGAGGTAGCCAAGTTGCATGAGGAATTTTCTGACGTGTTCTCACCCCTTCCCGGCTGTACCCACCTCATAGAACACCACATTGAAACGCCCCTAGGGGTGGTGGTTTGTAGCCTCCCATACCACTTACCCGAACACAAAAAAAAGGTGGTTCGGGACAAACTCAAGGCCATGCTCGATATGGGCATAATAGAGGAGTCACACAGTGACTGGAACAGCCCGGTGGTCCTGGTACCCAAGGCCAACAGGTTGGTCTCGTTCTGTGTGGACTATAGAAAAGTCAAAGCGGTGTCTAAATTCGATGTGTACCCAATGCCTCGCATTGATGAGTTGCTCGATTGGTTAGGCACAGCTTGCTTTTATTTGACACTGGATTTGATGAAGGGATATTGGCAGATCCCCTTGACTCCTCTATCCCGAGAGAAAACGGCTTTTTCCACTCTGTTTGGATTACACCAGTTTGTCACGCTTCCTTTTGGGTTGTTTGGGGCTCCCACTATGGTCCAGCGGCTCATGGACAAGATCCTCCACCCCCACGCCACCTATGTGGCAGCCTACTTAGACGACATACAGTGGTATGCAAAAGTTTGGGCACCCCTGGTCAAAATTGCTGTTACTGTAAACAGTTAAGCAAGTTGAAGATGAAATGATCTCCAAACGGCATAAAGTTAAAGATGACTCAATCCCTTTATATTTTAAGCAAAAGCAATTTATTTTCATCTTTTACATTTTCAAAATGACAAAAAAGGAAAAGAGCCCGAAGCAAAAGTTTGGGCACCTGCATAGTTAGTACCTAGTAACAACCCCTTTGGCAGGTATCACAGCTTGTAAACACTTTTTGTAGCCAGCTAATAATCTTTCAGTTCTTACCTGGGGGATTTTCACACATTCGTCCTTGCAAAAGGCTTCCAGTTCTTCAAGTTTCCTGGGCTGTCTTGCATGCACTGCTCTTTTGAGATCTATCCACAGATTTTCAATGATGTTTAGGGGACCTAGACATCGCGGCACATAGAACACCTTAGGGCCGTCCTAGAGTTGCTGAGGCAGGCGGGTCTCACAGCCAACCCGGAAAAGTGTGCAGTTGGGCGGGTGGAAGTACGGTATCTGGGTTTCCACTTGGGTCATGGGCAGGTGCGTCCCCAAATTGACCAAGACAGCAGCGGTCGCAGCCTACCCGAGGCCTAAGACCAAAAAGTGGGTGAGACAGTTCCTGGGGCTGGCTGGCTACTATCGTAGGTTCATACCTAATTATTCGGACATCACCAGCTCGCTCACTGATCTCACTAAAAAGGGAGCACCAGATCCGGTCCAGTGGATGGAGCAATGCCAACAGGCTTTCACCAGGGTAAAGGCTGCACTGTGTGGGGGGCCACTTTTACACTCCCCTGACTTCTCTCTCCCCTTTAGTTTGCAGACGGACGCATCGGACAGAGGACTGGGGGCCGTTTTGTCCCAGGAGGTGGAGGGCGAGGAACACCCTGTGCTGTCCATCAGTTGCAAGCTCTTGATGCGCAAGAGTAAGTACAGCACCATCGAGAAAGAATGCTTGGCCATCAAGTGGGCAGTCCTCATCCTCCAGTACTACCTGCTGTGGCGACCTTTCACGCCATGTTCGGACCACGCGCCCCTCCAGTGGCTCCACCGCATGAATGATGCCAATGCGCGTATCACCCGTTGGTATCTAGCCCTCCAGCCATTTAAATTCGAGGTGGTTCACAGGCCGGGGGCGCAGATGGTAGTGGCGGACTTCCTGTCTCGTTGGGGGGAGTCTGCTGCAGGCCGGACGGCTCCCCTGTCTGAGTCGGGCGGTGGGGGTATGTGGCAGCGGGGGCGTGGCCTAGTGTTGGTTTGTGAATGGAGGGCGGGGC
Organism: Neoarius graeffei; assembly: GCF_027579695.1. Taxonomy (NCBI): domain Eukaryota; kingdom Metazoa; phylum Chordata; class Actinopteri; order Siluriformes; family Ariidae; genus Neoarius; species Neoarius graeffei. The sequence goes on from NC_083580.1 coordinate 81,032,714, forward strand.
CAGGGAAGGTGAGTGGCAAAGTCAATGCACCTGTGCCTAATTAATGTTGTGTGCCTGTGTTGCAGTGACAGAGGATAGAAAAGGAGGGAGAGAGTAGAGAGAAAGGAGCTCTCCCGACCAGGACATGTGTGCGTTGTGTGTGTGACTGGGAGAGTGTGAGTGTGTGCGGCTGAAAAGCTACGGAAACAAATAAAATAAACTGTGTGTGCAAACATCAACTCCCGCCTGCCATGCTTCTGTACTCCACCCACACCAGGGAGCTGTTACAACTACCTTCTAGATCGGTTAGTCAGTGTGAAGAATATTCATTTTTGTTTTTATTCATTTAAGTTACACATACATCTGTAACTGACATAATAAAATGTTCAAATGTTACAGTGGTCCTATATTATAACTGGAATTTAAAGAAATCTATGGTAGTCAAGACCGGGGTCAATTCATAACATCCATTTGGGTTTGTTGGCCCAAAGAGCTGTTTGGGTTCAAGTTAGCCATGAAAAATCATCTCATCTCATTATCTGTAGCCGCTTTATCCTGTTCTACAGGGTTGCAGGCGAGCTGGATCCTATCCCAGCTGACTATGGGCGAAAGGCGGGGTTCACCCTGGACAAGTCGCCAAGTCATCACAGGGCTGACACATAGACACAGACAACCATTCACACTCACATTCACACCTACGCTCAATTTAGAGTCACCAGTTAACCTAACCTGCATGTCTTTGGACTGTGGGGGAAACCGGAGCACCCGGAGGAAACCCACGTGGACACGGGGAGAACATGCAAACTCCGCACAGAAAGGCCCTCGCCGGCCACGGGGCTCGAACCCAGAACCTTCTTGCTGTGAGGTGACAGCGCTAACCACTACACCACCGTGCCGCCTAAAAAGATATTAATAAAGAGAAATTAATTTAAAAGGACAGAAGTCAGAATTAAACAGATGTTTTACAGGCCAGTTTAAACTTTGCCATTTCTCTGTAACATGACAATCTGGGTGTTTTTGTCTTATTATCTTAAAGAGAGAGATAAAAGAGGCTGGTGAGGGAACGATGGTTTATAGCTGCCGTAACGTAAGTGTAAAGATGTTCCACAACATTAAATGTAGCTATAAATGGATACAACATACATGTCATTCTTTACGAAATAAAAATTCAAACAAAGCGTTTGGCAAATTGCTGTGGTATAATGCTGTGGCATGCTCCCAGTCATGCACCAGAGCCAGCAAATGTCATTTCTCACAATTATTAGCTTGTCTCCATAGCAACATAAATGTGAAACTATCCTCATTTGCAATCCCACACACACCTGCTTCTCATTAACACCATACAGCCACCTTCATACAAAAGGTTTTGCACACAGACCTAGCAAAATTTTACAATCAATTCAGTTAGAAAAATGAACTCTTTGTAAATCTCGTTAACTTCTCGCTCTTAGATCTTAATGAAACTCTGAGTGCTTCATTAAAAGCAGGAGCACTCGGAGGGTAAGCCCCTTAAGCTTATGTAATAAAAATCTCATAGACAGTGTTAAGTGTTAACTGTAAGACATAAATGTGTGCCGTGCTACAAGTGCTTAATGAGAGCAATAACGACTCTGGCCTTTGGATTACATCTTAATTGTAATTTTTTTTTTTTTAGTAAGCGCTTTATCCTGGTCTTGGTCACAGAGTGCAAGGCAAGAATAATGCACCCTGAGTGGTATCCCGCCACGTCCATCACAGCACACCTAGTGGCCATGTTTAGAGTCTCCAGTTCACCTAACGACATGTTTATGGGAGGTGGGAAGAACCCAGAAACTGGTTTCATCATCTTTTCAATCTTCGATTGTTGTTTTGTCCTTTTTCTGTTAGTTGCTTGTGATTATTCTTCACAAACGAACCTTGCTCTTGCATCCGAGTGTTTTCGAATTCCTCACATGCATTAAAGGAAATAGGATATGATAGCAAACCTCCATGTAGTGCACACCATTTGATATTTAATGAAGCAGAAAAAAACAGGCAAAGTAAAGGCTCAAGATTATAAAACATCGTTCATAATGAAATACAAGGGCGGCACGGTGGTGTAGTGGTTAGCGCTGTCGCCTCACAGCAAGAAGGTCCTGGGTTCGAGCCCCGGGGCCGGCGAGGGCCTTTCTGTGTGGAGTTTGCATGTTCTCCCTGTGTCCGCGTGGGTTTCCTCCGGGTGCTCCGGTTTCCCCCACAGTCCAAAGACATGCAGGTTAGGTTAACTGGTGACTCTAAATTGACCGTAGGTGTGAATGAGAGTGTGAATGGTTGTCTGTGTCTATGTGTCAGCCCTGTGATGACCTGGCGACTTGTCCAGGGTGTACCCCACCTTTCACCCATAGTCAGCTGGGATAGGCTCCAGCTTGCCTGCGACCCTGTAGAAGGATAAAGCGGCTAGAGATAATGAGATGAGATAAGATAATGAAATACAAATGACATTTATTTTTTATTTTTTGGGAAGTGAGACCATGGTTCCTTTGGTTTCTTTGACCCATTTTTACGGGTTGTTGCTATGACAAAAATATTCTCATGATATTTTCTATATTACACAATATCGATCACAATGAATTGGTTCAACCAAAAGGCTCAGTTTGCATTTTGTGTTTTTTTAAATAATATTTTCATTTAACAGCTGAAAATAACATATATTTTATTCTATCCACATTCACTGGATATGAGCAATTGCCCGCTCTGATTGGCTACTCTACTACTAGGATATCAGCTCATATACCATGAGTGGAGAAAAATGAAATGGTGGTGCGTGTTGCTGAACCAACCGAAGACGAAATAAAAACTCTACTCGAAAACAAAACGCCCAGAAAATACAAAAAAAAGCAGCAACAAAACATGGAATAAAAGTATTTGATGGTAAGAAAAGATCTCATCTCATTATCTGTAGCCGCTTTATCCTGTTCTACAGGTTCGCAGGCAAGCTGGAGCCTATCCCAGCTGACTACGGGCGAAAGGCGGGGTTCACCCTGGACAAGTCGCCAGGTCATCACAGGGCTGACACATAGACACAGACAACCATTCACACTCACATTCACACCTACGCTCAATTTAGAGTCACCAGTTAACCTAGCCTGCATGTCTTTGGACTGTGGGGGAAACCGGAGCACCCGGAGGAAACCCACGCGGACACGGGGAGAACATGCAAACTCCACACAGAAAGGCCCTCGCCGGCCACGGGGCTCGAACCCAGACTTTCTTGCTGTGAGGCGACAGCGCTAACCACTACACCACCGTGCCGCCCCTGGTAAGAAAAGATCTTTTTTTAAATTTTCCAAGAATTATTATTTTCGCATTTTTCACAAATTGCTCCTGTCATTTTGCCGGTTTGTTCACATTCTAAACGGAATTGATTTTGTTGGACGTTTTGTATAAAGTTTTTATTTATCGAATTTGCAAAAAATAAAAATGCTCCTTTTCTCAAAATCCAGTGAATGTGGATAGAATAAAACAGTTATTTCACTCAATCTCGTCGTACATGGATTATAGACAACTCAGTGCCACGTGCCTCATCAGCTATCAGCTCATGTACGACTCGAGTTCATGGAAAAACTATTAAATATATTTATGATATATTATAGACAAGGAGGATTTTTTTTTAATTTGCAGGTTAAATACAGGGCGGCACGGTGGTGTAGTGGTTAGCGCTGTCGCCTCACAGCAAGAAGGTCCTGGGTTCGAGCCCCGGGGCCGGCGAGGGCCTTTCTGTGTGGAGTTTGCATGTTCTCCCCGTGTCCGCGTGGGTTTCCTCCGGGTGCTCCGGTTTCCCCCACAGTCCAAAGACATGCAGGTTAGGTTAACTGGTGACTCTAAATTGAGCGTAGGTGTGAATGTGAGTGTGAATGGTTGTCTGTGTCTATGTGTCAGCCCTGTGATGACCTGGCGACTTATCCAGGGTGTACCCCGCCTTTCGCCCGTAGTCAGCTGGGATAGGCTCCAGCTTGCCTGCGACCCTGTAGAAGGATAAAGCGGCTAGAGATAATGAGATGAGATGAGATGAGATGAGGTTAAATACAAGATTTTACTATTAAATCAGCTGTGAACATTCAGATTGTAATTATAAAAAGACATCATGAAATCCACAATATCTCAGAAAAGTTCATCATGACATCATTTATCATAATTTTTCAATATTATCAACATACTCCCCAACTCTGGAAGGTTCCCCCTGGGTTCTGAAAAATATTCTCCACTTTTTTCCTTGAAAAATCAAGCTGAATAACTATTCTTCACTTTTTCTTATTTTTTCCCTTCACTTAGTCTGTATTTTTTCTTAGCTACCGACATATCAAAGTGGACTTAATACAGGTTTATACCAACCAAACTGGCACAATTCAAATATTTGTACAGATACAGGTCTCTCCATTACATATAAAATTTAGGCTTCACTTCAGCCTCTAATAAGAGAGACTTGATTTTGAGCATCCTGTACACCATCAAGCTAAAATAAATCTCTTTAGTTTGAGCTTACTTAAAGCTATAAGGCCTTCTGATTTCATAAAACCAGTGAAATTTAGTTCCTTCTGAAATGTGGTTGTAGCAGTTCGTGTGGGTGGAGCACAGAAAGACGGCAGGCCAGAATTCAGTTTAACAAACTCTTTATTTTAGCTTTTCAGCTTTAAACTATTCATACGCGCACACACACCAGTCGTCTGGTTGGGGAGAGAGCTCCCTTCCTCTGCTCTCTCTCTCCTCATATAGGGCGTGGTCACTGGGGAAGACACACAAACACAGATTAACCAACATCAGGTGCAGTGATTCTGCCACTTACCTTCCCTGACTCCACCCTCCGGTCACAGACCAACGCTTGACCATGCCCCCACTGCCACAGTGGTCATTGTGATATATGTTTATTTCTGTAATCTCATCTCAGGCCATTCTGTGGCTGGGAAGTTATTTAATTTGAGGGGATTAAAGCAAATAATGTGCATGAAATCGCTCGCTTGGTGCAGTCGAGCAGACAGAGGAAGTCCGTGTGCGCATGCGCAGGTTTACCTTCTTCTTCTTTTGGGTTTTACAGCAGCTGGCATCCACAGTGTTGCATTACTGCCATCTACAGGTTTCCCTTTGAGCGTGCACTGACAGTTCCATCATTCTGTCACTAAACGAACAGCTGATCACACCGAGGTGCTCGCTGAGCGCCCATATTTATTAGTTTGGTCCTGCGTTTCCTTTCCTTCGTATATAACATAACGTCTTTTCTTCTCGCTTTCTGTTACTGTAGTCTGTCTTTCACGTTTCATCCGCACACTCACGTCCTCCATTTTACTCTCCTGTTTCAAATTTGTATCCCACAATGCCTTGCGGGAACGGGGAAAGCCCACCACGTGATGCATGACGTAGTATCTTGAATTGGGTCATGGTGAAGCAGGAAAAAATAGTGGAGAGTTTGGGGCCACGTGGCTCTCAATTCATTAATTGTTCTACTTTAAAAAAATGTCATAAAATTAGAAGTCTGTGATTCGAATTCAGTAGCTTTTGGTCACTAAACAAAAATAATTGGGTCTCGGGGGAAAATTCTTTTTATGACCTACACTTGGGGGCGGCATGGTGGCGTAGTGGTTAGCGCTGTCGCCTCACAGCAAGAAGGTCCAGGTTCGAGCCCCGTGGCCGGCGAGTGCCTTTCTGTGCGGAGTTTGCATGTTCTCCCCGTGTCCGTGTGGGTTTTCTCCGGGTGCTCCGGTTTCCCCCACAGTCCAAAGACATGCAGGCAGCGTTCGAAACTAACGGTGTCCCGATGTCCCGGGGACCATAAAAAATGTCATCGGGACACAAAATTATCATATCTGGGACAATCCCGGGACAATGGAAAAAAAATAGATCTAGAAAAAAAGTTCTACATTAATATTATTTACAAAGCCGTAACACATACGTAGACATTCACCTAATTTGTCAATTTTAATTTTAAAACATTAACAGCGAAAAATACATAGTAGCTACACTTTCGATGCACCTGCATCCGTAGGCTACAGAGCAGCGCATTCTGTTCTAGAATCTTCGGCCGGAGTCCGCATTATATGGACTTGGAATGGAATTGCTACCGCACACGCTGCGCCGACTCTTGCCAGAACAAAAATGCTGAAGTGGTTGAAGCGGACCGACTGCGGGGAAGAAACTGAAAGCCCAGACATAACGTCTCCGGGACCTTCAGGATCCAAAGTGTCATCGCCTGGTCTGCAGGCAACGCTAGCAACTGAATGAACACTGTTAGACACGTTATAAAATACAACAGGAATGATGTGGATGATATTGACGGAAGATACCGTTCAACAGAATAAGTGAGTTTTCTTGGTGTCTTTCTAGTTCAGAAAGTTTAGTCACTCAGCAGCACAACTAGGCTCGGACCTGGCACTATGTTGATGTTCCACCCACGTTTCGGCAGCGAAAGTTCATAAAATGGATAACGGAAAGTTCATAAAAATGGGAAAGTTCATAAAAATGGATAACGGTAATGGATAACGGAAAGTTCATAAAAATGGATAACGGTCTCATCTCATTATCTGTAGCCGCTTTATCCTTCTACAGGGTCGCAGGCAAGCTGGAGCCTATCCCAGCTGACTACGGGCGAAAGGCGGGGTACACCCTGGACAAGTCGCCAGGTCATCACAGGGCTATGGATAACGGTAATGGTGAAAATTATAAGTTGGCCTTATAAGTGCCAACAGATATTCAAGGTATAAGTAGATGAAATGAACATAAAAGGGGTCTTATTTTCAACTAAAGTGTACTGCAGATGTAGGGAGTTGAAACATTTTCTGAATGAGCTAGTTGGCCCCTTTAAATAAACGGGTATCTATTCATACAGTGAGATCGCCAAAGTTTAATAAACTGAAAATGCAATAACTGTAATTTTGAAGTAGATGATGTATAGGACACGTGTCACTTGATAAATGTGACATTGTAAAATGTAAAAATGATATAAAGGGTTCAAAATCGCATAGTTACAAATAATAGTAACTTCATATGATAATATTAACCACTGGTTATTTCAGAGAGGAAAAAAAATGGGGACACTATTGCTTCCATTCGGGACAATACAACACAGAATTCAGGACCACTGGGGGACACAAAGAAAAAAAGTTAATTTCAAGCCCTGCATGCAGGTTAGGTTAACTGGTGACTCTAAATTGAGCGTAGGTGTGAATGTGAGTGTGAATGGTTGTCTGTGTCTATGTGTCAGCCCTGTGATGACCTGGCGACTTGTCCAGGGTGAACCCCGCCTTTCACCCGTAGTCAGCTGGGATAGGCTCTAGCTTGCCTGCGACCCTGTAGAACAGGATAAAGCGGCTACAGATAATGAGATGAGATGAGATGAGACCTACACTTGAAAAATCTGAAAGGTAGTCTACCTTTAAGGTTATCTTAGCATGGAATTATTCAAAAGAGGTATTAGGACTCCCCTTACCTTTAACTTCAACACAAAACTTGATTTGCAATTGAACAGAGTTGAGAAGAGTCTTGGACCAACCAACAGTGAAGGAATCTGATTTTCTCGTCGATTTACAAGCCGAAAACAGAATGACACTGCGGTTTACATCATACGTTTGCCACTGGAACTCGACACACCACGCCTCCTGAAACATAGCTCCCTTCAGTCTCTTGCTGGCTGACAGCACTTTCACTTTGGTGTTTTTTTGTGTGTTGTTTTTTTTTACCGACCTCTGTATTACTGACACTGTCTGATGTGCTCGGGGACGATCAGGGCTCTGAGTGTGCTTCCCCTGTGGCTGCTTCAGCCCTTAAATCATTTTCAGTGCTTGAAGAAGCCTGTCCAAAAATCTTCCACAGCCTTGATTGCACCATTGTTTGGTTCACGCAGAGATAATTACAACAACACCACACCAGGCCGATTAAGACGCACTGTGATTGGCCAAAAGCTTGGCGCCCATTTGGTCATTATGTGTTGTCAATTTTTATTGGTCACAAGCACATGCTCATTGTTTACATTCTGGCTTTTCTAGAAAGGGATTTCTAAAAAAGATGACTTATGATAATGATAAAGATGACATACATTCGTCACTGTGTCGATTGCTAGTAATTTTCTCTTTGTCGCTGATGGATTATGTTTGTCAATGATGAGCGTGACGAGCGCCAGCGGGAACCCTGCCCTAGGAACAATATGTTTATGCATTAAATTCTTACCTTAGCAGACTGTCATAGATACACATATCTAACAGATGTTGATGAATGATAACTGGAAGGAAGATTGAAATAAATAAGGTGTGACTGGTAAGGTTTGAGGAAGATGACAAACCCAGCTGTGACTCACTCACCCTGTTTATTCATTACATACATTTAACTTTCATTTGTTTAGTAACTGGGAATTTTATATACAAGCAGGTGTTTTGGTTATTTTATGAGGTCATGTAGTAGAACGTCATTGGTCAAATAAGGTGGAATAGTGGTACTTTGTTGTATGCAACAGAAAACAAATGATGCAGAAGTGACACAGTTCTGAAATTTAATCTCTTTGAGAGAGAATCTAAATCGTAAGTTGAATAAAATATTTTGGACAGCATTCGTGACTGTTGGCTCGGAACCAGAGAAAACACTTTCCGTGTCTAGACAGCCATTTGATGATAGTTGTTGATAAATTAAAAGAAGATTTTGTGTTTATGTAGCTCTGGTAAACGGGATTCAGAGACGTCACTTTATTCTATACCAGTGGAAGTGCTTGGCCTCCTTTTCTACGAATGTCATCAGCCATGTTTGTCAGTTTAGCGAAGGTGAAAAGGACCATGTCATCAGAAAGACAACTGAGCCTCAGACAGGTACCCTAAGCCTATTTCTCTGCATTAAAGCATGTCACAATAGAGGTGAACACTGCAGCATTCCTAAACAGAGCTGACAGACACTGAAGACATTTTTATTACTGTTATAATTTGTAATAACAGGCTCAGTCTAGACTCAATTTGTATGAATGACCATTTAACAGTTCTGTCTGTCAGTTCAGGTCTGTCTGGTTTGTGAGATTAAGGCAATGAAGTTCTACCTTAAGGATTATTAATATTCCTAATTGCATGACTTGGTGCTTGAGTACAAAGGATGCTGTTCTTTTATTCCCAGAGGACTGAAAAACTGGTGTCTCATGCTAAAACATTGATACCGGTATCTGTGAATACGTTCAATTTGATCAGTTAAAAAAGCCCAGGATTGAGACTTCAACATGTAGTGCAAATTCGAGTTGGGTGTTCTTCAATGCGAATACCAAGCAATACTTTTTTGATGCCTAAATATACTATATGGCTAAAAGTTTGTGAGCAGTGGTTCTTCTCCAAACTGTTGCCACAAAGTTGGAAGCACACAGTTGTATAGAATGTCTTTGTCTTTGTGCCTTTGCCCTGAACTCACTGCACCCCAGACCTCCTCACGCAACATCAGTGCCTGATCTCACTAATGCTCTTGTAAATGTTCTGAATGAACACAGATGCCCACAGCCACGCCCCAAAATCTAGTGGAAAGTCTTCCCAGAAGAGTGGCGCTGCTGAAACAGGAAATGGCAATAGATATGGAATGAGATGTTCGTCTGTGATGATCTAGTGTCCACAAACTTCTGGCCATATAGTGTATAGCATTTGACAATCAGACATCATATATTGAAAGAGTGTACGTCATATATACTAGAGGCGTGTTGCATGTTTGAATTTTGATGCACTGGATCTTATTTCCTTCATGGAATTTTAAAATTCTATGCATGACTTGTTAATTGAGACATGAGAGATTCACGGTTGTTTTACCCCTAAGCATCACTCCAGCTTCTCTGATTGTGAAGCACAGTCATGCATAGTGAATGAGAATTAAATACGTGACACTTAAAATGTTGCCCATCGTTATTTCTCCTCTGTGGACTTCTCAGGCCTCAATTTACATTAACACACTTTAACACTGTCACTAATCCTAAAAATACTCTGGCCCAAAAATCGAAGAAAATAAATACGTACATTCAACATCTCAAGGGAAATCATACAGCTTCAGCTAAATAAAATTGTCTGCAGTGCCATCCTAACATGGCTTTGGGATTTTTGCTGTTAAGTAGCACTGAATGTGCAACCATAAGCACATCTGCTCATTTGAAATGAAGTATGAGGAGAAAAAAAATCATGTCAAAATGCCAAGACACTGCAACAACAACAAAAACAATGAGCTTTTTTTCTTAGCAAAAACGATGCCGTTCTCCTGCTGATTAGATACAGACCTCCCACACTGCCTTCACGACAAAATACAAAAAAAAAAAGAAGTGTGTTAATCACTACATTTGTACAATAGCATTTGGGAAACACTTAGCCCTTGTGGTCAGAACTCGTATAGAATGCTAATGATTGGCCAATTAGCTTCTGACATATTTATTCCATGTGAATCGAACCCTGGTGTGTTTCCCTCTTTGGTGTGATTCTTTAGCAGGTTAGAACACAGTAATTGCACTTGAGTGTGATCCAAAATAACCAGCCCGAGACCGTCTGATCTGTTCTCTGTCTGTTTCCGATCTAACTCGAGCATGGTTTGATTTAATTGAGAAAATGATTCAACTCTGAATTGATTAATTGCAGGAATTTAATTGAATATGCATTTTTCTTTACATGTGAGCTGCTGAACTGAGCCAAAGCACAGGGCTGTAGCAATATGCCGTACATATCATCAACTGTGATATATTTTGGAGAATTGGACCAACAAACAGAAAGAGGAAATAAACACTGGAAATGTTTTATGTAATTCTGTGGTAATTTTTTGAGCACCGACTCCGTGTGCCGACGGTCCTGTGTGAGTGTTTGGTGATTTTTGTGGTTTCTGTGCACACTTGGTCAAGGTTTGTTCACCTTTGTTCATCACTGCATGTCTGAATAATCAAAAAAGAGGTTTGTGAGGACATTTTCAGCCCTACCTGCCCTCTCAGGCATGTTTTATCTGGTTTAGTATGTGTAATTATGTGCAGTGTGAAACCAAACCAAATAGCAAACAAACCAAAAGCATTGAACTCACTCTGATTTTGATTTGATAAACGGACTAATGTACACGTGAGAGCACTCTAAGAGGTCATTATTTTACTTGGTGTAAAGTTTATTCTCTCAGATCGTAACATTATACATTTTATATATATAATACATTATATTATTTGGGCGGCACGGTGGTGTAAGCATGGTCGCCTCACAGCAAGAAGGTTCTGGGTTCGAGCCCAGCGGCCGGCAGGGGCCTTTCTGTGTGGAGTTTGCATGTTCTCCCTGTGTCTGCGTGGGTTTCCTCCGGGTACTCTGGTTTCCCCCACAGTCCAAAGACATGCGATTAGGTTAATGTGGGACGGCCTTGGGCTGAGGTGCCCTTGAGCAAGGCACCGAACTCCCAACTGCTCCCCGGGCGCTGTTAGCATGGCTGCCCACTGCTCTGGGTGTGTGTGCATGTGTGTGTTCACTGCTTCAGATAGGTTAAATGCAGAGAGGGATTTCACAAGTGTGTGTTGAATAAAGTTGTGCTTATACAGTAACGTTGACAACATAATGAGGCTTAGTAGACCAAATCAACACTTCAGGCGTTATCTGTGAGTCTGGTGTGCTTAAATGTTGGTTTACAACAGTCTGTACTTTCTGTCTTGTGTTACTACGTAATGACACAGTTGTAAGCAGGAGTGGAAAAATCACCTAAAAACAGTACTAGTAAAAGTAAACCAAGTAAAAATCTTAATTTGTTAAAAAATAGAAGTCGCTGGAGCTGAAAATCTACTTCCATGAAAGTAAAAAATTATTGACATTTAAATACAGTCAACTATACAACAGTAAAAGTAAATACTTTGAACAAAAATGAACAATTAAGACATCTCATCTCATCTCATTATCTCTAGCCGCTTTATCCTTCTACAGGGTCGCAGGCAAGCTGGAGCCTATCCCAGCTGACTAGGGGCGAAAGGCGGGGTACACCCTGGACAAGTCGCCAAGTCATCACAGGGCTGACACATAGACACAGACAACCATTCACACTCACATTCACACCTACACTCAATTTAGAGTCACCAGTTAACCTAACCTGCATGTCTTTGGACTGTGGGGGAAACCGGACAGGGTTTCCCATACATAGACCATTGTGTGGCGCAGCGCCACACAATGGATTCCTATCGCCACACAATCAGACTTGCGATTTTGAAAAAAAAAAAAAAATTCTGTTGCGTATCGTTCCGTTCATTCATAGTGCTCTTTCTTCTCGTTCACGTGCGCGCGCGCACACAGAGACAGAGAGGCGTGCAAGTTGGCCTGTTAGGCTAATTAAAAATAATGCAGCCTTCCCGATTCGCCTTCCGACCCCTTATTTTAAAAGGTAGCCTACGTCGTGCTCATGATGAGCTTTATCATAGCCTTCTTGGCTTACAGGAAACGGACATCCCTGTGTCAGGCTACAAACCAATTTTGATGCATACGGTAGCAGCTTGACGCGAGGAACCGGCCTTATTGCATTATCCCGTTTATCCCGCTTCAGCAATGACTTCCCTTACGATAGGGCACTTGAGGTTTTTTTGTTTGTTTGTTTTTTCAGGAAGCCACGCAGAATTAAATGTTCTGATAGGGCATGCAGGCTTTGCACCAATTAGGGTAATGTTTTTTCATTATTGTTAGTTGCCTTGGTGTTACCTTAAGTGGTTTCTTGCATCTAATTATGATGTCTTATTATTTTGTTACATTATACTATTTATTTCATTTTGGTCTTGGTTGAGGTAAGTGTTGAGTTCAATATTTAAAATAAAAACCTCCAGCTTGTTTTTTGCAATTTATTCCTTGAATGTCAACTAAAGAATGATTGAAAGATTGCCACCAAAAAGGCAAAAAACTAAGGTAAAAACCAGAGATGCACCGATTGACCAGCTGCCGATCAGAATCGGCCGATTTTCACGTGATCGGCCATGACCGGCGACCGGCCGGTCAAAATTAAAATATGGCGATTTTCTGCCGATCAAAACTTGTGTATCACATAGAGATGAAAGTGAAAATACTTGTAATTTGCAACTAAAAAGGCTGCAGCTACACTGGCAGCTTGAACATGCTTTCTAGTGCGATTGTGTTGCGCTTGCGCAGAACAGTGTCAGTCCCGCGCGCCCAACGCGCCGTTAACAAAAAAAATTCACTATATTTGGATATGCAAATATACTGAATTTTTTTTTTGTGCCAGATATTGGATGTGAAAAGAAGAAAATGTTTGTGGTTGTGTGAATTTCCCATTACAGGAATTAATATGTTAGCCTGTTACCAAACATCTAGTTAGATTTGTGTTAGGGTTTTGCTGGGATTCAAACCTGGTTCGCTGGTGTGATAATCCAGCAAACCCCCACTAGGCCACCAGGGGGATGACTCAAATGCAGAGGCGTGAGGCAGAAGTAGAAAAAGTATCAAAAGGTTTATTTACAATATTTACAAAAAATCCAAAAAGTATAATCCAAAATGCTCAGAAGATCTTAAGGGAAAAAAATAAAAAAATCCAAAAGTTCAAAGTCAATACAAAAGCCAAAAAAACTAGAAAAGAAAAGGCAAAAATACCAAACGCTCAGAAGATTCACAAAGTCAAAAAACAAAATCCACAAAGTCCAAAAGAAAGCAAAAATACAAAGAACACAAGGACATAGACGAGGAAATCGGAACAGAGGTAACTGGAGCTTAAACATAACAGCACAAAGACTCCGTGACAAGAGGACTGAACTCAAGGGGTATAAATACACAAAATAAATTGGAAACAGGTGACACTAATGAAAACAGGCAATCAACACCAACCCAAAACACAGGACACAGTGGCGACCTCTAGAGGCCAAAACAAACATAGACAAAAAACAGGAAATAACAGCGGCCTCTAGAGGCCAAAACAGTTCCAGTCCTAACAGGACCCCCCCCCAGGAGCGTCTCCTGACGTTCCCAGGGTGATCCGGATGGGCCGAATGGAAGTCCCGACACAGTTCTTTATCTAAGAAATCCCGAGCGGGAACCCAGCAGCGCTCCTCAGGACCATAGCCCTCCCAGTCCACAAGATATTGCAGCCCGCCGCGGACCCGGCAGGAGTCAAGCAGGCGATGCATGGTGAACACAGTCTGACCCTGGAAGATGCGGGGGGGTGGGGGGTTCCTAGGGGCAGGGGCATACGTGGACGTCAGTACGGGCCGCAACAGGGAAACATGGAATGTGGGGTTGATCCTCAGAGTCCAGGGCAACTGGAGCCGGTCGGAGACAGGGTTCACCCTGCGCACCACCTTGAAGGGGCCAATGTAGCGAGGAGCCAGTTTGCGGTTCTCCACCCGCAGCGGAAGGTCCTTAGTGGACAGCCAAACCCGCTGCCCAGGGCGGAAAGCGTGGGCAGGTCTTCTATGGCGGTTGGCCTGAGTCGGTTGGTTCTGGAGGTCTGGATGAGGGTCTTCCTGACCTTGCTCCAGGTCTTGCGACACCGTCTCACATATTGGTTGACTGAGGGCACCCCCGCGTCCTCCTCCTGGTCCGGGAACAGAGGTGGCTGGAACCCGAATTGGCACTGGAATGGCGACAGCTTGGTGGCCGATGACTGCAGGGTGTTGTGGGCGTACTCTGCCCATGGCAGCCAGGTGCTCCACGATGTCGGATTATCCATAGCCAGGCCTCGCAGGGTGGTTTCCAGGTCCTGGTTGAGCCTCTCCGTCTGACCATTGGACTGCGGGTGAAACCCAGAGGAGAGGCTGGCAGTGGCTCCGATGACCTTGCAGAACCCGTGCCACACTCGGGAGGAGAACTGGGGCCCTCGGTCTGAGACGATGTCCTGTGGGAGACCAAAGACTCGGAAGACATGATTAAAAATAAGTTTGGCTGTTTCAAGAGCAGAAGGGAGTTTGCACAGTGGTATGAAGCGGCAGGCCTTCGAGAATCTGTCGACTAAAACCAAAATGACAGTGTTACCTTGAGACTCAGGGAGACCCGTGATGAAGTCGACTGCCACATGGGACCAGGGACGCCGGGGAATGGTCAGAGGATGCAGGAGACCCTGGGGATGCTGTCGCAGGTTCTTGGTTCTGGTGCAGACCTCACAGGACAGGACAAATGACCTTACTTCCTTCTCCATGTTAGGCCACCAGAAGCGTCTTTTCAGGAAGTCCAGGGTCCTCTGAGCTCCCGGGTGGGCGGTGAGAGGGGAAGAGTGACCCCACTGGAGAACCTTGGCCCGGGCTTGATGTGGGACGTACAAGAGGCCCGGTGGCCCCGTCCCAGGACCGGGGTCCTGGCGTTGGGCTCGTCGGACGGCCTCCTCAATACCCCAGCGGACAGGGGCCACAATCCGGGACACAGGGATGATAGGCCTGACTTCACTCTCCCTGTTAGTGGCAGAGAACAGCCTGGACAGTGCGTCAGGTTTGGTGTTCTTGGAGCCGGGGCGGTACGAGAGGGTGAAGTCAAACCGACTGAAAAACAAGGCCCACCTAGCCTGTCGTGGGTTCAGTCTTTTGGCTTGCTGGAGGTACTCCAGGTTCTTGTGGTCAGTCCAAACCAGGAATGGATGTTGCGCTCCCTCCAGCCAGTGCCTCCACTCCTCAAGGGCCAATTTGACCGCTAGCAGTTCTCGATACCCCACATCGTACCGGGATTCCGCAGGACTCAGGCGGTGGGAGAAGTAAGCGCAGGGGTGCAGCTTTCCTTCTGAACGTTGAGAGAGCACCGCGCCGACACCACTGTCTGAGGCGTCCACCTCCACGATGAATGGTTGGGAGGTGTCCGGGAGGACCAGAATGGGTGCCATGCAGAAGCGATCCTTGAGGTCTTTGAACACCTTTTCCACCTGAGGAGACCAGACATAAGATCCACCTGTCCCTTTGGTGAGGTCCGACATGGGTGCTGCTACAGAACTAAAGTTCCTGATAAACTTGTGGTAGAAGTTAGCAAATCCTAAGAACCGCTGAACCTCTTTGACGGACTTGGGAGTGGGCCAGTCCCGGACGGCCAGGGTCTTGGCTGGGTCCATTTGGAGTTGGCCTGTCCGTACAATAAAACCCAGAAAGGAGACCTCGGGAACATGAAATTCGCATTTCTGGGCCTTGGCGAACAGATTGTTCTGTAGCAGCCTCTGTAGAACCTGGCGGACATGGTGGCGGTGCTCCTGCACGGTCTTGGAAAAGATAAGGATGTCGTCGAGGTAGACAAAAACGTACAGGTTAATCATGTCCCTCAAGACGTCGTTGATTAGGGCCTGAAAAACAGCTGGTGCGTTGGGGAGTCCGAAGGGCATCACCTGGTATTCGTAGTGCCCAGACGGGGTGTTAAAGGCAGTCTTCCACTCGTCTCCCTGTCGGATACGGATGAGGTGGTATGCGTTCCGTAGGTCCAACTTGGTGAAGACGGTGGCGCCTTGGAGCAGGTCGAAAGCTGTGGACATCAGCGGAAGGGGATATCGGTTGCGCACAGTGATCTTGTTCAGGCCCCTGTAGTCAATACATGGTCGGAGCCCCCCATCCTTCTTGCCGACAAAGAAGCACCAGCAGGTGAGGTGGAGGGTCGAATGAACCCAGAGACCAGGGCGTCTTTGAGGTATTCCTCCATGGCCTTGCGTTCTGGCTGAGAGAGGGAAAACAGTCTGCCACGAGGAGGGGTAGTCCCAGGGAGCAAGTCGATGGCACAGTCGTAGGCCCGGTGCGGAGGAAGAACGCCGGCCCTGCTCTTGCTGAAGACCTCCTTGAGATCCCAGTACTCTGTGGGAACTTGAGATAACTCGGTGAGATCAGGGGGCTCGGCAGGAGACACAGGAGAGCTAGAGAGCAGACAAGAGGCATGGCATGCAGGGCCCCATTCCACAACTTGGCTTGTTACCCAGTCTATGCGAGGGTTGTGGCGAGTAAGCCAAGGAAGGCCTAGAATAACTGGGAACTCAGGTGAAGGAATCAGGTGCAGGGATATTTCTTCCTTGTGACCTTGAGACTGGAGGAAGACTGGAGAAGTAACTTGGGTGACTCTTCCATCACCTAACGCTTGGCCATCGAGGGCAGACACAGACAGTGGGACTTCAAGAGGTGCAGTCGGGACATTGATACTTTGGGCGAAGTGAATATCCATAAAGTTCCCAGCCGCCCCTGAGTCTAACAAAGCTTGACAAGAGTGGACAGACTCACCCCAGGAGATGGAGACCGGGATGTAGATTCCTTGGCCAGGGAGTCCAGGAGAGAGGGTAGGCCCCGTCACAACCCTCCCTCGGCTGGACGGGGCGGTCCTTTTCCCGAGAGTTCGGGACATGATGCTCGGAAGTGACCAGGCTTGCCACAGTAGATGCAGCACTTGTCCCTCCTTCTGCGCTCCCTCTCAGATGCGGAGAGGCGAGTACGACCCACTTGCATGGGTTCTGGACAGTCACTGGAGGAGGTAGACGGGCTCCAGGTAGAGGTAGGGAGGCTGGGGGGGCTCAGGACTTGGCGGTGTTCTCTCATCCTGTTGTCCAGACGAGTAGAATATGAGATGAGAGTTTCAAGGTCACTTGGGCATCCAATAGAGGCCAGGCCGTCCTTGATGGGGTCAGACAGACCATGGTGGAAGGCTGACACCAGGGCAGTCTCGTTCCATCCACTTACTGCTGCGAGCGTCCGGAATGAGATGGCGTAATCTGCGACGCTTCCTCCTTGCCGGATGGACATGAGCTTTCTGGCTGCGTCGGTACTGATGTCCGCCTGGTCGAAGACCCGAAGCATCTCTTCAGTAAATAGTTCAAAATCAGAACACTCGGGTCCCCGTCTCTGCCAGATAGCTGTTGCCCAGGCTCGTGCCTTACCAGCTAACAAGGTTATCACAAAGGCGATCTTGCGGCGATCCGTAGTGTAGGTGGTAGGCTGTAGCTCAAAGGTGAGTTGGCACTGGGTAAGGAACTCCCGGCATTCACCGTGCTTGCCGTCATACCTCTGTGGTGCAGGAAGGCTGGGTTCACGAGGTGAAGGAGACAGTGTGGCGGGAGGCACTGGAGCAGGAGCTGGATCAGGAGATGCAGGCAGAGGTGTCAGCTGTGCCAGGGTTTTCCCTGAAGCAGTTCCTCATGGCGAGCAAGGGCCTCACGTTGGCTGGTGAGCGTTCGTCCATGAGCTTCCATGGTCACTCTGAAGCTGCCATAATTCCCTGAAGGTTGGCCGGGTAGACAGTTGAAGCAACCTCTGCTGAGTCGGTCATGACGGAGTCTTTCTGTTAGGGTTTTGCTGGGATTCAAACCTGGCTCGCTGGTGTGATAATCCAGCAAACCCCCACTAGGCCACCAGGGGGATGACTCAAATGCAGAGGCGTGAGGCAGAAGTAGAAAAAGTATCAAAAGGTTTATTTACAATATTTACAAAAAATCCAAAAAGTATAATCCAAAACGCTCAGAAGATCTTAAGGGAAAAAAATAAAAAATCCAAAAGTTCAAAGTCAATACAAAAGCCAAAAAAACTAGAAAAGAAAAGGCAAAAATACCAAACGCTCAGAAGATTCACAAAGTCAAAAAACAAAATCCACAAAGTCCAAAAGAAAGCAAAAATACAAAGAACACAAGGACATGGACGAGGAAATCGGAACAGAGGTAACTGGAGCTTAAACATAACAGCACAAAGACTCCGTGACAAGAGGACTGAACTCAGGGGGTATAAATACACAAAATAAATTGGAAACAGGTGACACTAATGAAAACAGGCAATCAACACCAACCCAAAACACAGGACACAGTGGCGACCTCTAGAGGCCAAAACAAACATAGACAAAAAATAGGAAATAACAGCGGCCTCTAGAGGCCAAAACAGTCCCAGTCCTAACAATTTGTACAAAGAGAGAGAGAAAAGAATGTATTTTTGTTTGTTTTACGACCTTGATTGCACTTGATTCCATTGGAAATTACTCTACAAATACACATTTGACAAAGATGATAGAATGGCTATGGTACAAGTATGACTGGAAATTATTTTTGTATTTTGATACTGAATGAAGAAATGGGTTGTTTATAAGGCATCAGTTTTCAGATCTAAATAGGCTTATGAAAGTGTGTTCCATAGCAGTAGGCAAATAATATATGAGGGGGAAGTTGTTTTTGTGCCAGATATTGGATGGGAAAAGAAAAAATGTTTGTGTGAATTTCCTATTTCAGGAATTAATATGTTAATACCAAGCATGAAGAAAGATTTTACAAAGAACAATGTCTTTTTGTTTGTTTTCAACCTTTGAGGTGTTGAAAATTTATTACTGAAAATCTGGCAGAATGTTCTATTAAAGAAAAGATAAAAAGAAAATAGTCTTTGTGTGTGCTGTGAAGTGGTTTGAAAAAATGAAATTGGAATCGTCCAAAATCGGTATCGGTAGGTCACACTCCATGGAAAATCGGAAATCAGAATCGGCCCAAAAAATTGCAATCGGTGCATCTCTAGTAAAAGCTAAACTTTAACTTCAATTTTGGTGAGTAATTTTCATAAATTTAAAAGACAGGTTTTCCACCAACATCAAGCCCAGCAAACTAATGGCCTGCCCTGTAATGGAAAGTTGGGTCGAGGAATGAAACCAGGCAGGGTTCTGGTAAAACTTGTTTTAGCTGTTAAGTTCTCTTAAAGAACTTAAAAGAATTTAGATTGAACTGAATAATCTCAAATGCTTCTTGTAGCTTTAAAATAGTCCCAGCAGGTGACTCTGAAGAAAAATACTGTGTTTGAACACCGCCTGCTGTAAACACTTTGCATACACCCCAATGACCGCCACGACTCCCTCATCGGAGCGCCACAAATTGCTACCTGGGCTGTGGGAAACACTGCCGGAGCACCCGGAAGAAACCCACGCAGACACGGGGAGAACATGCAAACTCCGCAAAGAAAGGCCCTCGCCGGCCACGGGACTCGAACCCGGACCTTCTTGCTGTGAAGCGACACCACTACACCACCGTGCCACCCTATTTTGTGAAATCTTTGGGATATTTTGGAAAGTATTCAGCTTACTGTTTAGCTAACATTTAATAACTCCGAGGTGGTATTAGCTATGAAAAAGCTAAGTAGCAAATTTACTGAACTTAAAATGAACTTACCTTCATGTGCTTCTTAAATTTGTTGGCAAATTTTATTTATATTTTTATATTTTTACATAGGAGGCAAAGGAGACACATCATGCTGTAGGAATTGTTGGTATTCCAGCAAAACAGAACATTAGCTCAAAGATCACTTAGCATAGTTTTGCGCAATTTGATTAGAAAAAATTTGCATTTAATGCAAATTTGATTTGATTGATGTAGAAACTGAGCAAGAAGTCAAGTCAAGTTTATTTGTATAGCGCTTTTAACAATAGACATTGTTGCAAAGCAGCTTTACAGAATTTGAACGACTTAAAACATGAGCTAATTTTATCCCTAATCTATCCCCTATGAGCAAGCCTGTGGCGATGGTGGCAAGGAAAAACTCCCTCAGACGACATGAGGACGAAACCTCGAGAGGAACCAGACTCAAAAGGGAACCCATCCTCATTTGTACAACAACAGACAGCATGACTATAACATTAACAGTTTTCACATGAAGTCAGTTTTGTTGATGTTATAAACTCTTTATTGATGGAAACTTGAGTGCAAAACTGTTCATGACTACTACAGTCCTAAAGTTAGCAAGTCAACTGTAGTCCTCAGCCATAAAAGCATTACTGTAAGAGTCCAGAGCGTCCTCCAGGTGTGACTTTCAACTGTCCACATGGGGCCGTCCTCCACAGGAGCGATGTTATGAGACTCCAACCAGACACAGAGGACCAGGATGGATCAGGCAGGTCCGAGGAGCAGAAGAGGTTCAGCATCTCGATCCCAGGACCGACATGTAACTCAGAGGGACAGATTGGGGGGGAACACAGGTTGTTAGGTATGCCCAGTGTCACCTGAATGAGTAGGAACAGTATACATATTGCACCGAGTACAAGCAGGGACTCCGGCAAAACTAACTATGACATCATAACTAAAAGGGGAGAGACAGAAGGTAACACAGGCATGAGGGGCCCCGGGACATAAAGCAGCAGCCACTACACTGTCAACAAACTCGAGTGAGCAAGCGAGTGGGGACTGACAGCATCCATACATCCCAGTTTACCAAAACACTCTGTCTGAGGATCCTCCAGATCTGCTCCTTTACCTCATAAACACCATTAACACAAGGCTTGACTAAACAGATATGTTTTCAACGAGACTTAAACACTGAGAGTGTGTCTGATTCCCGAACACTACTTGGAAGGCTGTTCCATAACTGTGGGGCTTTGTAAGAAAAGGCTCCGCCCCCTGATGTAGCCTTCACTATACGAGGTACCAGCAGATAGCCTGCACCTTTTGATCTAAGTAGGCGTGGCGGGTCATAGAGGAGCAGAAGTTCACTCAGGTACTGTGGTGTGAGACCATTTAGTGCTTTAAAGGTCAATAGTAGTATTTTATAATCAATACAAAATTTGATTGGGAGCCAATGCAGTGTGGATAAGACAGGGGTGATGGGGTCATATTTTCTAGTTCTAGTAAGGACTCTTGCTGCTGCATTTTGAACTAACTGGAGCTTGTTTATGCACTTATTGGAACATCCAGACAGTAAGGCATTACAATAATCCAACCTGGAGGGAACAAAAGCATAAACTAGTTTTTATGCGTCATGTTAAATTTCTTATCTTAGCAATATTTCTGAGATGAAAGAAAGCTATCCGGGTAACGTTATCAATGTGAGTTTTGAATGAAAGACTGGGGTCAATAATCACTCCGAGGTCTTTTACTGCTGCACGTTAAGAAACAGAAAGGCCATCCAGAGTTACTGTGGAATCAGAAAACTTACTTCTAGCTGCATGTGGTCCGAGTACAAGTACAACCCCGATTCCAAAAAAGTTGGGACAAAGTACAAATTGTAAATAAAAACGGAATGCAATAATTTACAAATCTCAAAAACTGATATTGTATTCACAATAGAACATAGACAACATATCAAATGTCGAAAGTGAGACATTTTGAAATTTCATGCCAAATATTGGCTCATTTGAAATATCATGACAGCAACACATCTCAAAAAAGTTGGGACAGGGGCAATAAGAGGCTGGAAAAGTTAAAGGTACAAAAGAGGAACAGCTGGAGGACCAAATTGCAACTCATTAGGTCAATTGGCAATAGGTCATTAACATGACTGGGTATAAAAAGAGCATCTTGGAGTGGCAGCAGCTCTCAGAAGTAAAGATGGGAAGAGGATCACCAATCCCCCTAATTCTGCGCCGACAAATAGTGGAGCAATATCAGAAAGGAGTTCGACAGTGTAAAATTGCAAAGAGTTTGAACATATCATCTATAGTGCATAATATCGTTAAAAGATTCAGAGAATCTGGAAAAATCTCTGTGCGTAAGGGTCAAGGCCAGAAAACCATACTGGGGGCCTGTGATCTACGGGCCCTTAGACGGCACTGCGTCACATACAGGCATGCTTCTGTATTGGAAATCACAAAATGGGCTCAGGAATATTTCCAGAGAACATTATCTGTGAACACAATTCACCATGCCATCCGCCGTTGCCAGCTAAAACTCTATAGTTCAAAGAAGAAGCCGCATCTAAACATGATCCAGAAGCGCAGACGTCTTCTCTGGGCCAAGGCTCATTTAAAATGGACTGTGGTAAAGTGGATAACTGTTCTGTGGTCAGACGAATCAAAATTTGAAGTTCTTTATGGAAATCAGGGATGCCGTGTCATTCAGACTAAAGAGGAGAAGGACGACCCAAGTTGTTATCGGCGCTCAGTTCAGAAGCCTGCATCTCTGATGGTATGGGGTTGTATTAGTGTGTGTGGCATGGGCAGCTTACACATCTGGAAAGACACCATCAATGCTGAAAGGTATATCCAGGTTCTAGAGCAACATATGCTCCCATCCAGACGACGTCTCTTTCAGGGAAGACCTTGCATTTTCCAACATGACAATGCCAAACCACATACTGCATCAATTACAGCATCATGGCTGCGTAGAAGAAGGGTCCGGGTACTGAACTGGCCAGCCTACAGTCCAAATCTTTCACCCATAGAAAACATTTGCCGCATCATAAAACGGAAGATACGACAAAAAAGACCTAAGACAGTTGAGCAACTAGAATCCTACATTAGACAAGAATGGGTTAACATTCCTATCCCTAAACTTGAGCAACTTGTCTCCTCAGTCCCCAGACGTTTACAGACTGTTGTAAAGAGAAAAGGGGATGTCTCACAGTGGGAAACATGGCCTTGTCCCAACTTTTTTGAGATGTGTTGTTGTCATGAAATTTAAAATCACCTAATTTTTCTCTTTAAATGATACATTTTCTCAGTTTAAACATTTGATATGTCATCTATGTTCTATTCTGAATAAAATATGGAATTTTGAAACTTCCACATCATTGCATTCTGTTTTTATTTACAATTTGTACTTTGTCCCAACTTTTTGGGAATCGGGGTTGTACTTCAGTCTTGTCAGAGTTAAGCAGAAGGAAGTTAATAAGCATCCAGTGTCTAATGTCCTTCACACATTCCTCAGTTCTATTAAGCTGGTGTCTCTCATCAGGTTTTGCAGAAACATACAACTGTGTATCATCAGCATAACAGTGGAAACTAATACAATGTTTACAAATAATATCACCCAGAGGTAACATATATAAAGAAAAACGCAGTGGACTCAAGACAGAACCTTGTGGAACACCAAACATTACCTCACTATGTCTAGAAAAATCACCATTTACATCAACATACTGATAGCGATCAGTTAAATAATGGCCCTTTTCCACTACGCTTTTTCAGCTCACTTCAGCTCGCTTCAGCTCACTTCATCCCGACACGGCTCGCGTTTCGACTACCAAAAAACAGCATGACTCAGCTCGCTTCAGCCCTGCTTAGCCCCTAAAACTCGCACCGTTTTGGAGTGGGGTTGAAGTGAGCCAAAGCGAGCCGAGTGAGGCTGGGGGCGTGAGCAGACACTCCCCTGTGCACTGATTGGTGAGGAGGAGTGTCCTTACATGCCCACACACGCCCCGCGAGCACGCTGGGATCTGTAAACACCGCAAACCCGGAAGGAGAAGAATTACTTATTATGAGAATTTCTGAAGCCTTATGCGCCTCGCCTCATCTATACGCTCTTGCCAGTATCTGTTCGCGTTGTCGGTGACAACAAGCCACAGAACCAAGACCAGCAACACTAACGACTCCATGTCCTCCATGTTTATTGTTTACTATTCGGGTCGTGAGACTACCGCTTAAAAGCTCACTGATGTCACTGTTTGCGCTGCTTAACGACATCACCTGACGTCCACCCACTTTCGCTAACTCCACCCAATGTGTCCACCCACTTCCAGCCAGCACGGTTCAGCACGGTTGTAGTCAAAATGCAACTCCAACAGCCCCGCTCAGCTCGACTCAGCCCAACTCAGCACGGCACGGCTCAGCCCGACTCAGCCGCGTTTGTAGTGGAAAAGCGGCATAAGAGCTGAGGCAGGAGAGGGCCGTTCCCTTAGCTCCCACAACATTTTCTAGTCTATCCAGAAGAATGGAATGATCAATGGTATCAAATGCTGCACTAAGGTCAAGCAACACAAGCAGCGAGACACAGCCCTGATCAGACGCCAACAGTAGGTCGTTTACTACTTTAACCAGAGCTGTCTCTGTGCTATGATGAGGTCTAAATCCTGACTGATACATTTCATGGATGTTATTCCTATGTAAATATGAGCATAACTGCTGTGCCACAGCTTTTTCTAGGATCTTGGAGATAAAGGGGAGGTTTGATATTGGCCGATAATTGGACAGCTGAAAGGGATCAAGGTCAGGTTTTTTAATCAGGGGTTTGATAACTGCTAGTTTAAGGGATTTGGGTACATAGCCAATCATAAGAGAAGAATTTATTATTTTTAGAAGCGGTTCAATGACTTCAGGTATTATCTGTTTGAATAGACGTGTAGGTAAGGGATCTAGTATAGGGCCAATGATTTTCCACGATTGCGGAAAACGGATGGAAATTACGGAATTTTTATAGTGAAACGGATTTTTGACTGCCAAACAGAATTTTTGGAAATCATGTTTTTTTAGTATATCTGCGCTTGTATTCATTTTTTTAACATTGCTCGCGTGTCAAAGTGTAACTGCCGCAGAAGGCTTCTGCGTAACTGCCACTAACGCCCAAGCAGACATGCCTTTCTGGTCAAGGCAGCTTTGTCAGTGATTGTGATTGGCTTGTGGCACACTTAGCCAGCCAATGAGCTGCTTGTTTACAGATTCACTCCCTGCGTCGCAACCAGAATGGCGACCGCAAAAAAGAAACGAATGCTCTGGTGGCCAAGGACGCCATATGGTTGCCAGTGGTGAGTGTGGATGTTGAGCGCTCCTTTTCCATGTATAAACATCTTCTAAATGACAGAAGATTCAGTCTCACGGAGACCAACACTAAACAACTTATGATGCTCGATCATAATGGCGATCTCGAGCAGCGTTTCTAGGTACTCTGAGAGCGCGCAATGATTGATCTGCAAGGAATATTCAGGACTGTCATTACAATCAAAGTTAAACTATTCTAGTCTGTTTGAGAGTGCGTTCTGTTAGGAAACATTGTTTCATGAGTTTGTGGTGGACTAAAAAAGATGGATCTCATCTCATTATCTGTAGCCGCTTTATCCTGTTCTACAGGGTCGCAGGCAAGCTGGAGCCTATCCCAGCTGACTACGGGCGAAAGGCGGGGTACACCCTGGACAAGTCGCCAGGTCATCACAGGGCTGACACATAGACACAGACAACCATTCACACTCACATTCACACCTACGCTCAATTTAGAGTCACCAGTTAACCTAACCTGCATGTCTTTGGACTGTGGGGGAAACCGGAGCACCCGGAGGAAACCCACGCGGACACGGGGAGAACATGCAAACTCCGCACAGAAAGGCCCTCGTCGGCCACGGGGCTCGAACCCGGACCTTCTTGCTGTGAGGCGACAGTACTAACCACTACACTACCGTGCCGCCAAAAAGATGGATATAGAGTAATATTTTTAAACAGTCAGTTATGAGTATTGTCATTACAGGCTCAGTAAGTGTTACTGAATATTAATTTATCCCTATTCATTTATCAGTACTCTCAGTATTATACCGAGATATTATATATGCTATTATATTGCATATATTATATATGAGATGGGTTTTTAGTTAACGGTGATCCTAGTTTCTTGATTTATCTGTTATCAGTATGTCAAGTAAAGTATTTTGAGTTGTCTCAATCTGTGATCCCACTTTAATTTTTTTTATTAATGCAATTTATCAGCCTACTGTCAGTGTGATTGTTTTATTATATATTTTTTTTTCATGAATGACCTTAGGGGTGTTCACACGGCAATTTTTACTCCGGTGTAGCACCGGGGCTGCCCCGGTAGAGCGTTCACATGGTACAAAGTTATAGCGGTGTAGCCCCTGAAAGCTGCTTAAACCGGTGCAAGTCTAATCCTGCTCAGGAGGTGGTTTAAGAAATTTACTCCAGAGTAAATGCTAGTTTGCGGGGCAGCACCGATATAAAATGGGACGTCTGAACGCTACAGGGGTAGACTCGCTACGTGTGAGGAGAGTTGATTACATACGGGCATTGCATAATTTGCATCCTGGTGTTTTGCGCTTCCAATATCGAATATCAACAACAACAGAACTGCGTGTCTTCCAGTGTTGCCAGATTGGGCGGTTTTAAGTGCATTTTGGTGGATTTGAACATATTTTGGGCTGGAAAACGTCAGCAGTATCTGGCAACACTGGTGTCTTCATCCACGTTGTTTTCCCGGCGCTTGGTGATGCCGTGACAACCGGGAAAAAGAAGTACATTTTCACGCATGCACATATTTCATTTCCGCATTATTACTATCGTATAGCACGGTCGCAAAAACTGCCATGTGAACGCAAGTGGGGCTGCACCGGTGCTAACACGCTTCTCTCTAGTAAGCAGGTTTGTGTGACGTGTGAACGCTCCACAAAATTTACACCGGTGTAAGATATATCGCAACAAAATACATCGGTGCAGCATCGATGCAAATATGTGCCGTGTGAACACCCCTTTCATCATGCAAAGGACCATTTGTGTCTAGAGATGCAATACTTTGAAACCCAAGTAAAATTATGCTAGCCAGAATTACTAAATTGGAGCCAAACAGAACAATTTTGAACTGAAATTGTGAAACGGAATTGAAACGGAATTTTTCATTGTCCAAAACGGAAAAAGCCAGATTTTGAAACGGAAAATCATTGGCTCTACTAGTACACAAGTCGAGGCTTTTGATGCCGAGATTAATGAAAGTAATTCAGTTTCTCTAAGGGGAGTAAAACATTCTAATTGCTGATTAACTACAGGGTCACTTACATTGTCTGACCTTAAATTAGTAGTTTGAATTTTTTGTCGGATATTCTCAATTTTGTCATTAAAAAAATTCATGAAGTCGTTGCTACTCCATACTGCAGGTGTGCATGTGTCTATAGTGGACTTATTCCTGGTTAATTTTGCTACAGTATTAAACAGGAATCTAGGATTATTTTTGTTATCTTCTATTAGGGAGGAGAGATATGTTGATCTCGCAGCACTAAGAGCTTTTCTATACTTCAGGAAGCTCTCCTTCCACGCTAATTTGAACACTACCAATTTTGTTTGACGCCATTTACGTTCCAATTTTCAAGTGGTCTGTTTTAAAGTGCGAGTGTCATCATTATACCAGGGTGCTAATTTTTTGTCTCTGACCATTTTCCTTTTAAGAGGAGCTACATTATCTAAAGTATAGCGGAACGTTGACTCTAAGCATTCAGTTGCCTGATCAAGTTCTGCAGGGGCTGACAGTGACCCAATCAAAGTTGATAACTCTGGGAGATCATTTATAAAGCTCTGTGCAGTAGTTGACGTGAATGTACGTTTAATACAGTAGTGTGGTGAGGTGCATATATTATTACTCAGACATAGTTTGAATGAGATGAGATAATGATCTGAGACCTTCAGACTGTGGAAGTGTGACTATATTTTCTACGTTTAACCCGAATGCTAGTATTAGATCGAAGGTGTGACCACCATTATGGGTCGGTCCTATGACATTCTGATTAATCCCTACTGAATCTAAAATGGACACAAACGCTGTTTTTAAAGGGTCTTCTGGGTTATCGAAGTGAATATTAAAATCTCCGACAACTAAAGCTTTGTCTCAGGAAATAACCAGATCTGAGATAAAATCTGCAAATTCAGGAAGAAACTCAGAATATGGGCGGCACGGTGGTGTAGTGGTTAGCGCTGTCGCCTCACAGCAAGAAGGTCCGGGGTCGAGCCCCGTGGCCGGCGAGGGCCTTTCTGTGCGGAGTTTGCATGTTCTCCCCGTGTCCGCGTAGGTTTCCTCCGGGTGCTCCGGTTTCCCCCACAGTCCAAAGACATGCAGGTTAGGTTAACTGGTGACTCTAAATTGACCGTAGGTGTGAGTGTGAATGGTTGTCTGTGTCTATGTGTCAGCCCTGTGATGACCTGGCGACTTGTCCAGGGTGTACCCCGCCTTTCGCCTGTAGTCGGCTGGGATGGGCTCCAGCTTGCCTGCGACCCTGTAGAAGGATAAAGCGGCTAGAGATAATGAGATGAGAAGAAACTCAGAATATGGCCCCGGGGGCCTGTAAATAATAAGTAACGGAATTAACTGGGTAGACTTATTTTTCGAGGCTACATACATTATATAAGTATGAAGAACTTCAAATGTATTAAATTTATAACCAGGTTTTTGTGTTACACCTAGATAATCATTATAAATAACCGCGACGCCTCCTCCTCTGCCAGTTAGACGAGGCTGGTGTATATAACTGTATCCAGGAGGACTTGCTTCATTTAATGCTATATATTCATTTGGCTTAATCCATGTTTCTGTTAAACACAGTACATTAAACTCCTGATCAGTAATGAGTTCATTAACCATTAGCGCTTTAGATGTAAGAGATCTAATATTTAATAGCCCCACCTTTAGATCAAAGGTGCTGGCAGCAGCTGTACAGTCAGTCTGATCTAATTTTATATTGATTAGGTTACTGGAACAAACTCTCTGAGTATTTCTACTTTTTTTGTTGAGCTCAGGGAACAGACCCAGTTTCGATGTAGTGGACCCTGAGTGACGACTCTGTGCAGCTAGCAGACAGTCAGTTTAGCCTGTTCGTCTGCTCCCTGGCCTTGGCTCTGGATTGTCAGAAATGAACTAGGCCTGTTCTGAGACTATGACCTATGCTGCAGGAAATGAGAGCAGCACCTTCCTGAGTGGGATGGATACCGTCCCGCCCTAAAAGGCCAGCAGTGCCCTCAAAATTAGCCCAATTATCTATAAAGCCCACACTGTTTTCAGAGCACCACCTGGACAACCAGCAGTTCAGCGACCATAACCTGCTGTAAGCTACATCGCCACGCTGCATTGGGATGGGGCCAGAACATACTACAGCATCGGACATCGCCTTCGCTAATTTAAACACCTCTACAAAGTTACTCTTAGTAACCTCAGACTGACGAAGTGGTATATCGTTAGCTCCTGCATGGATCTTTGAGAACCTGTGCTTGCCTAGGACCCTAAGATTACCTGCTATGTCCGGCACCCTGGCTCCCGGTATACACCTGACTAAAGCTGCTGGTGCCCCTAAAGGCTGAGCTAATTTCACGTGCCATATGATAGAGTCCCCTATAACCAGAGCTCTTTCAGGTTTCTCAGCGGGTGCATCACTAAGGAGAGCAAACCTGTTCGACACGTGACGCGGAGAGGAGTGGTGCTCCCATGGGTGAGCATCAGCGGTAGCTTTGGCTCTACGCTTATGCCGCCAAGTCGTCACCCATTCGCCCCACTGTAAGGGCTCTAATGCCGGTGTTGGGGGATTGCTAACTCCACCTAGGGCATCCAGACTTTCCCCTATAGAAACTATACTGTTCTCATTCTCACTGACCTTTAAAGCCTGGATACGCGCTTCTAACACTATAATCTTCTCCGTCAGAGAGCTAACTAATCTGCACTTATCACAAATAAAGCTATCGCTAGTGACGGAGGAAGAATGACTAAACATCCTGCACTCAGCACACTGAACAGGCTGAAGGTGTGCCATGGTGAAAGGATTCACATACCTTAATTGAAGATCTGTTGATATTAAGGCAGCTCTGATGTGGATGGCCTCCGCTTGTGGTCTTTACGCAGGAGGAGAAAAAAAAGAAAGCTTCCGGTCTCAGCGTTCTTCCGAAAAAAGAGAGAGAAAAAAACGGAAAAAGGAAAGCGAAGTGGAAAGTACAAAAAGGAAAGCGAAAGTACAATAAAAAATGAAGAGGATACTGGAAAATTATTTGTAGAATTTTTTTTTAAAAAAGATTAGCAATTAACACCAACACTCGCGGAAAAAAGCCTCGTCGCAAACAACTCAGGAAAAAAAAATCTGAAGATTTGTGATAAGCATTTTGAAGGACAAAATGAAAATGTAAGGAGTAAAAAAGTATGTTTAATATTTCTTTTGTAATTTGACTTGCATAAAAGTTAAAAAAAAAACTTGAGGACAAGTATTCAATTTCAATAACATTTGAGTAAAGTACAAATCCTTCAAAAAGTAAGTAGAATGTTTTTCCTCCTTTTACACATTTTCTCTCTCGCAGCAAAATTTATTTTATCAGGTGTTCTTTTACAGCAAAAGGAGCACAGGGAAAAAAACAGCCCATAAATGTCGAACATTGCACAGTGGGCTGAAGTGTTTATGAGTTTTCCTTTTTCATTTTCACTGAGTTCAGGGCTCATGTGACAGTCATGCACTCGAGGGTTCTGTTAAACTTATTTACTCTATTAATATAGAATTCACTTTCTGCTCATGTTTACCTGAAGTAATGCTTATCACAATACTTTGGAAAGGAAGAATAGATATATTTAATACAACAGAAGAGCATTTACCTGATTTAAATCCTGAGAGAAGCAGTGCTTTCAGGGTGGGTGGGGTATATTTTCTCCCCTGTCAAGCTCAGTGACACTAGCCAATCACAGAGTAGTTTGAAAAGATGCGCCACGTGTCTCACAGGAACAGGAAGTGTTATGCTGCAACCTATTGTACTCAAAACCTGGGAAAGTCCAAGTAGAAAAACCTTGGAAAGTTTCCCCAAGTACTCATGGAAGCACTTTTGAGTGCTTTGGCTTGGAAAAACATGGCTGGCCAGAGCAAGACCATATTTCTTTGTCTAGCCTCTGAATTTGATAAATGTATTGGTCAGCTCTACCGTGAGCTAGCCTAGTGGTTAATGTGTCTGCCTCTCGACCGGGAGATTGTGAGTTCTACTCGCGGTTGGGTCATACCAAAGACCATCATAAAAATGGTACCTACTGCCATCTGGCGAGGCACGTTGCAATACAGATGCGAGTAGGGAGTCAAACTATCGTGGTTACCAGAGGACCCCCCCCAATGTAACCCTAGCTATATTATAGGCGAGAGGCCGAGAGCTATAGAAACGGAGATGAGTGCCGCGCTCATGTGCTTCAAGAGCTGATTAGTACTGGGACAGGAGACTGCCTGGGAAGACCTGGCAGGGGAGGACTTTATTAATAAAATCTACATGAATTATTTCTGTGTGATTAGCTTATAACAGGTCATTATAGGTCGACTCTCTTGTTCGTTTTTGCTCATAAAATGATCCATCGCAATGGTCTTATCACGTCAGTAAAATTTGGCTGAGATCAATAATATTAGAAATACTTAGAGTTGTTAAACTAGCTTTGCACAACACAAAATCTACTTATCAAGTTTTATTCAGTATAAAATGATGCGTGGGAGGAATGGGAAAACGATTAAACTGGGGGGTGAGTTCTCCATATGACATGTGTCCATCGTAGTATTTTAATTCCTTATGGCTTGTAGTAAGCGTTTAGCAGATACAGGGATCTTGCAGACACTTGAAAGGACATCATACATTACAGGTGCAGGCTAAACTGAGAGGGTGTCGCTACAGTCCTCCTCGCTTCACATCAGTAACACGTATGTTCCTGCACACCTCCCTGTTGGATGAGACGTGATTTATCGAGGATTCGTAGAGTCTCACAGAAGGGTGAAGAGACTGGATGAAACAAGCAGCTCTTGTCCGGGAAAGCAGCAGAGGAAAATTAATGAGGAAGGGGGACTCGGCACTGAATCACAGCAGAGCTCGCATGTCAAGCCGCTTCCTTTCTAGAGGATAGTAACAAGCGGTGGAGCAAACCAAATAAACATGCAGCTCAAGATTCCCTTCAGTTTATTAAATTTAAGGGTGTGTATGAAGTGTCTGAACAGGCTCCGTGCTCCATAATCACATTCCTGTCTGAATCTCTGTTTAAAGGCTTTTGATGTTGAGGGCAACGGTGACACAGAGTTGACTATTTATAGACAGGTATTGATGTGTTAATCTGTGCAAAAAAGTGTTGACACGTAACCTTTTTGCCACTAATGAGCCAGGGGCACAACTGGGATATTTATCAGTTTACTTAATTAAATTGTCCCAAAGTGGCTTCACATTCCATATCTTCCCTGATAACTCCAAAGAGAGAAGTGTAAAGCACAAGCCTTTGTATGACTTGGCAGGAGAAGTTGGCCACTGGGACCCTTTGGCTGTGTTCAGTTATCCTGACCTCTCAGTGGCATTCATATCCTGTCTGGGCAGCGAGCCGTGGCAGTTTGTTACCCTGGGATTAGCTGGCAGTGGGGAGCACAGAGAGCAACCCAGCTCTCCTTTCCTCAGCCTAGCTTCCTGAGCTGGCCATGACCCAGCACTCAATAGCAGTCTGCTCAGGTTAGGATGTAATTGCATGTTCAGAGCTATAACAAGCTGTATCTTTAAAGCCTATTGGTAAAGTGCTGTCACAGAGCCAATATTAACCCATGTATAATCACCTTCACTGCAAAAACAAAAAAAAGTCCCAGGAGCACAGGGAAAGGACGAGGTTGTTTTCACTGAGTTCAGAAGCATCACAGTACCTATTAATTAACACTGTTAAATAATCGTTCTGTTAATGTACAAAGTCCTCTCATATTCACATATGTCCCCAGCAGAATCCAGTGAAGCTTGTGATAATATCCGTTTATCCCTGTATATAAAGACTTTGAGTTTTTAGTGCAGTGAGTTCAGTGTAATCCCCTCAGAGGATATGCTAGCAGATATCAGATACAACCAGTTCAGCAGTCGTTATCATCAGCAATGACGCTGCTTCTTTAAACATCCATTTAGCGATCAGTGCCTCCAGGGATTTTGTAATGTTTTATCTTATTGACTTCATTACAGAATAGAACTACATCATTATAGTAGTTATTTAAGATCTACTACAATATAGCCAACATTGGTGCAATGCAAAACACTTACAGGAGAGATGTTTTGTATAGAATAAATGTGTGTATCCCTGTGTATTATTAGTTAACTTACTCAGTCAAGTTGTTGTGTCACTCCAGTACTTGAAGTGTCTAATGAGCACCCAGGGCTTTATGTAAATTATGCTTGTACACTCTGCCAAGGTGTTTCTTAATCCCTATTAGGAAATTAGCCATATTAGCCCTTTCCATATCAAATGTGCAGCTGTGTGTTGAGTATTATTAGCAGAGTGATTGAGTGACCTCCATCTCATTATGTAAACCTTTGGGGAAAGTTCTTGTTCTGTGAGTTCGATTCTGTACAATTCTGCACTGTCCAAGTCAACATGCTGGAGCCTAAGGGAGTCCGATGTTTGGGCTGCTTTTAAGGTGCCTTCCATCCATCCATCTGTTATCTATCCCGCTTATCCATTAGGGTCGCGGGGGAAGCTGGAGCCAATCCCAGCTGACTTCTGGTGAGAGGCGGGGTTCACCCTGGGCAGGTCACCAGTTTAGATAGCTCGCCAACCATCACATTCACACATATGGGCAGTTCAGAGTAGCCAGCTGATCCACATGTCTGGACTGTCGGAGGAAACCGGAGCACCCAGAGGAAACCCACACAGGCACGAGCTGAACATGCAAACTCCACTCAGAAAGGCCCCAGTCAACTGCGAGGTTCAGATCCAGAACCTTCTTGCTGTGGGGCGACAGTGATAACCACTGCTAAGGTGTCTTCACAGTGTATTAAGTATTAAAAGAAATATTTAATGTTCTATGAATACTAAACGGTTTTTATATAAAGTCTGCACATAATTTCTGAAGATTTTTAACTCTCACCTCTATGATGGCTCCTTGCCAACAGTTTCCATTAGTTCAGCAGAATGTTTCTCCAGCATTTCTGTCATATTGTTTTTTTTACATTTTTCACATAAATGCCAGTACTGTATTGTTACTGATTTCTAAATTGTTTTGTCCATTGAGGGATTTATTTATTTATTTATTTATTTTTTGTCATTTACTCAATAACCATTTCTCAAACTTGCACTCAAAAGCCACTCAGAAACTGTTCAGCTTTAGGTACTTTGGAGTGGTGTACGCATACATTTTCTCCCTGTGAGAATTTTTTTTGTAGACCCCCTATTGCAAAAAAGCTTTCCTGCTATGCTAGTGGACTAAAAATAAGGGCCTTGCGCAGGGTTTCCAAGCAACAGGCTCCTGACACAGATTAATACAATGCCACTAACGGCCCTGAACCGAGCTGCCCTCGTACCCGTTCTTGTTCTCTCCCATGCTTACGCCACTCTTTTACGGCATCTTTGCTTAACCATAATTACGGAGACTGGCTATTGCTGATTGTCTCATTGTGTGAAAAGTGCACAGGGTTAGTATATAAAGACCTCACTCAGCCTGGGCTTAGGGTGTGAAGAAACCAAACCACACACTCTGTACCTAGTCCACTTCTGGAGTTCTAAATAAAGTCCCTTGTTTTTGACACCGGTACCAATGGGACGTCACATAATGAATCTCTTGGACATTCATCAAAACAGCTCTAGTGCGCTGTTACTAACGAGAGAAGCAGTGGCTGTCTCAGTGACTACAAGGCTTGTGAGATATTGATTTTTTCCCCCCCGTTCGTGATTTACCGTTTAAAAAAAATCATGATAAATGCTTTCATTGTCCAGATCAGTTAACCTTTAAAAAAAAAAAGACAGGAAAAGAGTCATTTCCACTATATCAGGTTTAACAAAAATAAGGAAGGAAGAGTAAAGGCATAGAGATGATAAATCTTTTCAGCAATAAATGTAATAAAATAAATTCACATTTTAAATGCAAAAAAATGAAAGAAATTAGCTTGTTCTTTCTTGAACATGTCTTTTCTGCATTTTTACTATCTTCTTCAATTTTAGAATCATAACAGGGTGACAGAGGTGCAGTAGTTAGTAACTACTAGTTACCACTGTCACCTAACAGCAAGAAGGTTATGGGTTCGAACCTCATGGTCGACTGGGGCCTTTCTGTTTGGAGTTTGCGTGCTCTCCTTGTGCCTGTGTAAGTTTCCTCAGGGTGCTCCGGTTTCCTCCAACAGTCCAAAGATATGTGAGTCAACTGCCTACTCTGAATCCCCCATACGTGTGAGTGTGATGGTTGTTCGTTTCTGTGTAGCCCTGTGATATATTGGTGACCTGCCCCAGGTTAACCCCGCCTCTCATCCAAAGTCAGCTGGGATTGGCTCCAGCTTCCCTCAAGAACCTAATGGCTAAGCGGTATAGATAATGGATGGATGGATAGAATCATAATGAAGGCATTAACATTATTTATAATTTATAATTATAAATATAATTATAATTATTTATAATATGGCACAAGCTACCAGTAAATTCATGTGCTCTGATTGGTTCCTTGGCGGGCAGTATTTTTTCCGTAATGCCCGTGGGTGATTACGGACTTTCTTTCCAAGGCGCCGGCTTTCAAAAAACAAACCAAAACAAAATGACAAAAAAAAGGTTAACTGGAAATCAAAATGGAATCAAAAATGGCCAAAACACAAAAGACAAACAAGAGTCACTGAGTTATTCAAGAAATGAGCAACAAAGAGCATTCAGAAACCGCTAACAGAAATTCAGTTTTGAAACTGCTAGCTGTTTATTCTGTATGCGTCACTCAGCTACATTACAGATATGATGTGACTGAAAGCAGCGTCACGTCTCATTATAATGACCATCTATTTTCATTTTAGAAATAAAAAAGCCATATAATAAACTCTTTATTAACTTCACTTGCTTGGTCTTTACGGGAAAATATTGGACCTCGTCTTTTTGTACAGAGGCCTCGATCTGATATTTTCCCATAAAGTCTGAGCAAGCGAGGTTAATAAGTAGTTAGAAATTACATACCTGGAACAAATTAATAAGAAAAGTGTTAAACAAATCAGATCTATTTCATAGTTTAATTTCTTAACAGTATTCCTGATAAAGCTTTACATTTTACAAGTTCCCAGACAGGCCAGACTCCTCACTGCCTCTCCTAAACGAAAGGTTCTAAATGAAAACTACTTATTTGGGGAAGCAGTAATTTCAAGTAACGATGACTTGTTTGTAAATAAAAACTACTTATTAATATGCATTTGGATTGAGAAACTAATGAGCTTGAGGAATGAATGGAATGAATAATACATGGAGATATTAATTCCATTATTTACATTTTATCCTAGAATCAAATTTCAAACCCTGCAATGACGATGATAAACATACTTTCAATCTAGCGTGTCCACGTTTATAACTGGCAGTGAACTAAATCCCAACTGAAGCTTCTAAACTGCCTACACACCTCCGCAGTGATGTCAGGAGCTCAGAAAGCGTGTCTGACACCACTCTCTTTCTGATGGATGAACACAATGATGAGCCTTTATTTCCGCTACATGGTCATTAAACTAGTTTAAAAGAGTTTATACTACATCACAGATGAATTGTTTGAACCACAAGCTGTGGATTCATTTTCAGTAGCAGCAGCTCTCACAGTAGTTCCATCTGTAACATAAGTGACAGGGTTCTATTAATGCGCTCGTTCTAATACGTTATAGTTTCTGTAGTAACAGTTCGTACACAGGGATTCACACTGCAGACGCTCGACGTAATAGGAGACTCATAATAAACAAATTTTTTTTCAAAGAAAAGCATATAATCATTACTCAGTCATCTTCACATGCAGGAAAAATACCAACATTCACATGTTACCTGCTGATGAGAAGAAGTAGTCACAGGTATGCAAATTTGCGAGCTTGGCCATATGCCGTAAAGGCTTGCTGAAGATAAATGCCTTTCTTTGGTATGTCCTGATATATAAAACGCACTAGAATTTAATTGTGTATCTTTATACTTCTTTTTTTTCTGAAAGCTCTTATCTGCTTTCTCAAAGTAATGTGTCTAGAATTGAGTCATCTTTTTCTCTTTTGATTCAAAAGCATGCCTCAACGATCTTTGGCTTCCTTCATGCTTTACAAATGATGCTGCTCGAGCACTTAGAACACTTTCTCTGGTGATAAGAACATAAACATAGGAAAATAGGCTAGTCCACATCCTCGTCTACAGAGACTTGAAAATGGAATGGATCTTTTGTTGTTTGTTTTGTGGTGATGAGTCAGAGTGAGACTTTGCTCATACACCTGCATGTTCATGAGTGACGAAGATGCAGACCTCAAAACGAGACAAACCAAGGCAACAGCAAAGGGCTCGCTGACCTTGAGAGCAGGACAAGAGAACAAAAACCTGTTGTTTTACTTGCTGTCTGATGAAATGGTCCGTTGTACAGCTGAGGACTGACACCCATGGTCAGTGGGAAGTGGAAACTATGGCCACAAAGTCTGAAGCACACAGTTGTATAGAATGTCAGTTTGCTATAGCTTTACAGTTTCCCTTTAGTGGAACTAAGAGGCCCAAACCTGTTCCAGCATGACAGTGCACCTGTGCACAAAGCACAGGAGCTCCATGAAAAGACATGGTTTGAAGACAAGGTCAGAGTGGAAGAACTCGGGTGTCCTGAACAGAACCCTGACTGAAATCAACCCCACAGAACACCTTTGGGATGAACTGGAATTCTCATGGAAAACTTTCCCAGAAGAGTGGAGTTTATTATAACAGCAAAGTGGGAATAAGTTTTAGTTTCTTTCAGAGCTCATTAATCAACACTTCTAGCTGGTTAAAAGCAATAATACAAGAAATCATCTACTTTATTTGTGAGAGGGTGTGCTTTTATAGCACAATTGAGATTTTTATAGACAATGTCAAGCTGAACACATAATTTCACATTTCCTCTATCACACAGAAATTTGGAGAAACATTAAAATAAATTGACTGAATTGAATCACATTAAATCACATTATGTATAATAGAATAATAATGCTGACACGTTGTGTTAGGTCACCTGAGCTAAAAAAATGTGTTGCAGCTGATTTTTCTTCTTTCCCAAGTGCCCTGATATTGCTTTTCCCTGGTTGCAATGTTCTGGTG
Source organism: Neoarius graeffei (assembly GCF_027579695.1). Taxonomy (NCBI): domain Eukaryota; kingdom Metazoa; phylum Chordata; class Actinopteri; order Siluriformes; family Ariidae; genus Neoarius; species Neoarius graeffei. The sequence goes on from NC_083580.1 coordinate 81,070,988, forward strand.
AAATTTTTCACCATATTCATCACTGACTGCACCAAGATCAGCAAGAAACAAGTCCAAGTGTGAATGCAGAAAATATATTTTCAGTGATGTGTAACACTTCATGGTTTTGTTTGCTTTAAGTACGTTGTCAATCAGCGCAGTACAGTTTGGTGCTCTGTAGTTGTCAAGAAAATTCTCAACAACATCCTTATATGTCTTCCATGCTGTTTTCTCTGGTCCCTCTAGCAGATCTTCGAACTCCCTGTAATTGATGACATGTCTGATTTGTGGACTAACAGAAACGCCTTGCTTAATCTTGGCTTCAGTTATTCTTGGAAACATCTACCTCAAATAGGCAAATCCATCACCTTCTTCGCTTATTGCTTTCACAAAATTTTTCATCAAACTGAGATTTTTATGAAAAGGAGGCAGAAATATTGTCGTTGGATCAACAAGTGGTTGATGTGCCACATTTTTTTTTCCCTGGACCAAAATCCTTACAGAGCAGCCAGTATATCAGGTATACAGTACTTTGTATATCTGAGCTACATTCCTAGAAACAGTGCCAATACTTTTTGATCACCATAGACGTTCCAGTCATAATTCTTGTACTGTATGCGTTTCAACAACATTTCCATGTTATTGTAGGTTTCGTTCATGTGTACTGTATAGCCAGTGGGTACTGAAGGGCGGATGTTGTCTTTCTGTACTGTAACAGGACAGCTTTCAGGCTTTGATGAATCTATAGAAAGACATCATTTTGGGTGTCATTCACGTAACCCAAAGCCATTAACAATACATCAGTGTCGGTGCAGAAACAGAGGTTATTCACGTGCATAAAGAAGTTTGCCAGATGTTCTTGACAGTTCCGAAAGATTAAAAAATTTTATATCTGGTGACAGCAAACCCCATCCTTGAAATTTTAAACCTTGCGTCCTTGTATCCTACTTTAGCGTTTGACTTTAGGACTGCAGTTGACTTGCTGACTTTAGGACTGCAGTTGACTTGCTGACTTTGGGACTGCAGTTGACTTGCTGACTTTGGGACCGCAGTTGACTTGCTGACTTTGGGACCGCAGTTGACTTGCTGACTTTGGGACCGCAGTTGACTTGCTGACTTTGGGACCGCAGTTGACTTGCTGACTTTGGGACTGCAGTTGACTTGCTGACTTTGGGACCGCAGTTGACTTGCTGACTTTGGGACCGCAGTTGACTTGCTGACTTTAGGACCGCAATTGACTTGCTGACTTTAGGACCGCAGTTGACTTGCTGACTTTAGGACCGCAGTTGACTTGCTGACTTTAGGACCGCAGTTGACTTGCTGACTTTGGGACTGCAGTTGACTTGCTGACTTTGGGACCGCAGTTGACTTGCTGACTTTGGGACCGCAGTTGACTTGCTGACTTTGGGACTGCAGTTGACTTGCTGACTTTAGGACCGCAGTTGACTTGCTGACTTTGGGACCGCAGTTGACTTGCTGACTTTGGGACCGCAGTTGACTTGCTGACTTTGGGACCGCAGTTGACTTGCTGACTTTAGGACCGCAGTTGACTTGCTGACTTTGGGACTGCAGTTGACTTGCTGACTTTGGGACCGCAGTTGACTTGCTGACTTTGGGACTGCAGTTGACTTGCTGACTTTGGGACCGCAGTTGACTTGCTGACTTTAGGACCGCAGTTGACTTGCTGACTTTGGGACCGCAGTTGACTTGCTGACTTTAGGACCGCAGTTGACTTGCTGACTTTGGGACCGCAGTTGACTTGCTGACTTTAGGACCGCAGTTGACTTGCTGACTTTAGGACCGCAGTTGACTTGCTGACTTTGGGACCGCAGTTGACTTGCTGACTTTGGGACTGCAGTTGACTTGCTGACTTTGGGACTGCAGTTGACTTGCTGACTTTGGGACTGCAGTTGACTTGCTGACTTTGGGACTGCAGTTGACTTGCTGACTTTGGGACTGCAGTTGACTTGCTGAGTTTAGGACTGCAGTTGACTTGCTGACTTTAGGACTATGGTTGTCGTGAACGGTTTTGCGCTCGGGTTTCCGTCAGTGGGGGGTTTATAGCATCAACGAAGCTGACTTTGTTAGGACTGTTAATGTTATAGTCATGTTGTCTGTTGTTGCCTGGATGGGGATGAGTTCCTGTTTGAGTCTGGTTCCTCTCGAGGTTTCTTCCTCATGTCGTCTGAGGGAGTTTTTCCTTGCCACCGTCGCCACAGGCGTGCTCATTGGTTTGATTGATTGATTGATTGATTGATTGATTGATTGATTACTTTATTCTGAACAATAAAGAAGAAAGACACAAAAATAAAAATTTAAATAAAAAATACAATAATCAAAACATCATCATAAACAAACAGAATAGCGTAGCCACAAGGCAATAACATAACAATGTTCAGAAAGGATTAGGAAGAATGGTCACTGATGTCATTATATAAAAGCCCACTTTCTGTATTATTTTCCATACTGTTTGTAAATATATTATCTATTAATGTGACACAATGAGAAGTAATTCTACTAGGTTTGGTGATTTTTGGGTATAAACCCATACTGTACATTGTATTTATGAAATCTTCTGTCATTTTATGCTTTTTTGGATTTAACAGATCAATATTATAATCCCCACAGATAAACACAGTCTTCTGCACTGAGTTAGAAAACATGTTTTCCATCCAGTTTTCAAATATATCGATACTTGATTGGGGATAGATTAGGGATAAAATTAGCTCATGTTTTAAGTTGTTCAAATTCTGTAAAGCTGCTTTGCGACAATGTTTATTGTTAAAAGCGCTATACAGATAAACTTGACTTGACAAATCTACCGTCCCTGACCAGGTTTTTTTTTTTTTTTTAATTCTGGCTGTGTTATCAGATGAGGATAATCCGGCATAAAGGGTGCAATATCTGGATCAGTGTCGCTTTCCACATCTGGTTCATGCGTTGTGGCATCCTCATGTGGTACTGGTCCTCAATGGCTGAAGGCATATTGGGGAATTCAATAGATTTGTTAGTTTTATTAGAGAAGCAAGATACATTGGTCAGACAGATGTAACAGTCCATCACGTTATCCTTCTGTTCTTGCCATGTCATTGGGGCTGCAAATGGTATTGACTTCTGAGTACCTCTGAGCCAAGCTCTCAGACTGACTCCACTTGTTGCACAACAGATGTCAAGAGTCCAGGTTTTGTCTTGGTCACCAATTTTACATCCAAAGTCGAGCTTATAGGCTTTCTTAATAAGAGCAGTCATGGTGTATCTTTGAGCCTTAAGCATTATACTCACGACAGATGTAACAGGACGTATCGCAGCGAGATACTGATGAGATATTTCTACAGTATTGAATCTTCCTGAAGACAATAAAGCTTATTGTTACTATTGTTTTGGACTGACCGAAACATTTTGCTTTGTGACTTAAAATATAATGGGAAAAAAAGGTTGTATCTACAAAATGGTACACGATAGGAAGATTTTAATGAGATTTTTTGTGATCAGCAGCTCAAAAGTGTTCAAGAAGCAAAATCTTTGTTGTCCAGTGTTGTCAGCCAAAACCGAGACAGTAAAGAAATGTCTTGATCATGGAGTTGAATCCAGGACACGTCAGTGCAGGCTGAATTTAACTGAACTGAATCAGATCAGTAGTGAATTGAAGTGCATCGAATCGCACTTGTTTAACCGTAAAGTATCTTCAGAAAGATGGAGTTTCACATCCCTACTGAATATCATGCAGTTTCTAATAGATTAACCATCACATATGTACCGTCTACACTTATGGACAGTCAGTTTAAGGCCGTTTTGTAAGAAAATACAAAATATAAATCGTCTCCAAACCACTTCAGACCATTCCTGTAATTTAACATAAACCATTGTTATGTTGCTCTGTAGACTATTTGTCATTTTCAGTGCATCATGTCTCTGGTCTCTAGTATGATCATAACAAACTTTTCACCAAAAAAATCTCAAATTAAATAAAAAATATATTTTTGTGATGCCACATAATGCCTTAGCTTTTCTGAAATTATTTGATTTTATTAGTGCTAGATTTTTTTTTTACCTCGAAAATCAGCTGCATCACAGTCCAAAACTAAAAGAAATCATTTGACATGCAATTTTAATTAATAAAAACATCTAAAGAATGTTGATATGTTTTAAAGGTTATCAACATATTAAGTATTCTCTATAGTATTATTTCCACATACCTTTTTTTAAAAATAATATATTTTTTAAAAATTCTCCTAAATATGTACGATTTTTTCCCCATCTGATTTCAGTTACATATAAAACTTAAGATTATTTTCAACAGGAGGTGAAATGCCAATGTCTGGTTTATCTATTTTTAAAAAAGTATTTATTTTATTTTATTTTTGACCAGGATGTGCTTGGAGGAATGGTGTGGTAACCTTTGCACTTCCTTTTGACTAAACGTTCAACCAACTTAAACTTCTATCATTTTTTAATATTCGTTCAACCATAACCCTAAGTTTTGTTTGTTTATTTGTTTGTTTGTTTTTGCTTTTGAAGTCAGTCAAATGAACTGTGAACTGCTATGCCTTCTCTATTGTCCGTCTCCTGAACGCCAGTCTCATGTGCTGATATGTAGCACGTTCAGTAAATCAGGGGTTTTCAAAGTGTGGGAGAGTCGGACCCCCCTCAGAGAGCAAATAAACAACAGCACCCCCCCCTTACAATTTTTGTTGTTGCTATACTTAATGTTCCATTCGTATTTAAAAAAATGGTTGTTGTACACATCTTTATTTTTTTCTTTTACACATTTTAAATATCTGTGCTTTTTGAAAACATCTTTTTACACATTTAAAACATATGAGCTTTATTAAAACATCTTTTTTTTTTACACATTTTAAACATCGGGGCGGCATGGTGGTGTAGTGGTTAGCGCTGTTGCCTCACAGCAAGAAGGTCCGGGTTCGAGCCCCGCGGCCGGCGAGGGCCTTTCTGTGCGGAGTTTGCATGTTCTCCCCGTGTCCGCGTGGGTTTCCTCCGGGTGCTCCGGTTTCCCCCACAGTCCAAAGACATGCAGGTTAGGTTAACTGGTGACTCTAAATTGAGCGTAGGTGTGAATGTGAGTGTGAATGGTTGTCTGTGTCTATGTGTCAGCCCTGTGATGACCTGGCGACTTGTCCAGGGTGAACCCTGCCTTTCGCCCGTAGTCAGCTGGGATAGGCTCCAGCTTGCCTGCGACCCTGTAGAACAGGATAAAGCAGCTACAGATAATGAGATGAGATTTTAAACATCTGTGCTTTTTTAAAACCTCTTTTTTTTTTACACATTTTAAACATCTGTGCTTTTAAAAAAAAATAATAACATCTTGTTTTACACATTTTAAACATCTCATAGCATCGTTAGCTAGCACCTCTTGGCAGACAGCACACTGTGGCAGTGGAGCATCTTCAGATCCAGTCCATGAAAATCCAAACTTTAAATAATCGTGGTCATACTTCCTTCTTTTTTTGCTTGGCCCAGACTCTGTCTCCTCACTCACTGTAGCTTTAGGTACTAAAAATCAATCCATTTTGCCTCTGGCAAAGGCTAGCTGAAGTTCGCTAAATGTCAGCAATAGTAACTTATTCTGGTTAATTTTTCCTGACGTTGCGCCCCCCCCCCTGAAAAACTCTGGCGCCCCCTAGGGGAGGCGCGCCCCACACTTTGAAAAGCCCTGCAGTAAAGCATTTCTTGGAACAGTGATCATTTCAGCACAGCAGCATGGCACAGTGGGAATACGGACTCTCAGATCCTCTCATTGATCATTCTCCAAGTTCAAAACAATAATAAGTATGATGAATGCTGCAGTGTTGGACAAATTCCAGAATTCTTTCAGACACGCCAAGGGCACTCTAACAGAACCAAGCTCAAGGACACCATCCCTGGTGAAGAGTACATTTGGTCTAATAGATTGCTGGTGATAACAAACATGCTCATGGATTGACTTGGGCTTTGCTGAGTGTGGATGCTTCCAGGAGACACCCGTTAGCATGACGGCCTTTGGGTCAACGTAGTGTGAATTAGTTTCAGAAAGCTGGTTGATGCTCGTTAATTAATGTCAACAAGACAAAAGTGCACCACAGTTCATTTGCAAGGCCCTGAACATCATAGATATTATGTCTGCATATTACCCAGGAGACACCAAGCTTTATCTCATTAAGCATTTAAAGACGATAGACCTTGCAGTGGAAGAGATGAGAAGAGAGAAGGAGGAAGTATAGATGCTCTGTAGAGCGTGTAGTTTATGTACTGCAGCATATCTTGGAAACAAGCCTGGAATACATAAATATGAAGCTGGGTTGTATTTTGATGAGAGGAGAAAAGTCTTCTTTCCTGAATTTATGTGGTGCAAACTTTAGCTGTAATACCGTTCTGCTTGGTAGATTTACCCTGAGAAGTAGCTCGAGCTGTCATAAGGCACAGAGAAGTTACCCCATGGTTATGAAGTCATTAGTGCCACGAAAGTTTTTTTTGTGCTTCCTTGCATATCGGTAGAACTTCTGTTACAACTGCTATGTCACATGTACCAAACTGTCAAACCCTCTAACACTGAGAACTGTGGAGCTTTATGATGCTGCTATCATCCCAGCATGTTCAGACCAAACCTCTGGCACTGGACAGAGTTTGATATATTTTTACCCGCACTGTCCAGCTTGGCAAGATTTCTGCCAGCCAGAGCAGTTTTATAGTCCACTCCACTGTCCCAGGGGGCCAGTTAGATGGAGGTGTGGGATGAACACATGGCTTTACTCTTGAATTCAGCCAGCTGAGGCTTCACATCTGTTCACCAAGTAACGAATGAGAGACAACTCATTCCTAAAAAGCTCAGAAGCCACAGCACTGCTGTTCACCATGGCTAAAGTCAAACTAATAGGACTAGAGGGATATTGTGTTGCACAGTTAAACAAATAAGAAGTTATTGTTTTTATTGAGACAGGCGCCGTATGGAAGGTCAACTTGTATGAGATTTTGGTGATAAGTTGAGTTAATTTGGTTAAAGATGCTGTTTATGCATGCAAGTGTTGATGTGTGTACAAAAAGACAAGTAAAAATGAAATATTTCTTAACCGGAGTAAAATATTTATATTGATGTTGATTATAATCAGCTTAACAGTGGAAATAAAGTTGAAGGTAAAAAGAAACTTAATGTCATGTAAATATAAGTGCTAATAATAAAAATGAACATTTAAATATCCCTTAAAAAAACCCACCTGCAATCAAGTTTGAATTCGTACTATTTTTTTTTTTTAGTAAAGGCTAAAGTCTCACCCCATCCAATATTCATAAAATCATATTATAAAGCGGACAGTTTTGGTTCTGAAATCTGATTGGCTGAGCCACATTCAAAGACGTTAAAATTATTAATACTCCATGTATAAAACTGTTACGATAATGACTACAGAAATCTACATGCGTTTCAGAATCTCAGACTCATTAACCCAATCACACTACACGATTTAAACACTCATAATCTGTAGTTTGGTGGATGTAGTGGTGTACACGATCTGTCACAAACTACACAATCTGTCTTTGAGATACCCCTGAAGAAGAGCGCATGATCCAGAAATCACACGTTCTCATGAAATTAAACATGGGAGCTCACTATCATGCCTAATTTTAAAGAAGCAAGAAACTAAACAAACAAGAGAACGTTGTGGAGGAAGTATTGGTTGAGGGTGAGATGCAAAAATTCTCTGTTCTGCAAAGAGAACAGGAGGCACAGTGAAAAGAAACGTGGCTGTTTTCATATGATAGGAATCGCGTCGTGTTTGTTTTTGTTTGTTATTGTTGCTGTTGTGTTTACATTTGTCCTTGTTCTCTTACACGAATAGAAAGGTGGTAAACTGGGTTCAGGGATCTGCTGCGCAGGACGGGAGTAGAATTTGATTTCCTCTCAGATTCTTATTGGCTGTTTCTCAGCTCCGCTCTTGCTGTGAGTCATAAAGGGATTCAGATTTCGTGATTCATCAGTGATAAATCAAGGACACTTCAAAATCTCAGGCACATTATCTGTTCACTCTGAATAATGTCTTTGTGTGTGGTTCCTTCCCTAGTAGGATAAGATTCAATGATTCGCATCAGTGCACTAGCTGAAAAGTTCACGATGCGATTGCCCTAACGAAAACATGTGCACTAGGTATAATTTGGGATGAACTCGGGATGCCTAGTTTCGAACATCTTTGCATCAGTAAAATCTGATTTGTTTATATATAATTATCAGTAGAGGCCACATGCCTTTATTATTTAGACATGTGACTAGGGTTGGGCGGTATTACGGTAAGAAGGTATCCCGAGGTATCCAAAAGTACCAACGGTATCGGTCTCATTACCGTCATTTTAAAAAAATATATAATATCTAAATAAATATGGAGTACATGAGGTCATAATATAAAATAATAAATTGAAGATCATCCCGAATAACTGTGTGATCGTATTTTCACTAATTCTATCAATTTCCTAAAGAAGTTTTCATCGCGTGCAGGGTTGTTTATGTCGTTACCATGGCAACCCTGCGTGACATTTTGGAGTCTTCTGACAGAAAGCTTCGCAAGAGCCTGAGACCGGGGGTGTCATGGCTCAGATGGCTAAGGCACCGTACCATAAATCCGGGGACCCGGGTTCGATTCCGACCCGAGGTTATTTCCCGATCCCGTCTCTCTCTCCCCCGCTCATTTCCTGTCTCTCTATACTGTCCTATCTTAAAAAAAAAAAGAGAGACTGAGACCGCGGTTGAAAGATGGCAAGTCAAGATAACGAGTTAGTGGCAAAAAAAAAAAACAGCATCGGCAGTGTGGCAGTATTTTGGTTTCAAACCAAACGAAAAATCTAATATGTCCCCTAAGGTACACCATAGCCTGGGGTACTCCACTTCCACGAGATCTCTCCAATGAGTTGTGTTTTGAGTAGGTTACATGAGTAACAACAAGGTAAAATAATATAACGTATGACATTTGGGATGTGGGTAATAAACGTTTGAAATGTCATCTACTGAAGAAACGGAAGAAAACATCGTAGCGTAAACTGTTAGGCTTCTGGTGGGAATTAGCAATGCACTTGCTATCTTTGTTGGGTGTGTTAAACCGTATGGATTTAAGTGGAATAATTGTAAGGAGTTATGTGATCAAGACAACGTTTTAAGCAAGGTAAGGCCATTTGATTATTAATTTCCCCGCCATGGCATGACGTGGGCCCATATGATTTTGCCTTGTGCAGCTATCACGCATTTGAATTAGGTTCGCCTCATTTGCGCTGAAGAATATGGTTTATCGCGCAGTCTAAACGGACTTGGGTGTTGGTTGATTCTTTTTCTTTTTTTATTTCCCATGCTTGAAAGGGTATGATCCTGCTCATCGTGTACTTTTTTTTAATGGAGCAGGTGAAATAGTGCTGCAAATGGCGTTTCAACGCAGACATGTGTAAACGACAGTTGAATGCTATTTTCAAGATGAAGGAAGAGTTGCGTGATGCTTTGAAATATCTCTTAATCCATTCATCAATGCACAAAATTCGCTTTGCTGCTTAATCCATACCACAATGCACACAATTCGCTATGCTGCTTTTAAATAGTACATTTGAGGCATAGGCGCATGTTACACAGTAGGCCGAAACAAAATATTTTTTTCTCGGTAATACCGTATACCCCGGGAAAACAGAGACGGTTTAAAGGTATCAAAATTTGGATACCGCCCAACCCTACATGTGACCAATAATTTTATATTTAGATGGAATACTCATCTTTATACGGTTTCTCAAGCTCTCTTTCTCTCTTTCACTGCTGTAAGTAGCCGATTTTCCTCAAGTCTTTCGGGCAAGGCTTGTGCGAGTCTTGTGGAGGCGTGTCCAGGCGAGTCACAGATTATCATGGAGGAGGAAGAGCTACCATATTGAATTGCATAGCATCATATCTATTAGCATCACATATCATGTTCAATCAAATCCTGTCAAATGGCAGTGCATCGCAATAGTTTTGAATCGTATCGCATTAGGACTTGCTGCTTATGTATCTTTAATGTATCAGATCATCATTGGTAATGCATCGAGATGCATATCACATCAGCCTCAGTGATGGAGATACACATCACTAATCCCTAACATATGTCATATTTGCACACATGCAGATGCTGAACAGTGTGCTGAAAAAATTAAGTCTGCGTTATTCCTATGCATAAACCAGCATGTCGAAAGTCACTGCAGGATAAACCCCACATCAGTCTATCATTTCCAGAGCTGTATATTATCTAAAGCATCAGGATAATAGCAATGTTGTCTTTAAGATTTTAGGACATGTTAAAAATGCTCAAAAAAAACAACAACCCGCATAGTTTTTTCACTTTCAAACACTTAGCAGCTCGGAAATGAGAAACAAGTTACTGTTCCCCTCCAGTCATAAAGCAGTAATATGACTTTGATTCACCTCTGAGAATAAAGCTGTTCCACTTGCTAATTAGGAACTCAGAGGAGCTATTTATAGCTAGTTTCACCTTATCAACAACACCGCAGCAGTGAAGTGTTAGCTTGCCTGGTGTAAAGTGTATGATGTTCTGCTGAAGAGAAGAATAGCTGAGTCATTCACTCTGACACTTTTACACTTTCCACCCTCCAGTTTTGGGCTCGATTACATTTTACCTTTGACTGCCCTTGAATTGTCAGTGTGTTAAGCGCACAATGCAAGGCTTCGAAATGCACAATTATCTTTTTGTACCTTCGTTAAAAATTGTGCTGAAAATATTGGACGATTTCAGTCTCTCCGTGTTAAAATGCGGAGCTGCGAGCTGCCACAGATATACGATTTAAGCAAAATAAAACATGACAGTGTTTAAATTTGCAGTACACTTCTAAAATTCATACACTCGAGTTGTTTCTCAATCTTTTGCTTTCACGCTCCAGGGTGTCTGGAGCTTCAAAAAAAGATTGTGAAACTTTTTACAAATTTAAGGGATTAGTAAGTAGGAATACGTTCATGCTGTCAAGTTAAGAAGGTTTAAAAAAAAAAAAAAAAAAAAAAAATATATATATATATATATATATATATATATATGTATACAACCCCGATTCCAAAAAAGTTGGGACAAAGTACAAATTGTAAATAAAAACGGAATGCAATGATGTGGAAGTTTCAAAATTCCATATTTTATTCAGAATAGAACATAGATGACATATCAAATGTTTAAACTGAGAAAATGTATCATTTAAAGAGAAAAATTAGGTGATTTTAAATTTCATGACAACAACACATCTCAAAAAAGTTGGGACAAGGCCATGTTTCCCACTGTGAGACATCCCCTTTTCTCTTTACAACAGTCTGTAAACGTCTGGGGACTGAGGAGACAAGTTGCTCAAGTTTAGGGATAGGAATGTTAACCCATTCTTGTCTAATGTAGGATTCTAGTTGCTCAACTGTCTTAGGTCTTTTTTTGTCGTATCTTGCGTTTTATGATGCGCCAAATGTTTTCTATGGGTGAAAGATCTGGACTGCAGGCTGGCCAGTTCAGTACCCGGACCCTTCTTCTACACAGCCATGATGCTGTAATTGATGCAGTATGTGGTTTGGCATTGTCATGTTGGAAAATGCAAGGTCTTCTCTGAAAGAGACGTCGTCTGGACGGGAGCATATGTTGCTCTAGAACCTGGATATACCTTTCAGCATTGATAGTGTCTTTCCAGATGTGTAAGCTGCCCATGCCACACGCACTAATGCAACCCCATACCATCAGAGATGCAGGCTTCTGAACTGAGCGCTGATAACAACTCGGGTCGTCCTTCTCCTCTTTAGTCCGAATGACACGGCGTCCCTGATTTCCCTAAAGAACTTCAAATTTTGATTCGTCTGACCACAGAACAGTTTTCCACTTTGCCACAGTCCATTTTAAATGAGCCTTGGCCCAGAGAAGACGTCTGTGCTTCTGGATCGTGTTTAGATACGGCTTCTTCTTTGAACTATAGAGTTTTAGCTGGCAACGGCGGATGGCACGGTGAATTGTGTTCACAGATAATGTTCTCTGGAAATATTCCTGAGCCCATTTTGTGATTTCCAATACAGAAGCATGCCTGTATGTGATGCAGTGCCGTCTAAGGGCCCGAAGATCACGGGCACCCAGTATGGTTTTCCGGCCTTGACCCTTACGCACAGAGATTCTTCCAGATTCTCTGAATCTTTTGATGATATTATGCACTGTAGATGATGATATGTTCAAACTCTTTGTAATTTTACACTGTCGAACTCCTTTCTGATATTGCTCCACTATTTGTGGGCGCAGAATTAGGGGGATTGGTGATCCTCTTCCCATCTTTACTTCTGAGAGCCGCTGCCACTCCAAGATGCTCTTTTTATACCCAGTCATGTTAATGACCTATTGCCAATTGACCTAATGAGTTGCAGTTTGGTCCTCCAGCTGTTCCTTTTTTGTACCTTTAACTTTTCCAGCCTCTTATTTCCCCTGTCCCAACTTTTTTGAGATGTGTTGCTGTCATGAAATTTCAAATGAGCCAATATTTGGCATGAAATTTCAAAATGTCTCACTTTCGACATTTGATATGTTGTCTATGTTCTATTGTGAATACAATATCAGTTTTTGAGATTTGTAAATTATTGCATTCCGTTTTTATTTACAATTTGTACTTTGTCCCAACTTTTTTGGAATCAGGGTTGTGTGTGTATGTGTGTGTGTGTGTATATATATATATATATATATATATATATATATATATATATATATATATATATATATATACAGTTTATTAACAAGACACAAATCATCCAAGTGATTAACATAACAATTAATTATTACCTTGATATCTTTTCATCTCTAGACTGTTTGCTCTCAATGCAGCGTCTCTGTGGTATTTTGAGGAACTTTCTGCACAAAATTCAACAATAAATATGACTCAAATTAACACCTTAAAGCTAGACGGCCTTTCGATTTCATAAAATCAGTGAAATTTAGTTCCGTCTGAAATGTGGTGATTGTGATATCTGTTTATTTCTGTAATATCTCACAAAATATCAGGCCATTCTGTGGCTGGGAAGTTATTTAATTTGAGGGGATTAAAGCAAATAATGTGCATGAAATCGCTCGCTTGGCGCAGTCAAGCAGACAGAGGAAGTCCGTGTGCGCATGCGCAGGTTTACCTTCTTCTTCTTCTTTTGGGTTTTACGGCAGCTGGCATCCACAGTGTTGCATTACTGCCATCTACAGGTTAACCTTTGAGCATGCACTGACAGTTCCATCATTCTGTCGCTAAACGAACAGCTGATCACACTGAGGTGCTCGCTGAGCGCCGATATTTATTAGTTTGGTCCTGCGTTTCCTTTCCTTCGTATATAACATAACGTCTTTTCTTCTCGCTTTCCGTTACTGTAGTCACTCTTTCATGTTTCATTCGCACACTCACGTCCTCCATTTTTCTCTCCTGTTTCAAATTTGTATCCCACAATGCCTTGCGTGAACGGGAAAAGCCCACCACGTGATGCATGACGTAGTATCTTGAATTGGGTCATGGTGAAGCAGGAAAAAATAGCAGAGAATTTAGGGACACGTGGCCTGAAATTCATTAATTGTTCTATTAAAAAAAGAAAAAACCTAATAAAACTGGAAGACTGTGATTCAAATTCAGTAGCTTTCGGTCCATTAAGCAAAAATAATTGGGTGTCGGGGAAAATTCTTTTTATGACCTACACTTGAAAAATCTGAAAGGCCGTCTATCTTTAACTTTTTTTTTTTTAAATGTAGGGTTTTTTTGTTTGGCTGATTTTTTTTTTTTTACCTCTGAAACTTTTTTAGCTGCATCATGCAACAGTTCTAAGCATCATAATATATTAAAAATAGAACTGTTTTAAACAAAATATTTTTGTTTTACTATAAGTAATATTTAGGGACAAAAAGTGAAGTCATATACAATTTTAAGTAATAATAAACATTCCAAAGAATATGGAAATGTTTTAAAGTAAATTTTGCATGAAATTGTTGCAAAACAAAATGTGCATGATCTTAGATATTCTGCCTGCAAATATCCTTTGTTTTGTTTTTATTCACTGAGACATGTCAATATGTGGAAGTGTAACTGAAGGAGAGTAAATAGCTCACTGCAGATTATTTCTTAAAACTTTTGAATACAAGTTTCACATAAGGGGGAAAAAAGTGTTTTTATATTTCATCACCATGACAGATTTGGGCTCAGATTACATTTGATGCGGAACTGAAAGCATTTATTTCTTTATATTTAACTTGTTTATAACTGCGGACACATAATTCTGTCTTACGGTCGTTATCTCTCTTACCTGCAGATTAACTATTCACGCTGAGTGCCCCATGCATCTGGAAGATTTTCCCATGGATGCTCACGCTTGCCCACTCAAGTTTGGAAGCTGTAAGTGGTGTTTGTTTTTTGTTTTTTTTAACCCTCCGTCATTGTGATTGGTATTCATAAAGCAGCTCGGATGAAGTTCACCGCCTCCAGCTGCTCGTACTGCTCTGTCTTTATACACTTAGATGGCACAGCTGATTCAGAAACATTGTCCTTATTACAAAGATGATTAGCCGTCTTAGAGGGCCAGACTAGTGCTCAGTTTTGCCCTTAGTATAAGCAAAGCTAAGCTAAACTACAGCTAATGTGGTGGATTGATAAGGTATCTTACAGTTCTGTAATGTAACTATTGCAGATCTTGGTAAAATTGTCTAAGACATGATGTGCACAAAAATAGAGATCCAGCCCACTTCGAATTCATATGGCTTCAGTTCATTTCTTTGATCATAACGTGGTTGTTAGTGTCAGACCGGCTGGTTTGAGTATGTCAGAAACTGCTGACCTCCCTGGATTTAACACACAACAGTCTCTAGAGGTTACACAGAATGGTGCCAAAAACAACAACAAAACATTCAGAAAGCATCAGTTCTGCAGGCAGATGAGAACCTCCTGACTGCTTTGAGCTGACAGGAAGTCTATGTTAACTCAAATAGCCACTCTTTACAGTCATGGTGAGCAGAAAAGCATCTCAACACATCGACACCACATTGGGTCCCGTCCCTGTTGGCCAAGAACAGAAATCTGAGGCAACAGTGGGCATGGAATCACCCAAACTGGACAGATGAAGATCAGATAAACATCACCTGGTCTGATTTCGTCTACCGAATCTTGATTTCTGCTCCGTGGACAGAATTTTGCACCATGGAATCAACCTTACCTTGTGTAAAAAGTTCAGGCTTGTGTTGGTGTATTGATATGGCGAATGTTTCCATTTTGCCATTTTATAACCGCTACTTCCTGTATGAGAACGTCACAGATTGTTCTCAAACTGGTTCCATGAACATGACAATGAGTTCAGGGGACTTCAGTGGCCTCCTCAGTCACCACATCTGAATCTGATGGGATGTGGTAGAACAGGAGATGAACGTCCAGCTCACAAATCTGCAGCAGTTATGTGATGTAATCATGTGAACATGGACCAAAGGAAAACTTTCAACACTTTGTGGAATCCATGTCACAAAGAATTTAGGCTGTTCTGAGATGAAGGGGTTTGGGGTCATACCCAGTATAAGTATTGGCTCAATGAAAAGCTTCAAAGCTTCAAAATGTACATCTCAAATGTCAGTTGAGTCGTTATGTCAGCATAACAGTTAAAGCACTCACCCAACTTCAGGACAACCAGGGACTGTAAATCTGATCATTTTCTAACTTTTTTAGTTTAAATCAAGAATGTAGCCACAGGCGCTGGAGATCACGGTGATATGGCAGTCATGTCACCATGAATAAAACATCCCCGCGGGCGATAAAACAAAAGGCTTCCACTCCTGCATATTCAGCTGCACCTTCCTCCTTCCAGCCAGCGGCCCTCGTTACGAAGGGCTCAGCACAGAGGGGCATCTCATTTGATCCTTCTCCATATCATCAGAAATCAGCCTGAATAGATGGTGAACAATCGGCTCTTTTATGCAACCGATGCTGTACGATCAGTGAGTAATTAGTGGCTTTTGTTAGCAGTTGACAATTATGAGCGTGCTCCCTCTTGCCTCCTCCTGCTGCATGTACCCTCTCATTCGCCTCATTCCCTAATCACTGCCTACTTCCATTTTAGCTCGCGCTGCCTGTCAAACTGTGCTCGGCAATCACAAGATACTTTTTTTTAAATACACTTTGAACTTTGGATCATGAAACTCAGAAAAGCAGAAGAACCGGGTGATTTATTTCTGGTTTAAATGAAGCACATTACCCCAACGATAATGAGGACGTAGAAAATCCTTCCATTTTTATTTTATAAAATAAGTGAGATGATGGAGAAAGATTTACTTTAAACAAAATGGTTTCCCAAAGAAAGAGGGAAAACGGAAACAAAAAGGAAGAGACGTCTTGAAGAGACTAATGCTAATCACTTCTACGTTAAAGACTGAAGGCAAGTAAGATTTAGCGATACGAGGACATGGGTTTTGGTACTGGTCTATATAAAGACTGAAATCTACTGTACTTATGCTGCATTAAACTTACCCAGAGTTACATCATTTTTGAGCTTGGCTGAGCTACAAAGTGTGGGGAAACCATCGACTGTAGAAAACATACGTAGATGGCGTGGCTTCATTGCCTCTATAGAAACGAAGCCAAAATACCTCTGCCATGTTGTCAAATTTGGAACCAGAGTCAAGACGAGATTCAAAGTTAGGTACACCCACTCTTTTGGTAGCCCTGCCCCCAAATTAATACAGTCACATTCTCTAATTGTCTTTATTACAACTATCCAGAGAGCTTAAAGGTCATAGGCAATGGTTGGAGGTGAAACGTAGAATATCAATTTTATTTTCTAGAAGAACGACCCAAAAAGCGAATACAATCTTCCTGGTGTCTAATTTGCACCCTAAAATTGAATAAAACTGTTAAAATATACTGTTTTGCCCAATTTTCGAAGGTTTGTTTACATCTCACTTATGCGCACTTTCACCGCCAGGGGGCCGTCATCGTGACATTATTTAAGCCAAACAGACCGGGAGCAGCTCTGTGTTTACTTGCGAACCAAACACACGTGTACGGACTTTGGTCGTGAGAGGTTGTGTAAAATGTCTGAAAGCGATAGCGATTTTGAAGTAAGAACTCTCCAAATTGAATATCGAGAGGTGAAACCGTATATGTATGAACCTATGGCCATGGCTCACTGGTTTGACTGCGCGGCCTCGGAATCGAACAGTGATTCGGCCGACTCTGATCGCGGTGACCCCGGACCTCAACAAGACTCGCGCCCAAACGATTTATCCTGGTAATTATGATTAAATTCCTACTTCCATCGTAATACTAAGTAAGAGCCCTTTTGAAGAATAATTAAACCGCCCTCCCTAGTGGATATAGGGAACGATTACTGGACAGTGTGCCAGTAGGCCACATTAGCCTGCCATCCGCGGCATTATACTATTTATAGCCGACTCTAAGCGAGGAAATATCCCTTTGTCTCATTTCCACAATGATTGTACAGGATCCCTCAGGATTCTTGACTTATCACTTGCAAGCAAAAGTAAAAATGTTTACCTCCAATCTTCTCCTTTTTGCTTGAGCGTTGCTGCGCCGTTTCTTCTCTGACTGCTTGATTTTGTTTCACGCGCACAATCCACTCTCTCCGCCTCGTCTCCTCTTCCGGAAAAAAACAACCCTCTGGCTTCACACGCACAACCCACTCTCTCCGCCTCTTCTCCTCTCTTGGAAAAAGGCAATGCACTCTCCCCGCCTCTTCTCCTTTTTCGGAAAAAGCCAACCCACTCACTCCGCCTCTTCTCCTTTTTTGGAAAAAAACCAATCCTCTCGCTCTGCCTCTTCTCTTTCTTCCGGAAAAAGCCAATGCACTCTCTCCGCCTCTTCTCCTCTCTTGGAAAAAGGTAAAAACTTCTTCCTGAACAGGTCCCGTTGTTACAGTTCACTGCACAACAGTAAGGCATGGGGGTTTTTCTTTGGAAATTCCCAAACGCACGTCTGCACTCAAGCCGAACAGCAATGTAAGTAAACGGAAGTGGACTCAACTCAAGCGGTTTGTTTGTCTTGAATGACGTCACGCGCCGAGCGGTCACGAAAATCACCGAACAGAAATTCGCCGCGATCCACACTAACTTATTTTAATTATTACTTATCAACAATACTTCTTGGGACCAGAAGAAAATTACAGAGGGTTTTTTAACATATAAAGTTTCAAATGTGCATAAATTGAAAACCGTTGCCTATGAGCTTTAAATAGTTTCAGCTGGAGATGGTTCATTAACATCGATGCTTGAACTGGAAATTTGTTGACATTTATGTGACTATCATTACCCATTCATCACCATTAAGTTAATACCTCGTTATTTGGGACATCTAGCTAGTCTGAGTACACTGTAAACTAAGGCTACATCCACACGACAACGGCAACGAGATTTTTTTTTTAGCGGGTAAAAAAATATCGCGTCCACATGGGCAATGGATCAGTAAAATATCAGGTACATATGGCAACGCAACGCTTGCTGAAAACGATGCAATACACATGCCACACCTCTACGTGCGCTGTAAGACGGTCCCATCGGAGACACCAGAACAATAGAAGAAGAAGTAGGACGCATGCGCATGTAACGGGTTTATTTTTTTCCACTTGCCATTGTGTGTAGTGGTGGGGAAATTCTGCGCTGGCCCTTTAAGAGCGCAGGTAGTTATGGCAACGAGGCGCTGGCCTCTTTCAGTTCGTTTTGGAAATGTAAGCGCCAATGCCACTGGACGTTTGCAGCCCGTCCTCAGCAGTGTATTTGTGTCTCATTTCTTCAGAATAAAAAGACTGGTGAACAACACAACGCCACATCTGTTACACGCATAAACCCCTTCTTCTACCCTGCGTGAAGCACTCACAGGAACAAACACACAACAACAAGAAGATGGCTGCGACTACGCGAGGAAATCGTGCCTTCTGTGTGCACAAATTAGTTTTATTAGTGTGCATAGTTTTATATAACTTAATTTTCTTATTGTGCGAGAACATTTTGAAAAGCATTTTTATATAATTTATATAACTTTTTATATTGTGTGTGAACATTTTGAAAAGCAGTCTTATCCAATAAAAAAAAGAAATTCAAGAAATGGTTCAGTTACTTGTTCATTTAAAAGAAAAACTGTATACAAAAGTGAATGCAATGCAGTGGTTCATACAAAACAGTCTGTTGAGGGTCTTCTGACCCTTTTCCCCTCTGCCTCCATTATAGTCAGGTAACTGCTGCTTTGTGTGGAAGGCTGTACTTTCTGTTCATCAAAGCAGGTGTAAATTGTCTGTCTGGCAGGTCAGTCAGGTTAATGTGTAAGCAATTTCAATTTCTGTTGTTACGAATGATGCGCACGAGAGTGCTGCTTGTTCTAGTCATGTGGTTGTGACGTCATCGTAAACAAATCCGTTCTACTCATCCAGACGACTTCGCAACGGCGCCGTTGCCAGATTTTTTCACTCTGGAACCCGTTCTCAAAAGATTTCGTTTTGGGGCACCCAAAACGCCGGTGCTGTGTGGACGCCAGGCCAAAACGATAAACAATTTTATCAGATTCACCTGAATCTGTTGCCATGTGGACAGGGCCTAAGTAGTCTACTCATAAAATCATCCTATGGTAATTGGTAGTGTGATGAACAAGTGGCTTTTGTGCAAATTCCAATAGCTGGTTGCTGGATATCGTTAATACTGAAATAATATACGGTAGCTATCAAAGTAGCTATATGGCTAGGTAGCCTTTTCCTGCGAAATCTCTCAATGTTTGTTTCAAATGTTTTTAATAGAAATGCCTAACAGTTGGTATTAGTGTATAGTGTACAGAAAAGTTCATATAAGTAGGTATATATAGGTTGCTGGTTCAATTCCCTGGACCAGCAAGAATGGCAAGGCACCTAAACCCTAATTGTCAAGTCAAGTTTATTTGTATAGCACTTTTAACAATAAACATTGTCGCAAAGCAGCTTTACAGAATTTGAACGACTTAAAATATGAGCTAATTTTAATTGCTAATTCTAATTGCTCCCCAGGTTGCTCTGGGTATGTTGTACATTGCTCTGAATAAGAGCATCTGCTAAATGCCATTAATGTAATATAATGGTAAGTTCTGTGGTTCATTTAGCTGGATGGCTATAGCCGGTCTCTTCCGGGCCAAGGCTGTCGATCACGTCATTCCTAAACGTATCCATGCCTTCTTACAATATAGTACCATAATGTTTTAAAAACTAATTTCTGGAGGAAAATAAAAAATTTGCATATCAGTGAAGGGAAAACTAACTGTTTGAATTAGACACGGCAGATAGAAAGACAATTTAGATAAGAAAAGTGACATGGAGGGGGGAAAAAGGCTGTCACTGAAACACGTGGGGATGGGCAGGGCTAGAAATTGTACTACAACCAGCCAGCAGTGGGGCTAGACCTTTGGTGGCTTGACTTTTTAGAGACAATAGAACAGTCGATGGGAAAAACCATGAAAGCCTGTGTTTTGTTAGCAGCAGTGAGCAATAGTGATCATGAGTTCATGATGTTTTTATTTCCAAAACTGTGAACTGCACAATCAGTTCTAGGTTTAAACAACTAACATGTCTATGTTGATCGAGCCAAATGTTTGAGTAGTAAAGTGATATTTTATATACTGCTGATGTTGTGAGTGAGCAGCGTATGCTGAAGTCACAGGCGAGCTGGATCCTATCCCAGCTGACTACGGGCGAAAGGCGGGGTTCACCCTGGACAAGTCACCAGGTCATCACAGGGCTGACACATAGACACAGACAACCATTCACACTCACATTCACACCTACGCTCAATTTAGAGTCACCAGTTAACCTAACCTGCATGTCTTTGGACTGTGGGGGAAACCGGAGCACCCGGAGGAAACCCACGCGGACACGGGGAGAACATGCACACTCCGCACAGAAAGGCCCTCGCCGGCCACGGGGCTCGAACCCGGACCTTCTTGCTGTGAGGCGACAGCGCTAACCACTACACCACTGTGCCGCCAATTCACAGCATGTTATGCTCATTTGTAATGTTCAGACTCATCGATACTGCTATGAGTGCTCAGGTCAGCTGTTCTCACACTCATAAAGATGCAAAAGAACAAAAAATATATAAAAGCACCTTATTGATGAGGACAGTCAGATGAAGATGGAGCATGGCCAGACTAGTTCAATAACTACTCTTTACAACCATGGTGAGCAGAAAAGCATCTCAAAGTACAACCTTGAGATGGATGAGCTGAAACCACACAGGGTTCTTCTCCTGTCAGGCAAGAACAGGATCCTCCTACTCAAGAACCTCCTGCTACATGATTGGCTGACTAGATAATTGCATGAATGACTGAATAGATAGAATTGCTTTCAACATTGTTAAACATGGGTGAGAACGACTGAAAAGAAAATACATCCTTTTTTGTTGTTGTTCTGTTCGAGAGTTTGTGTTTTTATGTCACCATGGAGTGATTATATTCAAAATGGAGTTTATATTTTTCCTTCTGTTTGCTTTCTCTGTTGGTGTTCTGGGTTTAAATTAAGTAACTACATTTAAGGTTGTCCTCATTCCGTTTGCTGAAAGAAGGCGACACTTTTGCCCTTTTCACTCCCCATAAGCTGAACTGACTGTAAATAAACCTCTCTGTGCTCGCTGCCTGCTGCAAACTCTATATCAGAAGTCTGAACAATCCACTTCATTGCCAGTTACAATTCATTATAGATGAAAAGGCATTAAATTTTATGTGTTGAGCCTTTGATTATTGGCTTTCGAACTGAATAAAATAATATCTTTTCTCTCTGGACATTAAAATTTCATTAGCAAATCCTCTGTGAATTTGGTTTCTATTCCAAATCCCTTTTTTTTTTTGCAGTTACTGCTTTATATACCTTGGATTTAGCATAATGTAACAATAAATTAATTAATTTTTTTCCTGGCCCGGTTTCCATCAAATCCTGCGCTCTGATTGGCTGGCGAGTGGGTCCGTATCCTATGGTACAGACCCCAGTTACGGACCTCTGGCGACTTGCTCGTTCACAACAACAACAAACATAGGAGCAATTTTTGTTAACATTTATTTTTGCATTTCTCAGGAGAATAGCATTAATTTTACAGCATGGACAGCGATAACGACAGTGTTCACAGCGAAAGCGAGTTTTACGACCCTGAGGAGGAAGAAATAAAAGAAAATATTTCAGGAGAAAGCTAAAAACCTGTAACTTGCTAACGCCGAGCAAAAACATGGCTGAATCCTGAATGACTCCTATTTGTATAAATAGGGGACTACATAGGTGGCAAAATGTAGTTTTTTTCCTGCCATGGAAGTGCACTTGTATACCGAGGAGGAAGCCATTTGCATTAGAGCCGTGAATGAGGATTCAAAATGGCGGCTCGGCTCGGTTTTCCCTTTCGGGCGCTCTTGTTTTCTGTTAGAATTTGGTAAAGAAAAAAAAAGTATTTACCAGCTTAAGGGCGTTCCATATGGTGAAATACCGTGACCTCGGCCTTGAATACTGACCTTGGCCCAGAGGGCCTCGCTCAGTACTTTCAAGACCTCGGTCACGGTATTCCACGATACGGACCTCCCAGCTGGTAAATAACAAATATATATTTATATATATCGCTTGCTCCCTTTGGTTAGTGACTGTGATATCGATATTGGTTCTGAGCGATTTATATTCAAAGACGAAGCTTGCATTATAGAGCAGAGAGCACTCTGTAATTGTTAGCACTCACACTGCATGACAATTAAGATGTATACAGTAGATTTATATGTATAATATATAAACATGTGGCAAAGGAGTATTTTACAAGCACGGTTTGGGTTAATTTTTTCTCTTAAAAGGAAGGATTGCTGCAAAAAAAAATACACATTTTATCTGGATGGGTGTGGGCTATTCCCGGATGACCCCGCCCCATCTACAGAACACATTGGCTCAGTAAATTGTTGATGAGTATGAAAATTGTGAGTCATCAAAACAAGCAATAAAAATATAATTGATTGTTTATTAAAAAAAAGTCTGACTATAAAGATAGTCTGCAACCAGTTTCATCGATTAGTTGGCCCATGTTATGAAGCAAACTGTGGTGCGATATGTCACTTTATTAAGACTGAAATTTGAAAGGAAACAGCGGAGCACATTACAACAGAGAAAACCGTTCAACCAAATTCCTCTTAAGTATGCAAGCTCTTTTTACATTACACTACTCTCGGCCTCATGACATAATGTGCTATCATGTGAGCAGTATTTCTATTTGCCATCAATTTTTGTGGCCAATGTGCGAAACGTTGAAAGTGCAATGTTCTTGGTTGAACCTGCCTCTTGATTTTATTTATTATCTCTCCTCTCCTACCATTAACTAACATCATCTCTAGACATGAGACAGAATATCATTGCCTCGAATATCGCGATACGAAATACTGGTGAGACAAATTTTTCTTCCCTGATGTGTTTCACAGTATTTCTGTTCAATATTCATTATAATCTCTACCTCTTCTGGCACACTGGGCAACAGCAGCAGCAGCAGAGGGAGTCGCATACATAGCATGAAGTTTGCGAGTGGGATCCTGTCTCGAAGCATGCTTTAATTAATAGTCCAAAATTTAAGCTGATCAAAATGAAATGTCCTGGTGCACGTTTCAAAAACGCAAGGCTTGCAGCACTGCTGAATATTTTTACACTGTCCAGAACTCTCAGCAGATCTGTAGTGTAGCCATCTGAAAGGTAGTTACCGTAAACTGATGTACAGTGGTGCTTGAAAGTTTGTGAACCCTTTAGAATTTTCTATATTTCTGCAAAAATATGGCATAAAACATCCTCAGATTTTCACACAAGTCCTAAAAGTAGATAAAGAAAACCCAGTTAAACAAATGAGACAAAAATATTATACTTGGTCATTTATTTATTGAGGAAAATGATCCAATATTACACATCTGTGAGTGGCAAAAGTATGTGAACCTCTAGGATAAGCAGTTGATTTGAAGGTGAAATTAGAGTCGGATGTTTTCAATCAATGGGATGACAATCAGGTGTGAGTGGGCACCCTGTTTTATTTAAAGAACAGGAATCTATCAAAGTCTGATCTTCACAACACATGTTTGTGCAAGTGTATTATGGCACGAACAAAGGAGATTTCTGAGGACCTCAGAAAAAGCGTTGTTGATGCTCATCAGGCTGGAAAAGGTTACAAAACCATCTCTAAAGAGTTTGGACTCCACCAATCCACAGTCAGACAGATTGTGTACAAATGGAAGAAATTCAAGACCAGTGTTACCGTCCCCAGGTGTGGTCGACCAACAAAGATCACTCCAAGAGCAAGGTGTGTAATAGTCGGCAAGGTCATAAAGGACCCCAGGGTAACTTCTAAGCAACTGAAGGCCTCTCTCACATTGGCTAGTGTTAATGTTCATGAGTCCACCATCAGGAGAACACTGAACAACAGTGGTGTGTATGTCAGGGTTGCAAGGAGAAAGCCACTGCTCTCCAAAAAGAACATTGCTGCTCGTCTGCAGTTTGCTAAAGATCACGTGGACAAGCCAGAAGGCTATTGGAAAAATGTTTTGTGGACGGATGAGACCAAAATAGAACACTTTGGTTTAAATGAGAAACGTTATGTTTGGAGAAAGGAAAACACTGCATTCCAGCATAAGAACCTTATCCCATCTGTGAAACATGGTGGCGGTAGTATCATGGTTTGGGCCTGTTTTGCTGCATCTGGGCCAGGACGGCTTGCCATCATTGATGGAACAATGAATTCTGAATTATACCAGAGAATTCTAAAGGAAAATGTCAGGACATCTGTCCATGAACTGAATCTCAAGAGAAGGTGGGTCATGCAGCAAGACAACGACCCTAAGCACACAAGTCGTTCTACCAAAGAATGGTTAAAGAAGAATAAAGTTAATGTTTTGGAATGGCCAAGTCAAAGTCCTGACTTTAATCCAATCAAAATGTTGTGGAAGGACCTGAAGTGAGCAGTTCATGTGAGGAAACCCGCCAACATCCCAGAGTTGAAGCTGTTCTGTACGGAGGAACGGGCTAAAACTCCTCCAAGCCGGTGTGCAGGACTGATCAACAGTTACCGCAAACGTTTAGTTGCAGTTATTGCTGCACAAGGGGGTCACACCAGATACTGAAAGCAAAGGTTCACATACTTTTGCCGCTCACAGATCTGTAATATTGGATCATTTTCCTCAATAAATAAATGACCAAGTATAATATTTTGTCTCATTTGTTTAACTGGGTTCTCTTTATCTACTTTTAGGATTTGTGTGAAAATCTGATGATGTTTCAGGTCATATTTATGCAGAAATATAGAAAATTCTAAAGGGTTCACAAACTTTCAAGCACCACTGTATATACTATGAGTACTTCGGTTTCTATGACAGCTGGATTGACTGCAGTCTGAAATGCGGGTTAAAATCAACGCCTGTGTGCTGTGCTTGAATTATTCATTCAGTGCTCAATTCAGTGATTTAGCCTATGAGACGTTTCCTCATTTCAAAACACAACTTGTGTGTGAAGTCAGGCGTGAAGTCCCGAATAACTGTGACAAGTACCATGTTGTTACTGCCAGACGATTTGGGCAGAACAGCAACTCTGGGTCAGCAGTGTTGAGTACTGACAACCGGTGGTATGAGTAGGAACAACTCATGAACCAGTGGCAGCATATTGGACGTCCAAGCTTAGTGATGCATAGGAGTAACGAAGGCATTCCCTTCTGGTCCAAAACCAACAGAAGGGCTACTATGGGACAAGTCGCAGAACATTTTAATGAGTGTTACAGGAGCAATGTGTTACACAGTGCATAGCACCCTGCTCCATATGGGGCTTTGTAGCATGTGACGAATAGTTCAAGAATGTTGCCCTGGCCTCCAAGTTCCCCAGATCTCAGTCCGATCTGTGTGATGTGCTTGAACAAGTCCGATCCACAGTAACTCCACTCCACACCTTACAGGACTTAAAGGATCTGCAGCTAACATCTTGGTGTCAGATACCATAGGGCACCTTCAGAGGTCTTGTAGAGACCATGCCTCTGTGGATCGGAGCTGGAGGACCAGCCGGATATTAGTCAGGTGGTTATAATGTTTTGTCTCATTGGTGTATATTTTAATAAATGTTCTGTGCCAAGTCATCAACATCAACGTCCTGTTTTCAGTTCTCACTGAAGTCAATCACAAAAAGAGTCGATTCACTGATTCCAGGCGTTGAAAAGTAAGAGTTGACTCCAAAGCTTTGGAGTCGATTCTACACAATTTAGTGAGACAATGAGATGTTTAGATATTCATTTTGAATTTGTCTGGTTGCAATTGAACAAAACAGGACTTGAAACTCCAGTAAGACATCTCATCTCATTATCTGTAGCCGCTTTATCCTGTTCTACAGGGTCGCAGGCAAGCTGGAGCCTATCCCAGCTGACTACGGGCGAAAGGCGGGGTTCACCCTGGACAAGTCGCCAGGTCATCACAGGGCTGACACATAGACACAGACAACCATTCACACTCACATTCACACCTACGCTCAATTTAGAGTCACCAGTTAACCTAACCTGCATGTCTTTGGACTGTGGGGGAAACCGGAGCACCCGGAGGAAACCCACGCGGACACGGGGAGAACATGCAAACTCCGCACAGAAAGGCCCTCGCCGGCCACGGGGCTCGAACCCGGACCTTCTTGCTGTGAGGCGACAGCGCTAAACACTACACCACCGTGCCGCCACCCAGTAAGACATATAGTTGCAAAAATAAAGGAACTTGTTCAGAAGCAGTAAAAAAAAATTTACACAATAGCAGTACTTTGTTAGTTTGTGTGTCTCATATTTTAATTGCTGAATTGAAATACTCTATTTAAACATAAATAAATGTTCACCATCCTCTGTCTCTATCAGATGCTTACACCAACAATGAGGTGGTCTACATCTGGACAGCGGATGACGATAAGTCCGTTTCCGTGGCTCCAGACGGCTCCCGTCTCAACCAGTATGACCTGCTGGGACACGTCATAGGCAAGGAGACCATCAGCTCTAGCACAGGTAGCCATCCATCCATCCATCCATCCATTATCTGTAGCTGCTTATCCTGTACAGGGTCGCGGGCGGGCTGGAGCCTATCCCAGCTGACTGTGGGTGAGAGGCGGGGTTCACCCTGGACAAGTCACCAGGTCATCGCAGGGCGACACACAGAGACACACAACCATTCACACTCACATTCCAAAAACTAGTCTTGGAAGCAAAATGTATGAGGAAATGTATGCTCACAGAATTACAGAAAACCTTTTGCTACAGTAAATCAGAGGAGTGTAACGCTGACAATATTTGTATTTATACTCTAAGCGGGCGTGGTCTAGACCAAAAATGGAAGCTTTATTCACCACCTGAACTTCTGCAGTTCCTCAACCTCAGCTACATCACTCAAGTTCATGATCGCTCTCAACCAAACACCCCATGGAATTTTCTGGAAAGCTGTCTAACTCATGTAATGCAGTAAGCCAGGGAACTGTCTTTCAAAACAACAATATTTTATGATCAGCAAAAGTCACTTAATAGCATTTTATCAGATTTATTTGTTACATTTTCCAGAAAGACCAGAAAAGTTGGGTGGAAAGTTTTGCTACTGTATCAGCCAAAACACAGTGCTACCACGAGTCAAAATGAGTCTTTACACCATTAATAAAGATGAAGATGAAAAACATACACAGTAACTGAACATGTTAATAATTTTACCATTATTTAAATGAATATTTTTGGAGACCCCAGCAGAGATATTCTGCCCTGTGGCTCTATAAATAAAAGCATATTTATTTTATGAATTTTGGGCCAGTTTGTGCACAAACAGAGGAGAAATATGGTTTTATTTTGGAGTTCAGTAAGGCAGTGTTTAGGTTGCACTGCTGCAGAAAACACTGACAGCCATGAAGGCAGCCATGGCCTGAAGGTTCGAGAAGCAGCCTTGGGGCCAAAGGGTCACCGGTTTGATTCCTGGGATCGGCAGGAAAACTGTGAGGGGAGTTGAGTGAATGAGCAGCACTCCCTCTGTATCATGGCTGAAGTGCCCTTGAGCAAGGCATCTAACCCCTAACTGCTCCCCAAGCGCTGTAGCATAGCTGCCCATTGCTCTGGGTATGTGTGTGTGCTCATTGCTCACTTGTGTGTGCATTTGTGTGTTCACTGCTTCAGATGGGTTAAATACAGTGGAGGAATTTTGCCGTGCTTGAGTGTACCGTACATGTGCCAAATAAAGGCTTCTTCAATAGATTAAAAAAAAAAACAGAAGAATGATGTGCTTCCTGTTTGTAAATGAACGTCATCTTCACAAACTGAGAGCTTTATATAAAGTATGAAAATGGGATTCCAGTCCTAATGCACTTCTTAGTCACAACCAGAAGCTTTCTTGGGGGGAAAAAATGAAGACTGCACCTCCTAATCGTATCTGCATTCATATTCACATCACACATGAACACAGCTTTCTAATCAGACTAATGTGTTCCTGTAGTTCAGTTCCTGTAGTAAATACATCATATCTTGCGACTTGTAAACACATGCATGCGTGTTATAGGTCATCTTTTATCCGTAGGAGGTTGATTCACCTGAACAAACAAACAGATCTTTAGATTTATTCATAAATCTGTATTGATCGGACAGAGGTGCAGCCGTCCTGTTCGAATTTTCAATTTCAAAACGTCACGTTTCTGTTTATGAACAGCAAGACAACCTACGTGGATAAACTTTCTGTATGGTCCCTTTGTGTGTGTGTGTGTGTGTGTGTGTGTGCGCGCGCGCCTGGCTTACAAATTCCATTTGTGTCTGTTTGTAAAGTAATTTATCTGGCCTGCTTTGCAAGCACTGAGCTCATCGATTGCTTTCTGCCGCAGTTATTGGGGCCACTGCAGCCCGGGTGAAGAGTGAAGGGCTTGTTGATTGTGTTTCTGTGTGCTTTTGTGCTGGAAATGTATATTTTTAGTTCCCTTCTCAGATCAACAGAGTGGATGTGTGGGAAAAAAAATAAAAAGGCTAAAAAAAAATTGGTCAAATCAAAACATTTCCCCATTCTTGTCTTTTTGAGTGTAACGTGATGGATGTATGCGCTCAACAACTCTTCCTGACACGGTTTCAGATGAGCATCTCTCGTTACCAGAGCCACTCAGATCGTTTTCTCTCTAGCTGTTTTGAAGGACGGAGTGTCTTGAAAGTGTCCACTCAAAAAAAAGAAGAAGAAGAAGGTAGTAAACAGCAGCTGATGCCCAGAGCAGTGCGGTTTTATCAAAGAGCACATGCTCCGACTTAAGATTGAGCTGCTCATGAATTTTTTAAGTAAAAGGCAAAATATTCTCCCAACCTTCTGGATGTCTAATGTGGAAAAGAACTGCACAGATACAACCCAGTGCAGTTGGATGGGATGAAGGTGGTGTTGACTCCTGCCCTATTTAAAACCAGTTCTTAGATTTATGTCAGTCGGCAACAAATTATATCCAATTTACCAGTGTGGGTGATTATTCATTCATTTAATTTTAAATTCTGAATCTTGGCAGTGTGATGTTGATTTTACCCTACTGATGATTTTTTTAAAAATCATGATAATTTAATCGTGCAGATCTGATGGCCTTTAAAAAAATCATGAAAATGAGCATTTCTACCATTTCAGCTTTAAAGGAACAGTCCACCGTACTTCCATAATGAAATATGCTCTTATCTGAATTGAGACGAGCTGCTCCGTACCTCTCCGAGCTTTGCGTGACCTCCCAGTCAGTCAGACGCAGTCAAACGCGCTGTCACTCCTGTTAGCAATGTAGCTAGGCTCAGCATGGCCAATGGTATTTTTTGGGGCTGTAGTTAGATGTGACCAAACTCTTCCGCGTTTTTCCTGTTTACATAGGTTTATATGAGCAGTGATATGAAACAAGTTCAGTTACACAAATTGAAACGTAGCGATTTTCTATGCTATGGAAAGTGCGCACTATAATGACAGGCGTACTAACACCTTCTGCGCGCTTCGGCAGCGCATTGATATCTGAGCTCCGTATCAATGCTCTGCCGAAGCGCGCAGAAGGTGTTAGTACGCCTCTCATTATAGTGCACACTTTCCATAGCATAGAAAATCGCTACGTTTCAATTTGTGTAACTGAACTTGTTTCATGTCACTGGTCATATAAACCCATGTAAACAGGAAAAACGCGGAAGAGTTTGGTCGCATCTAACTACAGCCCCAAAAAATACCATTGGCCATGCTGAGCCTAGCTACATTGCTAACAGGAGTGACAGCGCGTCTGACTGCGTCTGACTGACTGGGAGGTCGCGCAAAGCTCGGAGAGGTACGGAGCAGCTCGTCTCAATTCAGATAAGAGCATATTTCATTATGGAAGTACGGTGAACTGTTCCTTTAAGGAGAGTATTGGAGGTGCGTTTTATCACTTTATAATTATCATGACCATTAGCATTATTTGTGAAGTGTTAGATTTGACACTTCACTGTCAAACTATTGAATATTTTTTAACCAAATTGTTTTGGTGGCATCCCTAATAATAAATACAGTAAACTGATGTTAACTATTAAAAAAAAAACATTGCTCTCTAAGTGGAACACAGTGATTGTTTTGATTTCATTAATGTGAATAAAATCTTTCTTGCGAGAGCGCCGTGAGTCCACGATGCGAGAGCAGGTGAGATAGAAGGAAGGCGGTGGGGCTTCCGGGTGGCGTTGGTTAATATCTAAGAGTTCGAAACACCTGCGCAAATCAGTCCAGATTCATATGTTGATTGGATCATTTTCTGTGTTATCAGGGAGAAAAAGAAGACTTGAGCGTATTTTTGAGCGATGTCTCGTACTAGTGTACTCTGAAGTGTAAAGGTTGGCAGGTCTGGGAACATAATGTAGTAGTATTATAGTATTAGAGTAAACGTCACTGGATGTCATTGTAGCATAACATTGTGTAGAGATGATTAAATCGTTATATCACACACACCTACTCTCTGACACTCCCTTTAGTTCCCTACTTTTTTTTTTCCAGTTCAGTCCATTGTGACATGGACAAAACATTAGAGATCACAGGAAAGCACTTGAGACTCAGCACTTTACAGGGATAAGGCTTTATCCTGAATTAGTGAGTGCTTCAGGAGAGAAATGGCAGTTCCTGAGACATGTTTAAATAACACTAGTCTAAATTGGCTGTGATGATGGTGGTGCTTTGCATTGCCTTGCCTGTGGACACGGCTGTTTTTACAGTCTTCCGTGGAAAAGCTGGAAAAGATCAATGACTCTCTCAGTTTATTGTCAAGGACAAGGGACATTTATTATTCTCTGTTTAATTGTCTCCTGCCTTCGAGTGTGGATGGAGGAGGATGATGAGGACATGTTCAGGAGCTGATACAGCTCTGAATTGCCACCTCTGATCATGTACAAATCTCAAAGGACCAAGATAGCATCATTAAAGAGAGAAACAGACATTTTCAAACTGAGTTTATTGAAAGTAAGGCAAGGCCAGTCATATATCTCGTTTGTTTATATAGAAATACATTACTTGTATCTGTTTTTTAAATGATTGAGCTGCAGATCTTTCATACCTGTTTAAATTTACCCACAGCACAATTAAATGAACACCATATATCACACTTTGTGTGCTTCCAAGAACCTCATCACGAAGATGAATCCAAGCCCACACATTCCTGAGTGTATTAAGCTCTAAAGGCTTATGACTTGTAAGTTTGACACTTGTGAGTTCTAGAAAGATTTGAGAATAGACAATGGGTGCAAATCTAAACCAGAAATCCCTGACACATCAGCAGGGGAGGAAACAGTACAGAGAAACCGTGCTGAAGTAAAAGTATGGGTACTGGGTCAAAAAGAGATTAAAAAGTCTAAAGTCTTGAGAAAAAGTATCTATATTTGAACACATTCAAGTATAAACATTTTGAACTGATGAAAACGAGCTAACCACGAGTTCATATAGCCAATCCTGTACGACTAGCTAATCGCTAAGCAGCAACATTCTGCGAACTCACGCAAACCTGGACTCTGTCTTGCTGGTTAGAGAATGCTGAAAGCCTTTTCTGGAATAAATGCTAAGACACATTAACAGTGTTAAATTTTGTCAATGAAAATTTTGACGATAAGTATTCCTTGACAACCTTTTATTTCATGACTAAATTGTAATGACAGTATGACAAGAAAATTACAGCAAAACCTCTGTTCCCATCTTAAAGCTCTAGGGCACATTTTACAACAAGTATCATGAAACTGTCTGAGAAAATTATGACTAAAACATTGACTAAAATTCTGCTAAATCTTAAATAAAACAATAAAAAAGACTAAAATGCAACTACATTATTTGCAGTGACTCAGACTAAAACTCATCTCATCTCATTATCTCTAGCCGCTTTATCCTTCTACAGGGTCGCAGGCAAGCTGGAGCCCACCCCAGCCGACCACGGGCGAAAGGCGGGGCACACCCTGGACAAGTCGCCAGGTCATCACAGGGCTGACACATAGACACAGACAACCATTCACACTCACATTCACACCTACGCTCAATTTAGAGTCACCAGTTAACCTAACCTGCATGTCTTTGGACTGTGGGGGAAACCGGAGCACCCGGAGGAAACCCACGCAGACACGGGGAGAACATGCAAACTCCACACAGAAAGGCCCTCGCCGGCCCCGGGGCTCGAACCCAGGACCTTCTTGCTGTGAGGCGACAGCGCTAACCACTACACCACCGTGCCGCCTCAGACTAAAACTAAATTTAAAATTCTTGTCAAAATTAACACTGCACATTAACAAACAAAATTGAACCAACTACAGTGTCTTGCAAAAGTATTCATCCCCCTTGGTGTTTGTCCTGTTTTGTCGCATTACAAGCTGGAATTAAAATGGATTTTTGGAGGGTTAGCACCATTTGATTTACACAACATGCCGACCACTTTAAAGGTGCAAATTGTTGTTTTATTGTGACACAAACAATAATTAAGATGAAAAAACAGAAATCTGGAGTGTGCATAAGTATTCACCCCCTTTCGTATGAAACCCCTAAATAAAAGCTGGTCCAACCAATTCACTTCATAAGTCACATAATTAGTTGATTAAGATCCACGTGTGTGCAATCAAAGTGTCACATGATCTGTCACATGATGTCTGTATAATAGGGTGCATCAGTTGCCCCCTAAAAATGAAAAGTTCCTCCGATCATGATGCATTTTTGTTTTTATGTTCCTTTTGGTAAGAAAACACACTGGGTGAAATATTTTGACAAAATTCAAAAGTTTAATGGTGGCACCAGGAGCTCAAAGTTATGGAAAAAGCTGCTATTTTATGACTTTTATGACAAAATTTCGATCACTTTTCATGAAACATTATGGCACCTTATAGAGTATACCAAATATCTTAGATACTGTAGACAGTATGTCTGGAATGTCTAAAAATATTTGGAGGTTTATTTTAGGGTGTCACTAGCATTATCTATCAATGTTATAACCCTGGTTTTAAGCTTGCCGCCTATGCATATACTAGCCCCTATTAAATGCAAAGGTTCTTAACATGATCTCTGGGTCACAAGAAATCAATAAATGGAGTCCAACATTGTGATTCAAACCTTACGCGAAAACATAAAATAAGCATTTTTTGGCAAAAAATGAACCTCATGGTGCCACCATTAGACTTTTGAATATGGTCAAAAAATTTTACAGGATGTCTTTATTGGTGAAAAGGAACACCGAAACAAAAATGCATCAGATTTTATGAAAGTGAGGGCAACTGATGCACCCTACTGTATAAATCAACCTGTTCTGGAAGGACCTTGACTCTAAGCAAGCAACATGAAAACCAAGGAGCCTCCAAACAGGTCAGAGACAAAGTTGTGGAGAAGTACAGATCAGGGCTGGGTCATAAAAAATATCCCAAACTTTGAATATCCCACGGAGCACCATTAAATCCATTATAGCAAAATGGAAAAAATATGGCACCACTACAAACCTGACAAGAGAAGACCCCGCCCACCAAAACTCACAGACCGGGCAAGGAGGGCATTAATCAGAGATGCAACAAAGACACCAAAGATAACACTGAAGGAGCTGCAAAGATCCACAGTGGAGATGGGAGCATCTGTCTATAGGACCACTTTAAGCCGTACACTCCACAGAGTGGGCGGGGCTTTATGGAACCGTGGCCAGAAAAAAGCCATTGCTTAAGAAAACACATTTGGAGTTTGTCCAACAGCATGTGGCAGACTCCCCAAACACATGGAAGAAGATTCTCTGGTCAAATGAGACAAAAATTGATCTTTTGGGCCATCATGGGAAATGCCATGTGTGGTGCAAACCCAACACTCTGAGAACACCATTCCTACAGTGAAGCATGGTGGTGGCAGCATCATGCTGTGGGGATGTTTTTCATCTGCAGGAACAAGAAAGCTGGTCAGGACTGAAGGAAAGATGGACAGCACTAAATACAGGGCAGTTCTGGAGGAAAACCTCTTTGAGTGGGCCAGAGGTTTGAGACTGGGACGAAGGTTCACGTTCCAGCAGGACAATGACCCTAAATATACTGCTAAAGCTACACTGGAGTGGTTTAAAGGGAAACATTTAAATGTCTTGGAATGGCCTAATCAAAGCCCAGACCTCAATCCAATTAAGAATCTGTGGCAGAACTTGAAGATTGCTGTACGCCAATGCAACCCATCTAACTTGAAGGAGTTGGAGCAGTTTTGCCTTGAGGAATGGGCAAAAATCTCAGTGGCTAGATGTGCTAAGCTAATAGAGACACACCCCAAGAGACTTGCAGCTGGAATTGCAGCAAAAGGTGGCTCTATAAAGTATTGACTTGGGGGGGGGTGAATACCTATGCACACTCCAGGTTTCTGTTTATTTATTTATTTATTTATTTTCATCTTAATTATTGTTTGTTCAATATTATTACAGGACAAACACCAAGGGGGATGAATACTTTTGCAAGACACTGTAGCTAATTTGACAAACTAATATACAAAACTTAACTGGTGAACGAATTTAACAAACTAATGTTCATAATATAAATAGGTAACTAATGTAAAATGTTCAAAACTCAGTTAGCTAACTGTTT
The DNA here is from genome assembly GCF_027579695.1 of Neoarius graeffei. Taxonomy (NCBI): domain Eukaryota; kingdom Metazoa; phylum Chordata; class Actinopteri; order Siluriformes; family Ariidae; genus Neoarius; species Neoarius graeffei. The sequence continues at coordinate 81,105,979 of NC_083580.1, forward strand.
TTTAAACTAATGTACAAAATCTAACTAACGAGATAAAATACCAAACAAAAGTACAAAACTTTACTAACTAGCTAATGGTTAAAAACTATTGTACAAATCCTAACTAGCTGTCTAATAACAAAACAAATGTACAAATCTTAACTACCTAGCTAATTTTACCAACAAATATACAAAACTTAATGAGATAATTAATTAAAAAGAAAACGTGCAAAACTTTACTGTCTAGCTAATTTAAAAACTAGGTAATTAGCAAAAACCCAATGCATAAAATGTAACTAGCTTGCTCATTTAACAAACAAATGTACAAAATCTAGCGAGCTAACTAGGTACCTAATTTAACAAAATGATGTAATGTCAGCCCTCTCAATATATTTCTGAGAAAGGGGCAAGTAAGAAAGAGTAGTAGGCAGAGGTTAAGCCAGGGATCCCAGCAGTAATTGAAAAAAAAATGGAGGCATGTAAGAAACTATCAGCAGGGGTCAAGGGGGCTGCAAGCCCTTTGTGGGGTGCAGGAGCAGCGCCCCTGCCGGGGGTACAGGGGGCGAAGCCCCCTGAAGCTGTTGAGCTTTTAACATTTAAAGATGCTATAAAACACATTTTTTACATAGATTTAACATAGAAAAGCAACAGAATTTAACAATAACGTGTATCTATTTGATGCCATATTTTGTAATATATGACATAAGTGGCAAAAAAATTATTTATAAAAATTAGACGAAAATGTAGCTTTGAAGAATATACTTGCCTAAATATTCCACTGATTTTGTTATAATATAACAATCGTATCCATAGTTCATCTCATTTGTTTATTTTTTTGTTTCGAGTTAATGTCTATACTAGTCTAATATAAGCCACATTCATTTTTCAAAAATCATGAATATGAGCAGAAATCAATGATGCAGTAATATTAGATATAGACATATGTACAGCAAATATTGGAGATATTTGATTTAAACCTTTCTCTTTTTGAAAGGTTTCACTGCAGAGGAATGTAATGCTCTTTTCTGGGGTGCATTCTGTGATCTTTCCTCCAGTTTTCTCTGCTTTTGTTTCTCTGATCTTTCCTTCTGCTTTTTCTGATGTTCCTGCAGTGCTCTTTTGGAGAGTTTCTTGGCTACTCTGTTCGCATGAGCTTTTGTTTCAAGTTCTGTATTCACCACATTCATTAATCTCTTCTTGGATTCAACTTCCTCTCTGGCTAAGCGCAACTACGCTTTCCACGACATATTGAATTAAGTTCAACGCATTAGAAACAAAAGCATGAATGGAGTTAAAACACGTTTTCTAGCAAATGGGCGCAGCCATATTGTTTTCTCGTTCCATCGCGTACAGTCTCGCGGTATTTACATCAATTTAACTTCCGAGTGTTCCCGAATGTCAACGAGAACAAACAAAGCCAACGAAAACATCACTAAACAAGCAAACCAAATCAGAACGTATTCTGCTGGTCATTTTACTTAAACATATTTTTAACGGATATACAAGAGATTTTAAAAAAAAAACACTTTGGCTAGAAAAATAGTGGAATTCCGCTAAATAGCGGCTGTCTGGGATCCATGTTAAGTGTAAGCTGAGCGACGTATAAAAAAAGAGGGGGGTCCGGGGGTCCTCCCCCGGAAAATTTTGAAAATGTAGATGTTAAATGTTAAATTCTGAGTGATCCTGAATGCAAAATTTTATTTTTATGAAGTATAAATTATGAAATAAAAACTTATGAATTTCAATTCTTTGAAAAACCACTGTGAGTAGCCGGCAATGGAGCGTTTGTAGGCGGCAAAATCGCCGGTTGCCGGCAGTCATTGAGAGGACTGAATGTACAGTGGTGCTTAAAAGTTTGTGAACCCTTTAGAATTTTCTATATTTCTGCATAAAAATGACCTAAAACATCATCAGATTTTCACACAAATCCTAAAAGTAGATAAAGAGAACCCAGTTAAACAAATTAGACAAAAATATTATACTTGCTCATTTATTTATTGAGGGAAATGATCCAATATTACATATCTGTGAGTGGCAAAAGTATGTGAACCTTTGCTTTCAGTATCTGGTGTGACCCCCTTGTGCAGCAATAACTGCAACTAAACGTTTGCGGTAACTGTTGATCAGTCCTGCACACTGGCTTGGAGGAATTTTAGCCCGTTCCTCCATACAGAACAGCTTCAACTCTGGGATGTTGGTGGGTTTCCTCACATGAACTGCTCGCTTCAGGTCCTTCCACAACATTTCCATTGGATTAAGGTCAGGACTTTGACTTGGCCATTCCAAAACATTCACTTTATTCTTCTTTAACCATTCTTTGGTAGAATGACTTGTGTGCTTAGGGTCGTTGTCTTGCTGCATGACCCACCTTCTCTTGAGATTCAGTTCATGGACAGATGTCCCGACATTTTCCTTTAGAATTCGCTGGTACATGGGTGCAAGTATAAAATTTTCAAAAACCTGAAAAGTCTGACAAGGTCAGATGTGCATGGCGCAGCCACGCAGGGGGGGTTACAAAGGGGGGGTGAGCCCCCCTTAGGGCTCGAAAAAAAATTTAAATTACAAGTTAAAATGGTTGTCTCTCATGCAATCTCATGCAAACATTTATAATATTAATAGTTATATGATTTGTATCTCATCTCATCTCATTATCTGTAGCCGCTTTATCCTGTTCTACAGGGTCGCAGGCAAGCTGGAGCCTATCCCAGCTGACTACGGGCGAAAGGCGGGGTTCACCCTGGACAAGTCGCCAGGTCATCACAGGGCTGACACATAGACACAGACAACCATTCACACTCACATTCACACCTACGCTCAATTTAGAGTCACCAGTTAACCTAACCTGCATGTCTTTGGACTGTGGGGGAAACCGGAGCACCCGGAGGAAACCCACGCAGACACGGGGAGAACATGCAAACTCCACACAGAAAGGCCCTCGCCGGCCACGGGGCTCGAACCCGGACCTTCTTGCTGTGAGGCGACAGCGCTAACCACTACACCACCGTGCCGCCCTATGATTTGCATATTCACATCAAATGTTTAATACATTTCATCAATTCATCTGAAATAACAATATTTCAAGTACAAGGCTTGATATTTCAAAACATCTAGCAACTACTAATTTAAAATGTTGAAACAACCATGTTTAATCTGCTTTTGCTGTGATACCTTTTTTACAATATATACACTGGAATAGCTGTGTTGATTTGGTCGAACAACATGCTACATGCGCGAAACATATCACACGTATAACACCGTCATACGTCAGGACCGCTCGTCAGTGAGCGGCGTATAAATTGAATGAGGTTTGTGGCGAAGATGAGATGAAAAGATTTGTCTCGTGCAGAGACTGTACCGCGGTAACCCGGTAATATGCTGACAGTAGAGCCAATGATTTTCCGTTTCAGAATCTGGCTTTTTCCGTTTCAGACAATGAAATATTCCGTTTCACAATTTCAGTTCAAAATTGTTCTGTTTGGCTCCAATTTAGTTATTCTGGCTGGCATAATTTTACTTGGGTTTCAATGTATTGCATCTCTAGACACAAATGGTCCTTTGCATGAAGTCATTCATGAAAAAAAATATAATAAAACAATCACAATGACAGTAGGCTGATAAATTGCATTAATAAAAAAAATTTAAGTGGGATCACAGATTGAGACAACTCAAAATATTTTACTTGACATACTGATAACAGATAAATCAAGAAACTAGGATCACCGTTAACTAAAAACCAATCTCATATATAATATATGCAATATAATAGCATATATAATATCTCGGTATAATACTGAGAGGACTGATAAATTAATAGGGATAAATTAATATTCAGTAATACTTACTGAGCCTGTAATGACAATAATCATAACTGACTGTTTAAAAATATTACTCTATATCCATCTTTTTTAGTCCACCACAAACTCATGAAACAATGTTTCCTAACAAAACACAGAACGCACTCTCAAACAGACTAGAATAGTTTAACTTTGATTGTAATGACAGTCCTGAATATTCCTTGCAGATCAATCATTGCACGCTCTGAGAGTACCTAGAAACGCTGCTCAGTATTGCCATTATGATCGAGCATCATAAGTTGTTTAGTGTTGGTCTCCGTGAGACTGAATCTTCTGTCATTTAGAAGATGTTTATACATGGAAAAGGAGCGCTCAACATCCACACTCACCACTGGCAACCATATGGCATCCTTGGCCACCAGAGCATTCGTTTCTTTTAAGCGGTCGCCATTCTGGTTGTGATGCGGGGAGCGAATCTGTAAACAAGCAGCTCATTGGCTGGCTAGGTGTGCCCCAAGCTAATCACCGACAACGTTGCCTTGACCGGAAAGGCATGTCTGCTTGGGCGTTAGCGGCAGTTACACTTTGACACGCGAGCAATGTTTCACTATAAAAATTCCGTAATTTCCGTCCGTTTTCCGCGATCGCGGAAAATCATTGGCCCTATGAGAGTGAGACAGTGAGAGGGCCACCCCCCAAAAAAAAATCTTAACGGATTTACACGATTTGGAAAAATGACTTTTTCAGAACCGAAAAAAACAGAGCTTCTGGCACATGCCGGAAAACTTGCACCCATGCTGGTACAATTCAGAATTCATCGTTCCATCAGTGATGGCAAGCCGTCCTGGCCCAGATGCAGCAAAACAGGCCCAAACCATGATACTACCACCACCATGTTTCACAGATGGGATAAGGTTCTTATGCTGGAATGCAGTGTTTTCCTTTCTCCAAACATAACGTTTCTCATTTAAACCAAAAAGTTCTATTTTGGTCTCATCCATCCACAAAACATTTTTCCAATAGCCTTCTGGCTTGTCCACGTGATCTTTAGCAAACTGCAGACGAGCAGCAATGTTCTTTTTGGAGAGCAGTGGCTTTCTCCTTGCAACCCTGCCATGCACACCATTGTTGTTCAGTGTTCTCCTGATGGTGGACTCATGAACATTAACATTAGCCAATGTGAGAGAGGCCTTCAGTTGCTTAGAAGTTACCCTGGAGTCCTTTGTGACCTCGCCGACTTTTACATGCCTTGCTCTTGGAGTGATCTTTGTTGGTCGACCACTCCTGGGGAGGGTAACAATGGTCTTGAATTTCCTCCATTTGTACACAATCTGTCTGACTGTGGCTTGGTGGAGTCCAAACTCTTTAGAGATGGTTTTATAACCTTTTCCAGCCTGATGAGCATCAACAACGCTTTTTCTGAGGTCCTCAGAAATCTTCTTTGTTCGTGCCATGATACACTTCCACAAACATGTGTTGTGAAGATCAGACTTTGATAGATCCCTGTTCTTTAAATAAAACAGGGTGCCCACTCACACCTGATTGTCATCCCATTGATTGAAAACACCTGACTCTAATTTCACCTTCAAATTAACTGCTAATCCTAGAGGTTCACATACTTTTGCCACTCACAGATCTGTAATATTGGATCATTTTCCTCAATAAATAAATGAGCAAGTATAATATTTTTGTCTCATTTGTTTAACTGGGTTCTCTTTATCTACTTTTAGGACTTGTGTGAAAATCTGATGATGTTTTAGGTCATATTTATGCAGAAATATAGAAAATTCTAAAGGGTTCACAAACTTTCAAGCACCACTGTAAAACACCCTCGTTAATTTAACTAGCTATATTAAAAAAAATTAAAGTTACCTTGACCTTCTTTAGCTTTGATTAGTGACTTTTGGTGGCTGATATTTCATTTTTACTTGGGAGGCTGAAGTGTCATGTCAGCCATCCTGTATGATTCGGTAACTCCAGCATAAGAAAATATCTTCCTTAAAAAAAGAAAAGAAAATAGGAAAAAATTATAAAACAGACAAATTTGATGTCATATGAGATTTGCAATGAGTGTTTCGAAGATCAAAATCATAGTGTTTTTCCACTTTATTTTTCATTTACTCAGGTAAGAAGAGCGCATGTAGGCTATTTTTAGTTTCAGTAATACTTGAGTAAAGAATAATTCTTTCAGAATAATGCTTAAGTACTGTAAATGAATTTGAATTACTCGAGTATTTTCCTGCAAATTTGTTGTTACGTACAAGTTCATAGGCACTGTATTCCCTGTGGAAAATACTGCATCTGTATTAACTTTCATAAATAAGTCCTGAATATTTCAGCAAGTGAGTGTCGTCTGGATATGACATGAGCCTCATTAATAATGCATCACCTTCCTTTTTTCTCTCCTTTCCTCTCTTTTCATTTTTTCTACAGGAGAATATGTGGTGATGACAACTTATTTTCATCTGAAAAGGAAAATCGGATATTTTGTCATTCAGACGTATTTACCCTGCATCATGACAGTCATCCTTTCCCAGGTCTCGTTCTGGCTCAACCGGGAGTCGGTGCCGGCGCGTACCGTCTTCGGTGAGTCTTCCTTTTTCACCTCATTAACCTGAAATTTACTTGAAAACCAGTTAAGGTAGAGATAGCATCAATCCTATACCCAGTGTTAGTATCGGGTCGACACCAGCAAAAAAAAAAAAAAAAGGCGTCTCAGATATCTGAGAAAACATATCGGATATCAGATCCTGTAACAGATAGGAATTGGATTTGGAATAGAAATGTGCTTTAAAACTGGAAATGTTTACATAATTGTATTGTTACTACGCCAGAAAAAGAAAAACGATCAGTATCATGTTATAACGTGAAAAGTTATAGTGAGATGTTTTTCACGTGTTCCAACAGATATGTCCATCGTAATCCAACATAGAAACTTATCACATTATAATAAGAAACAATATACTAGATATCTTGTTATAACCTGATAAATTATTATTATTATAGTATAAAACTTTTCACATTAAAACAAGATTTATTTATCTTGTTAGGCTGTAACGTGAGACTCGTGTTTAAATGAGGAAACGGTGTGCGCAGAACAGATAATCTGAGGAATGTGGCTCATTTACACAATTTAATTAAGTTCTCCTTCCACCGGAGACCAACTTATCTCCTTGTAATATGAAACATTTCATGTTATTATAACAATATAAGTTTTCAGGTTTTAACATAACATTTCACGTTATAAAAAAATAAATAGTATATTATTGCAACAAGAAAAGTTTCTTGTTATAATGTGATCGGTTGGTATGTCATAATAACATGAAAATATCTTGTTAAAACATAAGTCGTCATTATAACAATAAACTTTTCACGTTATAACATGATATTGATGGGTTTTTCTTTTTCTGGAATGGCAGCAATACGCTTTCGTAACGTAAACAGACTCGCCTTTTTATTTGCAAAAGAAGTGATTTTTGTGTGAAAGAGTTTAACTGAAGCGCTTCAGTTTAACAAAAAAAAATTAAAGCTTAGTCATTTTTAAGAAAATAATATTGGATGGGTATCAGAATCATTTTGTTTCAGTCAGGTCAAATCAAGTCAACTTTATATATACTCACCGGCCACTTTATTAGGAACACCCATACATCCACCCGCTGTTCTGTTTTCTGCAGGCCTCTAATCAGCCGATCCCACGACAGCATAAAATCCCACAGATACAAATCAAGAGCTTCAGTTAATGTTCACAATGTTCAAACATCAGAACGGGAAAAATTGTGATCTCACAGTGAAGTGTGACTTTCTTTCTTTCACTGTGGTATGGGTGTTGGTTTGAGCCAGATGGACTGCTGGTTTGAGTATTTCAGAAACTGCTGATCTCCTTCCTGGGGTTTTCACACACAACAGTCTCTAGAGTTTACACAGAATGGGGCGAAAAACAAAAAACACTGAGTGAGTGATCGACAGTTCTGTGGGTGGAAACAAACGCCTTGTTGATAAGAGAGGGTCAGAGGGAAATGGACAGATTGGTTGGAGCTTTTTTGCCAGGAAGGATATAGTAACTCATAGAATCACTCTTTACAACCGTGGTGAGCAGAAAAGCATCTCAGCATGCAACAGCAGAAGAACACATTGGGTTCCACTCCTGCAGCCAAGAACAGGGATCTTAGAATCAACAACAAGTTCCTATTAAAGTGGCCAAGGAGTGTGTATTGCACTTTAACAACAGGCCTTGCTGACCAAAGCACTTTACAGAAATCATTAAATCACATGATAAAAGGCATAAAACCAACATACAACTCAGAAAACAGCACAGAATCAGGAAAATGGTTTAAAATTCATAGTGATTATTTGGCCATGCTTTATTCTGACACTGTTTCTAAACACACTGCATAAAATATTATCTTCACAAGGGAAATGTATCGCAGAATATAATAAATAAGATTATTAGCCCTATTTTTAGTCATTATCATTCTTAGAAAAGAAAGTGCTTTTGTGCTGTGTCTAAACAAAGCCAATTCTGATAAATAACAACTTTGCTGACAGCTGATCTCCAGAAGATGAGACTATATCCAACTCAGCCATGCTCTAAACATTTGAGAGGACACTTCAGGGTTTTTTTTTTTAAATTTTCTGTTCTACTTCCTTTCAATCTGTGACAAAATACCTTTGACAAATGAGCGCACTAGGGATGATATTAAAAAGTTCTGCTTGGAATGAAAGAAAGTTATTGCAAACCGCTGACTGGACAGCGTGTTGGTCTGGACAGTGATGGATCTCATCTTTGAACGTTTGCAGAGACCAGTGGACTGACCTATAATTACTGCAACTGCTATAGAGGCACCTAATTAATTACAGATTAGCTGGACCAAAACTTGGCGTGAGCTGATGTTTTAGAAAAAAGCGAGGCCGATGCTCTTCCTCAGGGGAAATATGGAGTACAGGAGATAAACCCACAAGCAGCAGGATATTGGCTCAGACTGGCAGGAGGGTTAAGCCAGCTGGAGTTAAGGAATTATTATTATTGAGCTTGAATCAACTTTGGTGTGCTGTTGTTGATGGATTTTTTTAAACCCCGAAGCAGGATGTAAAGGGAAGGTCCTTCTGCAAGTATTGCTCAGTTTCAATCATATTATCTTTTTCTCATAGCCAGTATATTTATAGCGGTGATGGAGGAAAAAATGTTCATTATTGGTCACCAAGTCCCAGGAGAAATATCGACAAATCTGAACTCAGCGCAGACATTGCTAAATTTAACATTCACAGACAATTACATATTTAATCTATACACACCGGTGAGAGTTTGGAAGCTTTCAGGAGTACAGGAGCCTTTAAAAAGCGTACTTTGGCAAAATAATGCTGTTGCACTTGAAAAAGAAAAAGCACTTCTTCCATTTCTGGTCAGGTAAATAAACAGCGGTCACATTCCTGATTTATTGCCCCTTTGCTGTTATAATAAGCTCCACTCTTCTGGGAAGGCTTTCCACTAGATTTTGGGGCGTGACTGTGGGGTTGAGTTCAGTCAGGTCTCTGTGCAGGACACTCGAGTTCTTTACTCCAACCTTCACACACCATGTCTTCATGGAGCACCTGTGCTTTGTGTACAGGAGCATCGGCATGCTGGAACGGGTTTGGGCCTCTGAGTTCCAGTGAAGGGAAACCGTAATCTCATCTCATCTCATTATCTGTAGCCACTTTATCCTGTCCTACAGGGTCGCAGGCAAGCTGGAGCCTATCCCAGCTGACTACGGGCGAAAGGCGGGGTTCACCCTGGACAAGTCGCCAGGTCATCACAGGGCTGACACATAGACGCAGACAACCATTCACACTCACATTCACACCTACGCTCAATTTAGAGTCACCAGTTAACCTAACCTGCATGTCTTTGGACTGTGGGGGAAACCGGAGCACCCGGAGGAAACCCACGCGGACACGGGGAGAACATGCAAACTCCACACAGAAAGGCCCTCGCTGGCCACGGGGCTCGAACCCGGACCTTCTTGCTGTGAGGCGACAGCGCTAACCACTACACCACCGTGCCGCCAGAAACCGTAATGTTTCAACAAATAGACATTCTTCCAAGTTTGTGCTAAGAGTCTGAGGAAGAACCACATATGGGTGTGATGATCAGGAGTCCACAAACTTTTAGCCATATAGTGTAGGTAGCCAGCCAACTTACCTGATGTAAAGTGTTTATTATCCAGTTTTATTGCTTCCATTCTGCTCACCATCTTCTTCAGGAATAAAATTCCAAAATATAGGCTATATCTTTATTTCTTCACTGACTTTTGTCGCATTACTACAGTGCCACACGTTGAAGGCAGTATGGATACAGGTCAGTTACTCCGCAATCTTTCGGTCATGAACATGGCAGCATGCTCATACAGTGACGTTACATGAAACAGATGGATAACACACACTAAGCTCATTTGTGCAGTGAGAACAGTCGTGTTTTTATTTCTGTTTTCTAAAGTCACAACTTCCTTTCCCTACAGACTTCCTCTGACCTCTCACTCTGCAAAAGCTGACCTTGTCATCAGTCCAGACACCCACACATAAGATGAGCTATTTTAGGTTTCAGTTTGCTCCATCTGGAGTTCCAGGCAAACATCTCTTCCTCAAGCGTTTATTTTTAATCTTAGCCGATCAAAACTTATTAAGCGAATTGGCAGACACTTCAGCAAGGCAACATCAACAAAGGCCAGTTATGTTATCTGGAATATCTTGACATAATTCAAGGGCATAATCACAATTAATTGGTATCAGCATACACTTAAATGTACACTTAATTAATTTTCTTTCAAACTGCTGGTGAAAGTTCTATTAGTCAAAATATATTTTGGAAGGCAAGTATCCAAAAATGGCATTTAGCAGACACTCTTATCCAGAGCAACGTACAACATACGTAGAGCAGTTGGGGGTTAGGTGCCTTGCTCAAGGGCACTTCAGCCATTCCTGCTGGTCCAGGGACTTGAACCAGCAACCTTTTGGTCCCAAAGTTGCTTCTCTAAACATTAAGCCATGGCATTCCACATAGCAGTCTAATATAGTGTATGGGATAGCATTCTCCTACATTACCTCTGATTTTTTTTTTTATGGTGTATATTTTTTTTTATGTTTGTCATTGGTGCTGCTGTGACAGTTTACAACAACAACAAAAAAATTTCACACGATGATGACTCAAACACTTGACAAGCTGAGCTGTCTATCTGACTGCATGACCGACTAAACCTTGTCAAAATGATGAATCACTTGTAAGACGCTGCGTCATGACATCACATTCCCAAGTCTAATACTTACAGATAAAATATTAATTGTCATGTGAGCAGCTGAAGTCCATCATCACATATTCCCAGATCTTCAGCTTTGCCCGAGCAAGCTGACAGCCAGTATAGATGATCTGCTCGCCTCCAGTCTGGAGATCCTAATGAGGTGCAGAGAACAAACTTATTAGTATTCTGCAGGAATTGCAGTACCAGTGTCTGCGGACGTGATGAAGCAGCGTGTCTGTCCGCTTCAGGCTGCAGGTCAGACTAGGAGAAGGCTCTGTGTTAAATAGAGTGTTCTTTAAACTGCCTGGAGGTCATCTACATCACAGCCCCCACACTATGCTTTGCTGAAAACTGAATCTCAGGGTTCTTGCTTCTGTATCTTGTGCAATATAATGATTTTTACATGATATTACACTGCCACAATGTCTAGTTTACTCTGATTATATTATTTTAGACATTTTGCATAGGAGCTTCGCAACTTAACATCGAAGTATACTGTATGAGTTATCACTCAAAAATACGGCAATATAATTTCTCCCAGATAAAAACAGAGATGATCCAATCGATATATTATATATTATTAGATTTGCACAGGTGTTTTGAACTCCTGGCACACCCTGGAAGCCCAGCCCCCTTCCTTTTACATGGCACATTTCACATGCTCTTGACTGGACTCACAGTTAATGGAGAATGTTTGGTTTGAATTCAGTAACGCGAAATAAAATCTGTCTTTGTATGTTTGACTTACCCAACATTAGACAAGTATATATTTATCAGTTACTATATTTGTTAGGGTTGCCACTTAAAAATTTAGTCTAAAAATGGTCAAACCCTGGCGACATGTCAAATCTAACACTTTACAAATAATGTTCATGGTGATGATAATTAGAAATAACCAAGTCTGTATCGTTGTGTTCAAATTACTCTTTTACTGTGCTTTAAATTAAAAGGCAAACATCATGTTCACAGTTTTAGTCCCTTGCTGCTGCTCCAAAAAACCCACTTGGAGATTGATATTTAATTAATCGTTCACGCCCTGGAAGGCTGCCAGCTTCTTGAATCCCCCCGTGATGGGCCTGACTGTGTATTTCATGCGGATAATCCTGTTTTAGAATTTCCATGACAGCCTGTGTATAACGTGTGATTTATGGTTTCAGAGTAACAATCCAAACAATTGTCCAGTGTCTTTGCTGACAAAAAAAGGCATCTCCAGTGACACTCCATCGCTAATGTCCCTCTGTTTTTCTCCTTCTTTGCCTGATGAAAAATTTAATTGTTGACCTGCTTTTTAACAATCACAGACAAAGCCTTATGCATTTTCTGTGACAGAAGATAGCGAACATCCATTCCCTGGAAGGCAGCACAATGTCTGTGTCATAGTCTTCTGCCATTGAGGCAGGTGGTAGCAGACCGAGTGGAATGATTTCTTATATCTGCTTTAATGGGCACTGATGCCAGACCATTCCGTCATTTCGCTCCTGATATTCCATTCTCAGAGCAGAAAGCTGCGGGTCACCACACAGTGACCTATGAAAAATTCTGATTTCCCAGTGTGATTTGATTTATCGTCTACCCCTTCTTTTATTATAACTCAGATATACACCGCCTCTACAGCCCCATAAAGGAGGTGTCTCGTTGACAGTAAAGCCAAGGCTTTCACTGTATACATTCAAAGAGCTTATAGCTGTAACATTCCAAGCTTTAACAGTCTGTTGCTATTTTCATCCACCAAAGACAATGTTTCTCGTGTGAATCTCAACCCAGACAAAATATACATAAAGATTTATGGTCTAAAAACCTTGTAATAGCCTCAGGGTGTTGAGCTCTTCCAAGGGAGCATTCACTTTTCTTCATTTTTTACATGTCCCAGACACTAACAAGGATGTATGTTTTTGCCCTTGGAGTTCATCTATGTTCAGATGTATTCTACCTCTTATCAGCAGCAGCACTGAACAGAACTGATGTCACCTGAATTCTTTGCTCGTTTTATTCCATGCCCTTAACAACTATAGAGCACTACTGTAAGACATCTGCTTGGGAATGACGCTCTTCCCAGTTCCTCCAACTTTTATACTGGGATCACAGGTGTCCTGACAGATGGTGAGAGACCGGCGTACTCCATGGCAGCACTGCCATTTTGTCAATACTGAGAATATTTCGCTCCAGTGGTCTATTCAGAATGGCAGTAGAGCAAATATCATGACACTGTAGGGTTCTGTGGTGCTCTACCGCCATGACAGAGTTATGATTTGTCATCTGAAATAAGTCAAACACTTAAGTAGGCTTGTACTGTGCAACAGTTTATATAATCAATTCTTGAATATGATTGGTCACAAGGTGTGCATTATTTTTGTATAAGAGCACGGCTCGGATGGGTTTATTTAAACGCTCATTCTAATGCGTTATTGTTTCTATAGTAACAGTTAATTCACAGGGATTTGTATGGAGGACACGCCACATAATCTAAAACTATAATCTCCACAGTCAGCACTTTGTAACAGTCACAGTGCTTTGAAAATGGAGTAGATAGGATGGAGGAGTTTACTCTTTCTGGGTTTCCGGTAAACTGATAAGCTTCATGTTGTTTTAGAGAAAGAGCGAGAGAGACTGTGAAGGAATGACTGTTTATCGCAGCTATAAGTGATGAAAACAAGAATTAACTTGTCTCATGGATGTTTCACAACATTAAATCGAACTATAAGTGTTAAAATTCTTAGTGTGTTGTTCATTAATAAATTAAACATTGTAATCATTGGCAAATCACTGTGGTGTAAGCAGAATAACACACTTCAGATTGTGCTGTTATACAAAAACAGTCCACTTTGTGGTGATAACAGTAACTCTGCTTTGAGTTGTGCTACATCACACCAGCCTAGTGTGGATTATTTAACAATTATTCACCGAAGCTGACGTGGATATCAGTGAATAATAACTGAGACGAAGTCGAGGCAGATAATTGTTTTAGTATAAATACACAGGTGATTTTTTTTAAATCATATTCAAAAGATAATTTATTTAAAATTTCCAAAGTAGTATGTAAATGTAATAAGTTTGCGGCGCAGACTTGTGTCACTTCTCTACACCGAGTCACATAAAATACTTTGTTTTGAAATCGATAAAATAAATCACAATTCCACCTTACCTTTGAATAGTTTTACACCAAACTTGATTGCATCTTTAGTGCTTTTAGGAACAGCGTTTTCTTTCATCATTTGTAATTCTTCCTCACTTACGGTGACGAAGTGATTGGCCGCCATTTTGCTGAGTCGCTCGAGATGATTATCGAGAAATAGTCTGAATTTTGGCGGCACGGTGGTGTAGTGGTTAGCGCTGTCGCCTCACAGCAAGAAGGTTCGAGCCCCGTGGCCGGCGAGGGTCTTTCTGTGTGGAGTTTGCATGTTCTCCCCGTGTCCGCGTGGGTTTCCTCCGGGTGCTCCGGTTTCCCCCACAGTCCAAAGACATGCAGGTTAGGTTAACTGGTGACTCTAAATTGAGCGTAGGTGTGAATGTGAGTGTGAATGGTTGTCTGTGTCTATGTGTCAGCCCTGTGATGACCTGGCGACTTGTCCAGGGTGAACCCCGCCTTTCGCCCGTAGTCAGCTGGGATAGGCTCCAGCTCGCCTGCGACCCTGTAGAACAGGATAAAGCGGCTACAGATAATGAGATGAGATGAGATAGTCTGAATTTCTCAACCAATCAGTGCATGGGATTTCCTGTAATCACCTCTGTATTTATACTAATTTTGTATCACACACAGTCTGGAGTGTGTTATTCTTTGCTTAATTGTCTCTACACTCGGTTATTCTGCCACAATATCAAGTGACATTTACACCAATTATATTATTTTACCCGAGTTGCCAAATTTTACACATTTTGCATTACAGTTTAACCTCAGAGTATGCTCGTATGCTTTATTACCCAAAATTACTTTTTCTCCCCAATAAAAACAGCAGATGTTAAACATGCCTACAACCAAGTGTCAGATTGAACACTTTACAAATAATGTTAATGGTGATGCACTTTCTCCCCCCCCTTCAGGAGTCACCACTGTTCTGACCATGACCACGCTAAGCATCAGCGCCAGAAACTCTCTACCCAAAGTGGCCTATGCTACAGCTATGGACTGGTTCATGGCCGTGTGTTACGCCTTCGTCTTCTCCGCCCTCATTGAGTTTGCCACCGTCAACTATTTCACCAAGCGCAGCTGGGCCTGGGATGGTCAGAAGGAGAGCCAGGAGATGAGGGTAAGCAGGAGTGTCATCACTCCCAATTTCTTAAACAGTGTTGCATCATACAGCAGAAAAATGCCTGCAATTTTCACAGGATTTTCCCCACACTGGCACATTATATGTTTGTTAGAGCTCTCAGGAAGCCTTTAGTTATATAATTATACTCCACAGGATGTGAATTATAACTCAGTAAATTTTAGACCAATTATATTTACAATTATTTTTGTATTAAAGATACAAATGCGGGTAATCTAACCCAAGACAAGTTTATTTATAAAGCACGTTTTGTACACAGAGGTAATTTAAAGTGCTTTACATCAGAGAAAAGATAATAAAATTAATTAAAAAAGAGAACCACATTGAATAATAAATTAAAATAAGATTAATTAAAAGTTTAGTGTTGAAAAAATGAAGTGCAAGTCTCAGTTGTGTAGGCACAAAAATAGGAATTCTTTAAACATGGATTTATAACTGGCTACATTAAAAGACTATTTAAAGATCTTCAGGGAGTTGGTTCCAGTTGTTTGTTTGTAACATAAAAGCTCAACGCCACATCACCTTGTTTCGTTTTTTGTTCTACTAGCAAGCCTGTACCCATGGACCTAAGAGCCGGAGTAGGTTTATATTCTTTAAGCATTTCAGAAACGTATTGTGGCCCTTTAGTGATTTATCGACTAAGAGCAGTACCTTAAAATCTATTCTGTAGCTAACTGGGTGCCAGGAGTAAAGATTTTAGCCCTGGAGTGATGTCCTCTGTTCTCTTTGTCCTGGTTAAGACTCTTGCCCCAGTATTGTGAATGAGCTGTAAGTGTTTTAGAGGGAGTTAAAAGCCTGTTACACAGGTCTAATCTGCTGGAGTTAAAAGTATGGATGAGTTTCTCTGTAGCCCCTTTCACACAGAGATCCCACATTATTACCATTAAGAAGCTGCGCCCCCCCAAAAAAAAAAAATGCTGGCTTTGGTTGTTTACACTGAACCAAATGCTAGTGTGTGTTTTTACACAGTGTGCCGGTGTTCCAGAACCAGACATGTGACGTGTAACGCAATGGCATGTCAGCGTCTAGGGTGACGTATAACGTACTGCAAACGTGTCGTAAATACGAATTCCCTGAATGTTTCAAAACAATAACGGCGGGTGAACTGAGTGTCGAGGTGCTTTTGCTGGCCGTGCAAATTTATACCACTCTGCAAAAATGCAAGCAAAGTTGCTGAGATTAGATTAGATTAGATTAGATTAGATAGAAGTTTATTGATCCCTTTGGGCGGGTTCCCTCAGGGAAATTAAAATTCCAGTAGCATGGTGATTGTGTGATCAGAAATATGTTGGAGAAGAAATTGGAGAGAAGTGAAGAAGAAACCTTTATTTGTCATATGCACACTTCAAGCACAGTGAAATTCATCCTCTGCATTTAACCCATCTGAAGCAGTGAACACACACACACACTCAGAGCAGTGGGCAGCCACACTACAGCACCCGGGGAGCAGTGAGGGGTTCGGTACCTTGCTCAAGGGCACCTCAGCCCACGGCCGCTCCACGCCAATCTAACCGCGTGTCTTTGGACTGTGGGGAAACCGGAGCACACAGACACAGGGAGAACATGCAAACTCCACACAGAAAGGCCCTCGCCAGCTGCTGGGTTCGAACCCAGAACCTTCTTGCTGTGAGGCAACCGTGCTAACCACTACACCACCGTTCAGCCCTGGAAAGAGATTGAGGCAGAAAGACATGCAGACTTTCGGTGCTGTAGACAGAAATGTTTGAATTCATGCTGGTCTCAGAAAGAAGAGTGTCAGTGTTGGTCACACCCCAAAGGCATACCCCTGTCCCACCATGCCGGCTGTCCCTTTTACACAGACATCGGTTCTAGCTCTGTTGCTACCAATCATTTCAGCTTAGAGCTGGAACAAATTGATGCCCCGTTCCGTATTCGGACCTTTTACACAGAATGTCGAGGAGGAAAACAGGCACGGCATCCCGCCTTGAACAGGCTGTGTTAAAGACGCTTATGTCTTGCTCGGACCGTAAATCTGTTGACTATGTTTTTGAAATGACAGAAGGCTGATTTAGTGATGGATTTGATATTGCAAGTGAAGGTGAGATCTGAATCTATTAGAATTGTTATTAGAATTAATTCATATTTTTCAGAATTAATAAAAGTGTCCCAAGAGCTGAGCCCTGAGGCATTCTGCACGTCATAGACCTCATATCAGTAACTCCAGCCGTCTGAAAGATTTTAGGACCGTCCCAGAAAGTTCTACACAATTTCCCAGCCTGTCTAGAAGTTTTCTGTTATCTACAGTGTCAAATGCAACACTTAAGATCCAGTAATACCAGAAATATTAGTGTTAACATCTCCAATGGAGCACTTGCATGTGACGTCACAGCCGATCCAGATTGTGACAGACGCCATCTTGTAGGTCAAACGCCATATTTCCGCCTTCTACTTCTACTTCTGGTTCTACTTCTGCTTTTACTTCTACCTTTTCTTCTGGAAAACCCTACTATATACAATTCTACTACAACGGCTGCGGCTACAAGCTCTCCCTACCTGTGCACGGTTTTTATGTTTTTTGTGTGTATTTTTGCGTGTTGTTCGTCTGTACCGGACTTCAATATCCACTACAACCGTATGGACTTACTGGACATTGGTTTCCAGCAGAAAATGACAGTTTGTAGCAATTTCCATCGCATGCACAACATTCCGGACGAGATAGCAAGACCAGCGGGGTCTCCGTGGATTGTTATCGGAAGCAAAGCGAAGGAGGCGGCGCCGGGAGCGGAAGCAAAAGCGAGGCTGCAGGTAGAGCCGGCCTGTTGACTAAGCTCAGAAAACAGCCACTCAAACCTCCACTGCTAAGCCTCTACCTCTCCAACGCTAGATCCATGTAAACAACACGGACGATTTGGAATTACAGCTGGAATTACCTTATTCTATTCTATAATCGGCTGGTCAATGCTATACTCAATACTTAAGTGACTTACCCATCCAGTGAGGATTCTTGTTTACAAGATGCCACATCTGAGTCGCTGACAAATCCTGAATTTCTGTAAAGATAACTGTCCAGAGACTTATAAGCACGCAGTGCTTCACCACTGAACAGCGAGGGAAAGTTAATGAGGTAATTATACACGTCCGGGTATTCTGCTGGCAGTTCAAAATCCGGTCGTGAAAACTCCGCCCGGTAAGCCATAAGGGTCACTAATCTGTAGATCGTTTATTTTAGACATATATCTAGTTATCTGTTCATTAGAAAAATGAGCCGTGTAGTCCGTCAGTTGAAATTGATCCATTCTGTAGACGAGTGCAGCAGTATTCAGCGGTGTTTTTGACCCACAAGATGGCGGTTGTGTACTTTCCGGTCACGTGACTGCAAGATCTCTATAAGAGCAGTCTCGGTACTGTGGCGGGGTTGAAAACTTAACTGGAGTCTGTCAAAATGTCCGTTTAAAGTAAGTTAAGGTAAGGCCACCATCACTGTTATCATTTTGTTCTATTTTACAGTTCACTGACTTTAAAAAAAATGTTTGTGAACCAAAATAAAAGACTTTACAATAATGAGTTCCCTTTCACAAATACAGATAAAGAATTGTAGCTGTTGCAGGACACACGGTACAAATCTGTGGTTCTAAGTCAGTGTCCTTGGAAAAAAGCTCGTCAGGATGGTAATTCTTCAGAGAGATTGCTCCATCTCAGAAATCCAGTCCCCTCTTCATTCGTTCACAAATGCCTTTTTGCTCACTCCGGCATATTGCCTCTTTCTGTCCCACTCCTGATAACCACTGAAATATGGAGCACTCACAGCTAATGGTAGGGAAACAGTTTAAAGAAAGCTTCGTGAGCAAGCCATATTGTTTCCAGGATGAGGGGTTATTGCTGATATAAATTTCCATTTCGTTCTCCTGTAGTCAACCTTGTGTAATCTGTTAAGAAGTACGTTATTTATTCATTAGCTGTTTTTCAGTGACTGTTCATTCGAGGAACAGAAAAGTGGAGCCTCTGGAGAAAAAGTGCTGAAGATGGGAGAAAAAAAATCTATACATCACAAATAGAGAGAAATAATTGTGTCTGGAATTTGAATAAGGAGCTGTCTTATGAGTTTGTGAATGAAAGATGAGCATTTGAAGAGCTCCTAATGCTAAGCCCTGCTTTAACAAAGGTTTTATCTTTTTTTTTAACAGTATTGTGCTCTGTAATCAGCTCTTATATCACCTTATTGATACAAAGCACTTCATATTAACATATCAAAATGCAGACACAGAAAACCTAAATTCCTTGAATGTTAATATTTGTAGGTTTGCACCATTTTAAACTGTGAGCTTTCATTACTAAAGGTTATGATAGTTATGGAGATAGATGGAGTGTGACAGAGGTTCCACTACAAAAAAATGATGTATTTGACTAAATTTGGTTAAGCTCTTCCACTCTTCTGGGAAGGCTTTCCACTAGATTTTGTCTTCATTCAGCTACAAGAGCATTAGTGAGATCAGACACTGAGGTCTGGGGTGCAGTCAGCGTTCCAGTTCATCCCAAAGGTGTTCAGTGGGGTTGAGTTGAGTCAGGGCTCTGTGCAGGACACTCAAGTTCTTCACTCCAACCTGAACACACCACGTCTTCATGGAGCTCTGTGCTGTGTGTGCAGGAGCATCGTCATGCTGGAACAGGTTTGGACTCTGAATTCCAGTGAAGGGAAACAGTAATGTTCCAGCACATAAAGACATTCTGTACAATTGTGTGCTTCAAACTTTGGGGCAGCAGTTTAGAGAAGAACAATATATGTATGGGTGTAGTGGTCAGCAGGCCACATACTTTTAGCCTTATAGCATATTTATAGGGGAAAATAGAAAGTCCAAAAACACCTAGATGATGGGGATAAATTGAATCACTAGGCTCAAACGCATAAAAAATGCACTTAAAATTGATTTGCTGTAAAAAGAAACGCTGCAATAGATTGGCACCCTGCCCAGGGTGTGCCCCACCTCTCGCCCGGAGTCAGCTGGGATTAATTGTTTTTAATTTTAAGCTGCTTCTAGAAAGAAACAAAATTGTCTACAAATAGAATAAGAAACTCTTAAGCTTGCAATGAGTGAAATAATCTTGAACAAGCTGAATAATTTTAGATTTGATTTATAATAATCTCGTAATAAGAACTATTCGATATATTTGCACATATTTAAGATATTTTCATTTGCTGAGATTTCATCTTTTTTTTTTTTATTTACCAAGTTATATAATTGCACACTCCTCTTTACATCTATAACGTTATTAGCTTAGCTTAGCTAACACCTAGCTGAGCGAGCCAACAACTGTCTGACTTGGCTACATTTGCAACATAAAAGAAACCTCTAAAAATATCATGCTGTAAGATGATGATGTGGTAATAGTTGGTTAGAGAAAACATTTCGGACATTTTACAAATGTTACTGTTGTAGCTTGCTGCAACATGCTGTACTGCGTTATATAAATACTGTAATGACTTTAGTCTTCTTTCATTTAATAACAAAACGCTGTCCACTGGTTAAAACTGGTACCTGTCTGACTTTCTGTTCCTATAGATCATCTTAAATAATAATTTTTGGGTGTAGCAGAACCTTAACGAAATACATCCAGGCCAAAAAAAAGCCATTTTGTGATCTAACTGTTGAAGAAGATTTGAGGAAGATAGGAAGTAATATGAGATTACGCAAGTGTTGCACCTGCAATATGTTTTCTCCGCGTGTCTGTGTACGTGTTAATTGGTCTGTGTTTGGTTCTGAGACAAAGTGAGGATCAGTGCAGAATTAGCATTAGGGAGGAGAGGCATTTACCTTCATTTGGGATTTGGAGCATGTTTAATTGATGCAGCTTGACAGCCTGTTTATTACACAGCAGTCCATAATGAGTCCAACCCAGTGGCATTACACAGCATCGTCAGCTCTCAGTATAGCCAGCAAGCCCTGTAAAGTAACACACACACAGGGTCTAAAACTAGTGTGTTCATATGCCTTTGTGACATTTGATCTATCCTCGATGATCATTTTAACTGCTTATGATTCGAGATTATGATTCAGTTACTTGCTGTAAAGCAGATTATTTTGTAAGTACTATGAATGTCTGGACTCACCTGTGAATATAGACCTCTTTAGTGTTTGTAAACGAAAAAAGAGATGGTTGCAAAATGTATCCTAAAAACCTGACACCACTTGGTTATAACCTGACTGAAGAATCTATCAAGAATTTTATTTAGGAATCAGTTTGCGAAAATGTTTTCTGCTGATTACTGTGAATTAGCTCGAACACACATGGAGCTAAAGTAATACTTTCAAATGGTGTAACTCTAAAGATCTTTATGGCTCAGCGTCCTGCCAGTGGCTAGATGATGCTAAGTGGTGGTCGAGCATATAGAAACTTCAAAGTGTTTATAGAGAGAAATCAAAGGAATACAAGTCTTAAAGATTTATTTGTAGGAATGTTCAAAATGTAAGGTTTTGCAACTATGAAACTGAGGACGTCGTGCCACTGAAAGCCGAGGTGCTGCCCAAACAAGCGCCACAAACTCAAGTTATCTGGGCAAAGTTAGCGAGCTAAACATGTGCGTTATAGGCAACTCCTCAGTAAGACCATGACCTAGATCTCTAGCATTAGTTGGCAAGTTTCTTAATGTAGATTTTAAGCGAGATACATGTTTGCTAAAGCAATATAAATTAGTAGCATTGGCTGACAACCAAGCAAAGCCTGTTAAATTTTTTTTGTTACCAAGCCAGATTCACTTTGCTGCCATGAAATGCGGGCTGCATGGAAAACCTGAGCTCTTTGGAAAGGTGGTCCAATTTGATAGCATGCGTGGGGAAAAAGACTGTGCTGATGGAAACTTTTCTGATTCTTACACCCAACAGCACAACGTTTTTAGACAACAAATTCTGGCTTGCTTTTAAAAATCACTACAGTCAGCCGCTTTGTTTTTGAAACCACGAAAAGCGACTGATGTCGGAGTCACAGGTCTCAACAGGGTCTACTGAGAGTTTTAACATTAAAAGGTTTAAAAAACAGAACGTTCATTGTCATTGAAATGTTTTGACAGGAAACGCACCCTCTCAACAAATATACATTACAGTATCTGAGCAGCAAACAGTTCACAATAAGAATTTATTTTAAATTAATAGCAGCTAATTGCCTCCTCGTAAATGTGATTAGGCCACTAATGAACATCATTAAATAACTAAGATTTGGTTCTGCGTGTTTTTTTATTTATTTTTCTGACATTGAGTCAGAGATTCACAAATTTATGAGGGGGAAAAAGTCACAAATGTAAAACTTAAATTGTGAAAAATAGTGGGGTTTTTTGTTTGTTTGTTTGTTTGTTTTGGTCTAGGAACCACATCGACTACAATGACTGCATTTCCTATAACTTTCAACTCAGCTGCAGTACATTCTGGGAAATGTAGTTGAAAATCTCTTCACGCTTTTTTCTTTTATATCATGGAGGAAGGGCAGCACGGTGGTGTAGTGGTTAGCGCTGTCGCCTCACAGCAAGAAGGTCCGGGTTCGAGCCCCGTGGCCGGTGAGGGCCTTTCTGTGCGGAGTTTGCATGTTCTCCCCGTGTCCGCGTGGGTTTCCTCCAGGTGCTCCGGTTTCCCCCACAGTCCAAAGACATGCAGGTTAGGTTAACTGGTGACTCTAAATTGAGCGTAGGTGTGAATGTGAGTGTGAATGGTTGTCTGTGTCTATGTGTCAGCCCTGTGATGACCTGGCGACTTGTCCAGGGTGAACCCCGCCTTTCGCCCGTAGTCAGCTGGGATAGGCTCCAGCTCGCCTGCGACCCTGTAGAACAGGATAAAGTGGCTACAGATAATGAGATGAGATGATCATGGAGGAAATCAAGGAGGAAAAACTGCATGCATTTCCTGTAACTTTCGGCTCAACCATGGCATCTGTGGTGTGATGACATTTGATCTGGCCTTGCAAAGTGAAACAATTCGTGAAACAGTTCACTAATTTTTATTTTTTCCAAATTTTGTTTCTCATAAACTTGTGAATTTTTTTTCTCATAAACTTATGAGTTTGATTTTAATCTCAGAAATTGTTTTTTTCTCAGAACATTAACTCACCAAGCCACCAGCTCCTATCTATCTATCTATCTATCTATCTATCTATCTATCTATCTATCTATCTATCTGTCTGTCTGTCTGTCTGTCTGTTTATTGTCCCAGCAGTGGCCCTAATACGCTGCTGTAAAATATCATCAAACTCAGTTTTTTATAATTTTCTACATAACACTGTTTTTCTTTAGCAGCCCTGTATATTGCGATACATTTAGTGTCTTCAGGTATCATGATATGATATTTTTTATTGCCCAGCCTTAGTAGGTAACAATAACATTCCTCTTCTCCACAAGAATTGGCATCAGACACCAAAAACTGCATCCTGGAATCACCTCCGAACATCTCAGCCTTGTGCTTCTCTCCACATTTCTCTTTTGGAATTATTACAAGCTGTTTTATAAACGAGTTGTGTATTTTGTTGGGGTTTTTCCTTTCTTGTGTGACCCAGAGCTCTACTCAGATTCTTTTGCACCCTGTGTTTTCAGTATAAGGATCAGATATTTTCAGGTATTTACAGTAAATATTCTTTGTGACTGTTAGTTCACCTTAAAATACTTTGGATGGAGAGTTTCTTTACCTCTGCAGCTTCACTGCAGTGCTTTTAGAAATTGTGCCGCAGTCCTGTCAAGGCATCATATCTTCTACTGATACATATTTGTTCCTGGTCAGTCTGTGGTGCAGGGGCTCTGCTTATTTAGTCGAGTTTTCTCCTGTCTGCCTTGTCATCCAGGCAGGCGGTTCTTTCAGGTTTGACATGAGCTTGACATCATCAGCCAAATGTTTTCATGGTAGGTTGCTTGACAGGTGAAATCCTTTATATGCAGAGGCTCAAGGCCAGAAACTCCTCCAGCCAACATGTATTCATTTATTTATTTAGCTGTGTGTGCTAGAGTCAATCCTAATTCTCTGGTTTGAGCTGCTCGTTCTCAAGACCAGTTACTCATTTGATGCACCAGTGCGTTCTCCAGCCTCTCTGGACTCTTGTCCAATAAAATGTTGGATACACTACCGTTCAAAAGTTTGGGGTCACTTTGAAATGTCCTTATTTTTGAAAGAAAAGCACTGTTCTTTTCAATGAAGATCACTTTAAACTAATCAGAAATCCACTCTATACATTGCTAATGTGGTAAATGACTATTCTAGCTGCAAATGTCTGGTTTTTGGTGCAATATCTCCATAGGTGTATAGAGGCCCATTTCCAGCAACTCTCACTCCAGTGTTCTAATGGTACAATAAGTTTTAAATTATAACTAAAGACTCCATCACTATGCCACTTTGTGCAACCGTAAAATTTTTTCAGTAGTTCATAAACTTGAATGTAATTGCTGTTTACGTTCAAACCAGGCAACGATCTTACAAGCTGATGCAACATCTGAGCAAGAAGACAGAAGATTTCTCAATAAAGCTTTGGACAGTGAGTCAGAATGCTTTATCAGAGGAGGCATACTGTAAAATGCTGTGTTATCAGCCCCAGGTCGCGACTGTACCAAAGTATTTGCCTGACCAGAGTTCACACAAGGCTTATCAGTGTTGCATACAACAGCAGAAATGCACAATAAATTCACTTAGGCAAAATGTCAGCCGTGACGGCGTGTCATAAACTTGGACAAGCAATGGATGCAAATGCAGGAGTTTATCAAAACAAACTGACGAAGCAGATAGCAAAAAATCCAAGAGCATTCAGAGGGTCAGGTGATGTGCAATCCAGACTACACTCACACAAATCTGAAGGTACTAATCCACAATGACATGGCTGAGTAGCAGACAATAAAGCAAATGCTGTGTGAACAGTTTGGGGTTTATGTAGGCGAGTTCTTGGTGAGTTGAGAATGATGAGATGCGAGCCATCAGATGTAACTGTGTACAGAGAGATCAAGAGTCTGGTGAGTTCACAGTGTGTCAGTTGACGAAGGATTGTGAGTCGGGAAACAGTCCGATGCTTCATCAATAACAACAATCTTTATTCATATCGACGTTTTGGTTTTGAGTCAAAGTCAGTGGGCTTTACGTAAAAGAATAAAATGAAGATAGAAGATATTAGATCACAGTGAAGATAAAATGTAAAAGATATTGGTACAATCATTAAAAATAACACAAATAATTAAACAATTTACAATCTAAAACAGTCTACAGGTGATAAAAAATCTCATTCTCATTATCTCTAGCCGCTTTATCCTTCTACAGGGTCGCAGGCGAGCTGGATCCTATCCCAGCTGACTACGGGCGAAAGGCGGGGTTCACCCTGGACAAGTCGCCAGATCATCACAGGGCTGACACATAGACACAGACAACCATTCACAGCCACATTCACACCTACGGTCAATTTAGAGTCACCAGTTAACCTAACCTGCATGTCTTTGGACTGTGGGGGAAACCGGAGCACCCGGAGGAAACCCACGCGGACACGGGGAGAACTCCACACAGAAGGGCCCTCGCCGGCCCCGGGGCTCGAACCCAGGACCTTCTTGCTGTGAGGCGACAGCGCTAACCACTACACCACCGTGCCGCCTTGATAAAAAATCAATACCATAATTTACCACAACTACAACAACAGTGTGAACAGGGAGGCTTTTGACATGGATTTAGCTGTAAGTAAGTAGATTAAAAAGTAAACGTGCCAGGGGAAAAAAAAGCCTAAATTGAGACTAACTTGACCTTAAAATGAATAATTTTTCATTATAAAGAGAAGAATCATCATTCATGTATAGTTCTGAAGTTTTGACAATATGTTCTAAAGACAATTTTGAATTTCATGTTGAGATTAAATTTGTGGCAGATCACAGAATCCAGGGACACATGTCGGCCCGGGGGCATTTTGAGTTATTGACAGATTCAGAAAGTACAGTTTCTAAGCTTTCCAATGATGCCTTCCATGTGGAGATCTGACAATATTTGAAGAATGTGTGGCCTTTTGAAAGTGTATACTTCTTAAAACATTAAAGGGAGAAAATCGCCCTCAAAGTTTTCCATCTCAGCTACTCTGGGTGTAGGGCGGGCACATAATGGTGCTCATTTGCATGACATTAAGGAAAGCCCTACCCCCTACGAGCTAGCACGATACTACTTTCATGTAAACAAAGATCACCACGTCAATTTTCCTTCCATGTAAAGTATGCCCAAAACAATTATGAAGTACAAAAATAAGTCCTAAAGTATACTTTAACGTTTTGTGGTTGAAAAATTACTCACACCGTAAGAAAGAAAGATAGCACGATGATGACACAACTAACACAACACTAGTTTCATGTAAAGCCTCGGTCACAACCGGCCGTATGTGCTCCTACGGCCGGTCTACATGCAAAAAACGCAAGAAACACACGGAGAGCGCGCGTGTGAAAAGCACGAGAGCGCACGTGTGACGTGCTGATTTTCGAGCCGCAGACCGGCCGCAGAGGTTCTTTGTCATGTCAAACAAACTCTACGGGCGCTTACATTTTTTTCAGGTTACAAGACAAACTTACGGCCAACGCGCGTTTTTCTCCGTGAATAAAAAAAAAACCGCAGCGATTTGGGAAACGCCAAAAATCACACGGCCAAAAAATCGTACGTCCGGTTGTGACCTAGGCTTAACCAAACCACAACACTCTCCGTTACATGCAAAAATAACCACACAGCCTTAAGGCCCGGTCCCACTGCACTTATGGATGCAAAGAGGATGTAAAATGTAAAAAAATCTTTGCCATCCGTTGGAAAACGCTATGCATCCGTTGTGTACTCATTGCATACGTGCTTCATACGCTCTATCCATCGAGCATCCGTCCACTGTGATTTCATCCGCGCAAAAAGTTTTGAGCTGCACAAAACTTTTAGAACGGATGAACTTTCCGCCGTGTACGATGTAAATCCGCGACATATACGAGCAACAAACGTTCTATGTCCGTTATCATCCGTTAAACGTCTGCTGTATCCTCTCTGCATCCTCTGGGCATCCTCGCAACTCACATCTGCTGCAGCTGAAAACAGAAAGAGGGAGGAAAGATAAGGTACATGAAACGTCTATTCATCGTTAGTAGCACGGAAATAGAAAGGATGTAAGCGTATGCATCTCGTATATAAAGTATTCAAAACGGACAAAGCGTTTATATCTGGGATGTATCTCGTATATTTAGGATGTCTGGAGTATGTCTAGAGTATGTAGAAGGACACCTAGCGCAGTGAACGGTCTGCATCCGATATACATCCGCGCAACATCCCCTTTGTTTCCGTTAGGCGTACGTGATGCAGCCCCTTCACCCGCTATGCATCCGCTCTTTCTGCTATGCGTCCGCTTCTCAGTTATCACCGGTAACCCCTTCGGAGCTGTCATCCACTTCCATCCGCTAGGCTTCCTATGAACATGCGTTTAACATCCCCGCTATATACTACCCACGTCCGTTCTTTTCCGTTCTGTTTTCGCCAATTTTGTCCATTTCTGGAGCGGATGAAAACGGATAGAGCCACCCCCGAAATTTTGCTCGTCCGCTGTGTCCTTTTTGCATACGTTTTGTGTCCATCGGCCAGTGGGACCGGGCCTTTAGATTAATAAACTCACCCCATCAGAAAGAGAAACGGCGCCTTGCACACACCTCCGATGGAATGTAATCCTAGAACGGTCCGTGTATCATCCGATCATCCAAGTATTCCATTCAATCTGGAAAACGAGGTTGCGGGTTTTTTTGCTAGAAATGGTGATCTTCGATGTAAATACCGTGTGTCTGTTTGCTTCGCGGTGTTTCAGCTCCTCTGCGCTCTGTTTAGTAACTCATTCCATAGTGAAATCACACGCCTGTATGCAGTTAAGTAGCCACAAGCTCAGCTCGGATCATACAGCTGATTCGCGGGGAAAAAAAAAAAAGACTTAAATCATCATGTGAATGGCCCATATGGTAATTTACCCACACCCCCCAGCAGGCTACAGTCCTGACAAAAACGAGACAATTTGCAACAAAAAATGTATGCTTTTCCAACAAAACAATCTATTATCTGAAATACTGATTGCATTCTTCAAGATCTCAACTTGCACATGACGGAAAAAAACAAAAATCACAAATTTAAAAAAAAAATGCTTCTTTTGCGATTATCTCGGATTCATTTCGGCTGACATGCGTCCCTGGATTCGGTGAGGGGTCACATATAGTACAATTAAAAAATTAAATAATTTGTTCTATTTCACCCCTACTGACTACCAAGGGCAATGAAAATCGCATGGATACGCTGTTATACGGTACATGTGCACACTCAGGCTGAGACAATAATAAATACCACATAGAGCCATCATTTCCTTTTGTCTAGCCTGTGGCTAACGTGAACGAACACAGTCAATCAGTTTTCCCTCACTGTACCGGGTACTGTTTGCTGTTAAGCCCTAATTCCACCACCAGGTTGAGTTTTCCTTCTGCAGTTTTCTAAAAGGTCCGTTGTCCAGCCTACTAGCAGGCCCGTGGCTTGTGCCGCTAGCACAGTCGCAGCACTGTTCATAGCTAGTCCTGCAAACACCAGAGCTGGAGTCTCTTCCTCATGAGCATCACTTTGCTCCAAGACGTCTGCACTAGCATCAACATTTGCTTTCTCCAGAGTTACCATCACCCCACGCAGTGCCACAAGTGTGGTGTTCATTTCCAAACACCAGATATCCAGGTGATTCAGGAGCCGTGAAACAGAACCAAGCAACCACAAGGGTTCCCTGTCTTTCAGAGCCAGTGCTAATCCATATGGCAGCAGTATCTACTGCAGATCCTGCATCATACTGTAGGTCACTTTGTAATGCAGAACACACTCACAAAAAGGTCATCATGATGTTCGAAAACGCTCCATGATGCTTTGCAAATGACCCATTTCTGCATATTATTTTTATTCCTAGCGCATTAAATATGCACTGAGTTAATAAGCAGTGCATATGGAACGTGCTATTAGTGAGATGAATTGTGAATCACTCATCCAGTGAAAGGAAATATTGAACTTCATCTGTAAACTCTTGAGCACTTAAAAGCACTTCTGTTCATTTATAACAGTCTGTTTCTGCTGATTTCTTCTCCCACAGAGACGCGAGTCTGCGTCATTCTCCAAAAAGACCAACAACACGTTTAACATCGTGGGCACTACTTATCCAATGGGTGTGGGAAAAGAACCTGGACTCACCACCATTGCTAAGAGCGCTTCCAGCACGGCTTCAGCTCCAGCCCCAGCCCAGCCGGTCCGAGAGGTTCGGCTCTCCAGAATGGATGGCGAGTACATCTGCGAAGGGGTCAAAAAGTCCTACAACCGAGTCAGCAAAGTGGATAAGATCTCGCGCATCATCTTTCCTGTGCTCTTCTTCATCTTCAACCTGGCCTACTGGGCCACTTACGTCAACAGAAAGCCAACCATCAGGAGGTCCAACCCCCATAACTGAACCTGAAGTATATCCATAAAACAGCAATAAAAAAAAAAATCTGCCAGTCAAGTCTGGCGTAGCCATACGATGCTACTGCCACATTCGCAGTTTTTGGTTTTTTTTTCTTATTTGTTTTGATTTGTTTGCATCGATTCCACACCGCCATCGTTCAATCGGTACAAAGTGTTTTTAGATTATGTAAACTTGATTACAATCTGTGTACCGTTGTTTATGGGAGACTTGTGTGGTCAGGTCTGAGTAAGCCTTGTAGAATGTTTCGATGGCAAAATATGAACAGCAGCCTGTTTGATGGCACTCATTCGGGACGATCTACAAGGCTGTATGCTCACCACACGCTGTATATCGTTAGATAGAAAACTCCGAGCCATCACGGTAGTCAGTCGACCTGCCGATCGCCTGTAACCTTCAGCAGCCAGCAGCGATGTCCGTACGTCCGTGTATCGTTCAGAATGATCAGATCAGTGTTTGCTCATGGGCTCTCAGCCGGTTAAGACCAATATCATCTAGAATTGCTGTTTCATCATCCCCATGAGTTGCCTCGGTTACGCGTGTTGTATTGTCCATGCGAGCTCAAGGGTAAAGAAACTGCGTGCCTTTTCTCAATCCCTTTCTTGTTGAGATGAATCATTCATCACTCACGGTCACAGTCATTGTCTCAAGCTTACACTTTTACTCGACGAAGAAATTTAAAAGAACTCCCACATTTGTGCGCACACGTGTGAATTATATTTACTTCTTCTTTTTTTTCCGACATGTTCACCTGCATGAACTGTACCTTGTATTGCTTACAGGCTTTTTCAGGTCTGTAGATGAATGTTTGTTTGTTTTTAAATTCCTGCCATGACAAATCGCAAGACTGCTTTAACAACCAAGTTAAAGTATCGTGACTAAAGTTAAATTTACTGTACCATGCCATTATTAAGAGCTAAACTGTGAATAGTACCATCAGTAGGGTTTGTATGATTGTTTGTTTGGTGTACCATTTATAGTTTACAATACATTAATGCTAATAACTAAAAAAAAAAAAAAAAGTGCCAAATCATTATGAATATGACTTTTTTGCATTCTCTACTTTGATAGAGCCAAGTTTACAATAAATTTTTTTTCTAAAGTTGCGTAATGTATGTACTTATGTGACAGCAAGCTATATGAAGCAAAAAAACCCATTTACCTGACCATTTCATCAATCATTGCTACTGATTAATACTTCCGAGTTCATAATGTAGATTAACATCCATCATGTTTTTAGGGGAAAAAAATCATGAGAATCCAATTAGAGGAAGGAAAATACTTTTTTTTTTTTTTGGATTGTTTGTCCGTACACTTCATGCTATATTAATTGCAGATTGAATGCATGACAATCTCTTCAGTATTCAGCGTCACCTCCTGTTCCACCGGTTGTCATGTTTTAGTCCGACACCCGACGTGTCACTTTTCCAAATCGCTGTATTTGGAGTCTGTAGATACTCTATTGTCTCATGGGGATACATCATACGTTTGTATTTTAACGCAAATAGTGTAAATCGTAAATAAAACCATATCTGAATATAAGAATATATTTATATAGTGATATCAGCATCTATTTATGGTATTTATTATATACTATATATATAGACATGATATAGCCATATATATTTAACAGTTATTCTCCAAAGATGAAGTGAATATCAGTGAATAATAACAACACGAAGTTGAAGCCGAGGTTGTTATTCACCAATATTCACTGAGCCTGATGCGGATAATTGTTTTAGTATAAATACACAGGTGATTATTTTAAAATCATATTTAAAAAAAAATTTCAATCTTCAAAATCTTCATGTAAATGTAATAACTTTGCGGCACAAACTTGTCACTTATCTACGCTGAGTCACATAAAATACTTTGTTTTGAAATGGATAAAATAAATCACAGTTCCACCTTACCTTTGAATAGTTTTAGGCCAAACTTCGTAGCATCTTTAGTGCTTTTAGGAACAGCATTTTCTTTCATCATTTGTAATTCTTCTCACTTATGGTGACGAAGCGATTGGCCACCAGTTTGCCGAGTCACCTGAGGTGATTATTGAGAAATAGTCCGAATCTCTCAACCAATCAGCACGTGTGATTTTCTATAATCACCTCCGTATTCATACTAAATATATATAAGGGAAGCCCAACAGAGAGGAATTTGAGCAGTCAGTAGTAAACTGCTGGACTCTGAGTGTTGGTCTGGCCGTCTGAGACAGCAGCTGGGCTTCCCTGTTTAAGAATATCAGAGCAAATGTACAAAATCAGTGATCTGTACAGCAGCGTAGTGCCGTGAATTAGACCAGACCTGTACTCCAATCTGTATTTAAGCTGGCCTTTTTTGATACGTGATAGTTCTGTATCGTGAATCCAATTTAAATAGGATACCTGGAAACTGTCGTGTGTGTAACAGTTCTCTATAACTTTGCCGTCTAACATATGCACACCATGGAAATACTCTAGATATGTATTTTTATGACAATTTTGTTTATTGTTAAAGGTTTGATAGTGAAGGAAGGATTCACATTTGTGTCTGAGCCATGATTATACAGTTGTGCTCATAAGTTTACATACCCTGGCAGAATTTTTGCTTTCTTGGCCTTTTTTCAGAGAATATGAATGATAACACACAAACTTTTTTCCCACTCATGGTTAGTGGTTGGGTGAAGCCATTTATTGATAAACAACTGTGTTTTCTATTTTTAAATCATAATGACAACAAAAAACATCCAAATGACCCTGATCAAAAGTTTACATACCCCAGTTCTTAATACCGTGTATTGCCCCCTCTAACATCAATGACAGCCTGAAGTCTTTTGTGGTCGTTGTGGATGAGGCTCTTTATTTTCTCAGATGGTAAAGCTGCCCATTCTTCTTGGCAAAAAGCCTCCAGTTCCTGTAAATTCCTGGGCTGTCTTGCATGAATTGCGCGCTTGAGATCTCCCCAGAGTGGCTCAATGATATTGAGGTCAGGAGACTGAGATGGCCACTCCAGAACCTTCACTTTGTTCTGCTGTAGCCAATGACAGGTCGACTTGGCCTTGTATTTTGGATCGTTGTCATGTTGGAACGTCCAAGTATGTCCCATGCGCAGCTTCCAGGCTGATGAGTGCAAATTTGCCTCCAGTATTTGCTGATAACGTGCTGCATTCATCTTTCCTTCAACTTTGACCAAGTTTCCTGTGCCTTTGTAGCTCACACATCCCCAAAACATCAGCGATCCACCTCCGTGCTTTACAGTAGGAATGGTGTTCCTTTCATCATAGGCCTTGTTGACACCTCTCCAAATGTAACATTTATGGTTGTGGCCAAAAAGTTCAATTTTGGTCTCATCACTCCAAATTACCTTGTTCCAGAAGTTTTGAGGCTTGTCTCTGTGCTGTTTGGCGTAAATTTTTGTTGGTCTTCCTGACCATGGTTTGGTTTTAACAGAGCCCCTGATTTTCCATTTGTTTATCACAGTTTGAACACTGCTGACTGGCATTACCAATTCCGTGGATATCTTTTTGTATCCCTTTCCTGTTTTATACAGTTCAACTCCCTTTTCCCGTAGATCCGTTGACAATTCTTTTGCTTTCCCCATGACTCAGAATCCAGAAACGTCAGTGGCTGGATGAAAGATGCGAGAGTCTGTCTGGATCCCAGAAACTCACTCAGCTTTTATGCACACACACTGATTACAAGCAAACAGATCACAGGTGAGGATGTTACGGTACCTTTAGTAGCCATTCAAACCCATTTGTGTCAACTTCTGTGCATGTTATCAGGCCAAAATCACCAGGGTATGTGAACTTTTGATCAGGGTCATTTGGGTAGTTTCTGTTGTCATTATGATTTAAAAAGAGAAAACACAGTCGTTTGACAATAAATGGTTTCACCCAACCACTAAGCATGAGCGGAAAAGATGTTTTTGTGTTATCATTCATATTCTCTGAAAAATGGTCAAAGAATCATAGATTCTGCCAGGGTATGTAAACTTATGAGCACAACTGTAGATATACAGTATTAATATACGCATTAAGTTTTTCCCTGCCAGTCTCTTACAGCACCTTTGCTTGACTGGTGTCAGGTAAACTTTTTTCTTTCTTTTTTTTTGCTGCCTCGTTATGTTTTGTAATGGAGCCTTTTCATAGGCCCGGTTGTAGCTTCTTAGCAGATGTTCCCCACATTGCTTAAATTTGCTCTCCAGATTCTTGCTGTGGTAGTCATGCTGCCTTTGTCTGCACTTATTTTCCATTTTTACTCTGGAAAAAAAAAATGCTCTGTCTGCAAGGTTTCTTGTACATACTGTTTAAAAGGGCAGAAAATAGTCTTACAGTTCCGTGCATGTCCCAGCTGCTTCGACATGCAAACTCTGGTGGATTTCATCCGTTTTTTGACCCTTGGCTTGTTCTTTTTGATATAATAAATGACCTAATGGGAGGTCAACATTGTCTTTTATTTTTACTCTCACCAGCTACTTTGTTAGGAATAACGCCTGTATCCGTGATCATTCATACAGTTATCGAAAATCAACCAATCATGTGGCAGCAGCACCAAAAATGTTATCTTTGTGACCGTGGTGGTGGTGTTAGCGTCGGATGGGCTGGTTTGAGTATTTCAGAAACTCCTGAGATTTTCATGAACAATTCTTAGGGAAAAAAAATCCAGGCGACGTTTTTCCAGTCTTCATTTGTCCAGTTTTGGTGTCTAGTGCAGCATTAGGTTCCTGTTCTTGGCTGGCAGGAGTGGAACCCATGTGATCTTGTGCTCTTGTAGTCTAGCACGTTCACTTTAGGCGTTTTGAGATGCTTTTCAGTTCACCATGTTTGTAAGGAGTGGTTATTTGAGTTCCTGTGAGCTTGAAGCAGTCTGTCCATCCTCCTCTTCCTTCACCTCTTTTATCAACAAGGTGCAGAACATTCTATCTAAACTCTAGAGATTGTTGTGTCTGAAAATACCAGGAGATCATGGAGGGTTTTTTTTTTCCTCATTCTGATGTTTGATGTGAACATTTAGTGAAATCTGTATGATTTTATGTCGCTGTGCTGTTGCGTCATGATTGGCTAATCAGATAATCTCATAAATACCAGTGAAGTGACTGGTTAGTGTGAACTTATAATGATATAACTATACTCCTGTTCGATGGGAAAATGCCCGAATCTGCCAGAGTTTGGTTTGAAAGCTGAATCATTCAGTTATTAAACTTGTGGCTGTTGGTTCTTAGTCATGTCACATGAGATGCACTACTTTTGTTGTTGTTATTATTCCTCTTTCCGTGGATTTACACTGTGACTGGATTTTAAAGGACGTCTTCTGCAGAATGAAATTAATTTCACACAAAACAAAAAACGAGTGCTTTTATTGTCATCTTGTTGGGTAAGGACGATGTCGGACGACGCAAAGCCTTGGCACACGCTGCCTGTTCCTTTCTCTACAAATCAGACTTATGGTCAAAAGAAGGCAGTCCTTGTCCAGAAAAGAAATCATTGTGCAGTAAATAAGAAAAAATACTGTGCTAAGGACAAGGGTGACTTGATAAAGCTGCCTTCCTTATAATAAATTGTAATGTTTACGACTTGTTTCCTCAGCCATACATCATAATTATTGCCAAATTATCAGCCGTGCCAAATGCCCTTTCGCGAGAAGTGCAGTGAGAGAACTGATTTGCTCATTTACTTAAATATTGACTTATTCGAGAGAGTGTGTGTGTGTGTGTGTGTGTGCATGCTTCAATCAAACTGTCAGGTTTTCTGCATTGAAATATCACAAGAGCTTAAAATATGTCAGTGACGGAGTTTCCATTTGCTGCTTCCTTCCAGCAGAACTGCAGGAATCGTGAGCAGTCAAAAAATTTCTCTTTTGCATATTACTCAGCTCAGAATGATTCCTGTGTCAAAACAATCTCACCCAGATGTTCTAATGAGCAAAAGCCAATCAGTTTCGGTTCATATGAACAAACTTACACACCATCCTTACGTTTATTTTCCTACACGCAACTTTTAAAGTATTCAGAATATCTCTGATCTTCATCCAGTTCTTTACTCTATCAGATATTTCACTGAAGTCCAGCCAGACGTTCTTTTTTTCCCCCATGTCCACATCAATATTTGAAAATAAAAATAGAGACTTTTGGTTCTAGCTTGCCGTGGAGCTGTAGTGCTTTTTGCTAGTGGGAGATGCTTTTGCTATTAATTATAGATTGATAGTGGTTTGTGTGGCTCCTGCTGCATTTTGTGGTTTGCCCCACTGTGCCGAGTTACTCGCGGTGAACGCTGACCCTCCGCCGTCTCCTGTGTTCACACAGCCGAGTGCAGTTAATATCCTCTTCTGTAGTAGCACCAACTCACTTCTACAGAGTCACGACGGAACGTGCTCTTCTACGAAAATAATCCAGGCTGGAATGGCATGATGAGGCGGAGTCACCAGGACCACACCTACCTGGATTATTTTTGCAGAAGAGCGCGGTATGAAGTGTTTCATTCCTTTTATACGACAGTGATTTACCAACAATTTTGCATTTAGTAATGAATACAGCATCACAATTTTAACTATTCGGTTTGTTTGTTTTTGTTTGCGGAACATCATTCCTTCACCTCACTGTCTTGTTTTTTCTTTCTCTTGAAGTTTGTAAGACAAAAAAAAAACGCAGCTACCGAGAAACTGTTAATCATTCATCGCTGTTACAGGAGATTCCACCACATCAACGATGAAACGCTTTTCTTTGTTAAACACCTACACGTTTTTGCCGTACACATCCCTGTGAATGACCTGTTACCATAGAAATGGTGACGCATAAAGCTGAACGCATTAATGTAAATATTAATCTCATGTTAATAAACGTTCATGCTACAGCCGGAACTCGTGTCAGAGCTGCTGGTATCTGAACCGAACTATAAAAAAAAAAGAAAGTGGTGTTTGTATTTTAATCATTTACATCATCTGCTTATTGCTGACTTCAGTAGATTTCCACAAGAGTGAGATTAATGATTGGTAAACTTTATCGCTCAGTTCCATCAGTAAAAATAGACAGGAATCTGATAGACCGTGTTTCAGATATGTGTTTAATCTTGGACCGCTAAAAAAATCCAAAACAATTAGGAAAAAAGAAATCTGATCTTGGTGACATTTCGGAGTAGATTCTGCCAGGTGAACCCTGGTGTAAACATGTTTAGGATCTGATTGTTGTTGAAAATTCCTGTTAAAGGTAAAAAGTCTTTGCATTGCTGTTTTAAACGTCCCTCCTGCCTCTGTGTCGCTGTGCTTTACAGAAATGTGTAAAAGCCAGACATTAACGTGTCGTGGTCAGAAAAGGTATTGGGGGATTTTTTTTTTTTGTAGAAATTCTGACTTTGAGGTGTTTTGTTTTTGAGGTGCGTTTTGTTGTGATCTGTTTGTGAGAGTAATGACAGTATTCTGTTTTAACCCTTCGTGTGTCTGGGTTCGCTGTTCCTTCTGTTGAATAAAGATACTCAACTTTCATACTCATGTGCCTTGTATCTTTTTGTGTGTGTGTGTGTGTGTGTGTGTGTGTGTGTGTGTGTGTGTGTGTAAACTTGCCCCTCTCCTTTACACACCTTCCACGTTGCCATTCAACAAATACCATGCATACATTAACATTTCTTTTTTGGAAATGGAAAAATTGAACATATTTGGCACAAATAAATTCCAGAACCACTGATTTTTTTTTTTAATGGACAGACTAAATTCATCATCTGTTATGATACAGTATTTATTTTCCCAGTTTTAAATATATTCCTAAGAGGCAAGTGTGTATACTCAGTGTGCTGTTTAAAGGGCAGCTCCAGTAATCATTCCAGGCAGGGGTCAGAGAAAACAAAAAACATGGAAACCAAGAGTCCGACTTCATCTGAAATGCATTCAAAGACTTTGCAATGACAGAAGAAGACGCAGGAGGGAAAAATAGACAAACTAAACACAGGAGACATGAACACAACCAAGAAACACCAATCACAGGGCAGGGGCGGAGACGAGACTAAAATCATAACAATATACACATTGTCAGACGCAATTCATGAATCGTGGGCATGTTTTAATAATTTGCTCCTTTGTTTTAAACATGGCCATGGTTTAACTCAAACAATCGAATGGTTAGATTTCTTCGTGGGAATAAATTAGTAAAACATAGCCATGGTATTTGTTGTTTTTTTCGTGTCCTGGGCGGGGCTGTGTAACATGTAGTCATGGGTGAGAAGCTAATTTTTTTTTCACCATCCAGTCTTAGCATGACATGAACTCAGAAGAAAAGATGAATGTGTTGCTTGTCACGCTCAGCACCACGCAGCGAGGTGGAGTTTATGACAGTATTAATTGATCGTTATGATGTGAACACTAGCATAGAAACACCAGAATAAATAATGCTAATCTTAGCTTCTCTATTCTCAATCAAAAAATACAGATCTGACCTCAACATAATATTTTTCAGAATTTGTTCTTTTTCACTTCAGTGTCAGTCGACATGAATCTCACTGATTTGCGCAGATGTTTTGAATGCTCCGATATCACCACCTGGAACCTCTCCTGTGTCGATCAGCGGAAAGATCTCTGACCTGCTGTAGTCCTTCTGCCTGAGTAGGGAGTGAGATTCAGCTTCGAGTGTGAGTAATGCGTCTGATGAAATGGTCATGATTTATTAACATTATAAACAAGAACTTTTTTGTGATGAAATGGTCACAGGTTCGGATTCAGGGTGACGTTATTGAAATCGTTAAAGATCTGCGTCAGACAGGGTCAGATGGAGGGTTTTCCTTCATTGCTTTGATCTTGCATCCCCAGGCACGTTCGTGGCATTCTCGATATGACGTCGGTTTTATGAAATATGGATCGTTTGGATGTGCTATTCTTTTTGAGTGCTGGTGCAGCGGAGGATGGAGGGAAAGGGTTGCTGCAGTCGGATCCATCATTCAGGTGCTTCAGCCCCTTCGGAAATCTCTCTTCCTCCACTTCAAAGCATCAGTGAGCCGTGTGAAAGACAAGGCCGCACCAAGCGCCTGTGAGTCCTTCAATATTTACCACCAAGCTTCCATCCAGATGTGAACTGATGAGAGAAAATAAACACAGTGAAGTTGTGAAGCAGCTCTTACTGACTGAACTTTCGCTCCTTTCTGGGTTGGATTTGTATTAAGGTGTTTTATTATATGACGCTTAGCGATGTGCATAACCAACTTCTCAAAAATCACATTACGGTATTAAGTTAACTCATTATTCATACTCTTAGATAACACAATCATAAAAGCACACTTCACACAACCTCATTATATTATACTGCACTTCTACATGGATTACTTATTCATCAGTCAGTGGCTGTGTTTACATCCAGCTCAATAATCTGACTGAGAGCTTCATCAGAATAAAAAAAAATCCACCTCCAATGGAAACGAGTAATCCGATTTCACTCCTACTGAGCGAGGCGGGTTAATGTCCTTTAAAGAATCCGTTAAATAGAAGAGTAAAAGCTGTGTATAATAACCTCGGTGTCTGATTACGTTCTCTATCGCAATCGGCGTACTCAGATTCATAAGGCGTTAAACTGAAGAAATTAATCTCTTTATAACAGATTTCGGAGCCCTTGTGCACTCTGTGTCAGGAAGTTAGCACTGAAAAAACAGAATTAGTGAACAGACTATTTCCTTCAAATCAGCCGCTTGACTATGTTGATCATCATGGAATTGCATAATTACTCTATAATGCTACATGCACATATTCCAAAAGACTGGGTGGTGGGGAAAAAAAAAACACAATTAGCTTCTCACCCACAGCTACATGCGATACAGTGATGTTTCAGTCCATCTGTAAAGAAATGCATTTCCTTGTGGTTAACACTAGAGGGCATATTATGGAATTATGACACCAAATAAAACTGTCGAAACGAGGGAAAACTTTGTTCTGTACTTGTGCATAAGTTTGGATCGGATTCCACGTAAATTAAATATTAATGAAGATCGTCCAGTTTAGGAATCCTAAACAAGATTAGGAACCGAATGTGAAAATCTTTGCATATAAACACAGCGACTTTGACATGGGCTACGCAGGGTGAATATGTAGTGTGTGTGTGTGTGTGTGTGTGTGAGGTGGCTTGGAAAGCCCTCGGCTGCTGTTGCAGGTTTACTGACATCATTTGCATCCATGAACAGAAAATATTTAAATATTTTAATGATTTCAGTGAACATTAGTGCACACCTGTATATAACTTTGAGGGTGATGTTTGCTTTAAGATTTCATTGCTGTATAGGCTAATAATAATCTCATCTCATCTCATCTCATTATCTCTAGCCGCTTTATCCTTCTACAGGGTTGCAGGCAAGCTGGAGCCTATCCCAGCTGACTATGGGCGAAAGGCGGGGTACACCCTGGACAAGTCGCCAGGTCATCACAGGGCTGACACATAGACACAGACAACCATTCACACTGACATTCACACCTACGGTCAATTTAGAGTCACCAGTTAACCTAACCTGCATGTCTTTGGACTGTGGGGGAAACCGGAGCACCCGGAGGAAACCCACGCGGACACGGGGAGAACATGCAAACTCCACACAGAAAGGCCCTCGCCGGCCCCGGGGCTTGAACCCAGGACCTTCTTGCTGTGAGGCGACAGCGCTAACCACTACACCACCGTGCCGCCACTAATAATAATAATAATAATAATAATAATAATGATATGGTCATGACCTCTAAAAGAAGTCTCTCCTGGGGGGCAGGTAAAGATCAGATTATTATGAGATATTGCCCCCAGTAGGTGTGTCACGTGTGGAATCGGAGGAGTGGCCTCCTACATCAGTGACTGTCAAATTTTTGTCAGAGGATGTGAACTTTCAAGGAAATATCTCATAAATACAACCCCGATTCCAAAAAAGTTGGGACAAAGTACAAATTGTAAATAAAAATGGAATTCAATAATTTACAAATCTCAAAAACTGATACTGTATTCACAATAGAACATAGACAACATATCAAATGTCGAAAGTGAGACATTTTGAAATTTCATGCCAAATATTGGCTCATTTGAAATTTCATGACAGCAACACATCTCAAAAAAGTTGGGACAGGGGCAATAAGAGGCTGGAAAAGTTAAAGGGACAAAAAAGGAACAGCTGGAGGACCAAACTGCAACTCATTAGGTCAATTGGCAATAGGTCATTAACATGACTGGGTATAAAAAGAGCATCTTGGAGTGGCAGCGGCTCTCAGAAGTAAAGATGGGAAGAGGATCACCAATCCCCCTAATTCTGCGCCGACAAATAGTGGAGCAATATCAGAAAGGAGTTCGACAGTGTAAAATTGCAAAGAGTTTGAACATATCATCATCTACAGTGCATAATATCATCAAAAGATTCAGAGAATCTGGAAGAATCTCTGTGCGTAAGGGTCAAGGCCGGAAAACCATACTGGGTGCCCGTGATCTTCGGGCCCTTAGACGGCACTGCATCACATACAGGCATGCTTCTGTATTGGAAATCACAAAATGGGCTCAGGAATATTTCCAGAGAACATTATCTGTGAACACAATTCACCGTGCCATCCGCCGTCGCCAGCTAAAACTCTATAGTTCAAAGAAGAAGCCGTATCTAAACACGATCCAGAAGCGCAGACGTCTTCTCTGGGCCAAGGCTCATTTAAAATGGACTGTGGCAAAGTGGAAAACTGTTCTGTGGTCAGACGAATCAAAATTTGAAGTTCTTTATGGAAATCAGGGACGCCGTGTCATTCGGACTAAAGAGGAGAAGGACGACCCGAGTTGTTATCAGCGCTCAGTTCAGAAGCCTGCATCTCTGATGCTATGGGGTTGCATTAGTGCGTGTGGCATGGGCAGCTTACACATCTGGAAAGACACCATCAATGCTGAAAGGTATATCCAGGTTCTAGAGCAACATATGCTCCCATCCAGGCGACGTCTCTTTCAGGGAAGACCTTGCATTTTCCAACATGACAATGCCAAACCACATACTGCATCAATTACAGCATCATGGCTGCGTAGAAGAAGGGTCCGGGTACTGAACTGGCCAGCCTGCAGTCCAGATCTTTCACCCATAGAAAACATTTGGCGCATCATAAAACGCAAGATACGACAAAAAAGACCTAAGACAGTTGAGCAACTAGAATCCTACATTAGACAAGAATGGGTTAACATTCCTATCCCTAAACTTGAGCAACTTGTCTCCTCAGTCCCCAGACGTTTACAGACTGTTGTAAAGAGAAAAGGGGATGTCTCACAGTGGGAAACATGGCCTTGTCCCAACTTTTTTGAGATGTGTTGTTGTCATGAAATTTAAAATCACCTAATTTTTCTCTTTAAATGATACATTTTCTCAGTTTAAACATTTGATATGTCATCTATGTTCTATTCTGAATAAAATATGGAATTTTGAAACTTCCACATCATTGCATTCCGTTTTTATTTACAATTTGTACTTTGTCCCAACTTTTTTGGAATCAGGGTTGTAAACAGATTGAGCTAAAAGTCGGTCTTTATGTCTGTCCTTTATAAAAGAGCTGCA
This sequence comes from Neoarius graeffei, assembly GCF_027579695.1. Classification (NCBI taxonomy): domain Eukaryota; kingdom Metazoa; phylum Chordata; class Actinopteri; order Siluriformes; family Ariidae; genus Neoarius; species Neoarius graeffei. Next base: position 81,148,208 of record NC_083580.1, read on the forward strand.
TGTTGAATTTGTTATTAACGATATAACCACTAAAGTGATGAAAATAGACGGGACTATTTTCTGTCAGGGAGGCCGCCGTAACTCCATCGTGTGTGATGTCATTTTCCGCGAGCACAGCGGAGGTGTACAAGTGCATGCTGTACTCGACTATAGTATAATATTATGGTCTAGTGTGACTTCTTGGTCAATTTGTTTGTAATTCTCCACAAAAATTATGGCGATGCAGGATTAGAAAAGGGATCAAAATAAAGTAGTGACTAGTTTATTGCCTGTTTATTTAAAAATATATATATTCACCTGCTTACCTTCCATCTGTTTGCTGTGTGACACGGTGTGCTGTCGTACTGTCGGTGTTTTGTGGTGAAACAGTCAGGATCGCGTCTGGCTTCAGTTGTCGTTTCTGCCTCGTGTCTCGCTTCTTCCCAGTGTTTTTTTCATCCATGTCTTCCACAAATCCACTATCTTCTGTAAAGTGCTCACTGCACAATGTGCTGCTTTTTCCAGGAGTAAAGTTTTCTCGCTTTACTTGATGAAGCCACTCGGCCAAACGTCTCAGATCCAGGCTGGAATAAGGAAGACGTGCGGAATCCTACGTCACGCAGCACCACCCTCATTTTCGTCTCCTAATGCATCCATCCAATGTACCTGGCTAATCCAGTCCGGCCACGCCCGGGGAAACGGCCCAACGGACTGATGTTACAACTTTAACATGTTTTTTAAGCTAAAGTCAGCTTAATTTGTTAAATCGAGAACAGCTTGTATTCATTTATAATGATGACATTTCATAACTCTGTCATTTTAGAATTTCCTGGTTAATCGCTTTAAATCATCAGAGAAATAAAAATAAACTCTGAGTTTGACTTGTTGTCTTCAGACGAAGGGCATTCGACCGAGGAGTTGTCCAGGCTTTCTTTACTCCCTTCAACATCCCCTCTCTCTCTCTCTCTCTCTCTCTGTCTTTCTCTCAGATTTAATGTGTAAACACTACCTTCTGGCTTACCCCAGTAAATATCGATGTTTTATTGGACAGGTGGTTGAAAAGATTGGTGGAAGAGAGTCTTGGAGGCAGAATGAGCTCTCTGCTCTGTCTCAGTGCCGAGTCAAAGAGCAGAACAACAACCACTGTTTTGTTAAATTCACAGCAGACATGATGATGTGGAGATAGAGGGAGATCTATTGGCACTGAACTGAAATACCTCCAACTGCAGCTGCTGAGAGAGAGAGAGAGAGAGAGAGAACAAGATGTAGAAAGATTAAGAGAGAACTGAAACCTAACACAAACATCTCTTACATCCTTTGACACTCTCGACGACACACGTGACTGCCCACATACAGGCAGCTCACACACTCACGTACACACGTATCACTAGGTATGTGCACCCACGGAGACGTCGACAAGATTAAACAGCAAACACAGAAGGACACATTCGAGGTTTGAGAGCATCAGTGTAGCAAGATGTGCTCCTAGTTCAGTGAGAGAACCCTGCATGGAATAACACACACACACAAAATACAGAAAAGCAATCTGGCTAGAAGGCTTTCAAAATACATCAGAATGAAGCCTCCAAATTGCATCCTGCAGGAATTCAGACGCACAGCATATGAGGTCTCTAAGAAATGTCTCCTTCTGCTCCAGTTTGGACACAATGCACCAAATTAAATCAGAAAATGTTTCTTTTTTTTAAGATATTTTTTGGGCTTTTTTCACCACCTTTTATTGGATAGGACAGTGTAGAGACAGGAAATGAGCAGGAGAGAGATGGGGAGGGAACGGGAAATGACCTCGGATCGGAATCAAACCTGGGTCCCCGGATTTATGGCATGGCGTCTTATCCGCCTGAGCCATGACGCCCCCAGAAAATGTTTCTCAAGCCCATACTTAGAAGTATACGTAACTTGTCCTGGTGTTGCTTTAATTATGCTCTGAGCTTTTGGTGTAAAGAGCACAAAACACACTGATGTGAGTAAAAGTAGAAGTATTGATCAAGAAAACTCCATCACTCAGGATATGATGGACAGTCACGGTGCGAAGCCAGCGTGAAACGAGCATGAAATAGAGGGAGACATATTTAAAAATTTGCATCAGACTTGGTGTGTGTGTGTACTCTGCGTGTGAAAATTTCACACTGCAATTTCATGTTGTATTCGGAGTGTAATACACATACTGACTTTTAATTCACTTACAGTCTACCATTATTATTTTATAGTATAAGAACTCATAATAGTACAATTAGTATGACTTAACACCCCCCCCCCCCCCCCCCCACACACACACACACACACTTCCCCACTCCCCAGAAAATACCATTACAGTGAACCATGCACTCAAGTACAATAAAGGGATTTAATCTTACTTGTGTTTCCCATAAGAACTGCTTAGGCCACCATGTTTGTGAGCAAGTTAAACAAAACAGTTAAAGAATCAGACATGAGTGTTATCAAAGTCACGAAACAAAAGTTATATTCTTGATCAAAAGCTCGATATTTAGAAAAAATATGTGAAATAGATGCCTTTGACCCTTATGAGGTCCCAAAGAAGGAATGGAGTGAAGAAATCAAGGATTATCAACCATTACGTTCCTCGATACCACATCGTATGTTGTTCTTCAAACAAGCTTCGACACCATGGAAAATTTCAGAGCGTATAAAGGGCTTGAGGCCTACAGTTAGTTCCTTTCGGGATGGTTTAAAGAAATACGTGTGAATAAAGCTCAAGGCAAAGGAAAGACGATAGTTTGCAGCAGAGTAAGTGTTATTTTCAATTGCTGAAAGTTTGTCACTCACTGTGTGACTAACTCAAGTTTCGACTTTAACACTCACTAGATCTTGATTAAAGCAAGCTAGTAAAGGTTTGATGTTTTTCCTGTATGTGTCATGCCACGGGATGTTTGTACCAGATGCTCTGTTTTCAGAATGCATAGAAACGGTGTTGAAAAGCGTGCGATATTTTGCACCGTTTTCATTGGCTGATCCAGTAACTATCAACAAATAATCACCTCAGTAGCGCCCCTGCGAGATACATTTACCACTTTTAACATCATCCATGACTGGGACAAGTATAGATCTTCCTTCTGCCATAAAAATCAGCAAATGACATTTTGATTGGTAGTGAAAATGCGTCAATTGTGAGCGCCGTTTTCACACAACATTTGCTTGGCTATAGTGGCGAATAGTTCACCACGTGTTTTCTTGACCTTCCGAGCAGCATTTTGTAGTCTGTTGTTCAACAAATCTGGGAAATTCACCAATAATCTACAGTCGAGATTGTCTGCTGATGGATACACAAGGTTCTGTATCATCTGTAGTCAGTGCCTGGAAAATGGACCATTTTGGGTTGTGTGCACATGATTTCATGTCAGATTTACAGTAACGTCCCTCGGTCCAATTTCATTTTGGTTTGTATTTCCTGCATATGGAAGCTTGGTAGTTTACTGCAGCAGGTCCATAATCTGAGAATCTGGTATAAAAATCTGGTGGACTGACACATATACAGTATGTAGATAAAAACGTTTAGAACATTGGTGAGTAAAGAGTGTAAAAATATTTTAACGTAAGGCTAACTTCGGCGCGAGGACAGCTAAGAGGTTAGTTTGCATACATGTCAACCTTTAGTTCCCCACACCCTTACAAAATCTGTACTTTTCCCTTACACACACCCATGAGCCCTTATACACGAGAAAAAACTCCAATATATAATCCAAAGCACCGATTGTTTTATTCCACATTATACACTCCTATTGTAATAGGAATATTTATCACACTGCATCAAGTTAAAGGGATCAAATAAGCATGTCTCATCTCATTATCTGTAGCCGCTTTATCCTGTTCTACAGGGTCGCAGGCAAGCTGGATCCTATCCCAGCTGACTACGGGCGAAAGGCGGGGTTCACCCTGGACAAGTCGCCAGGTCATCACAGGGCTGACACATAGACACAGACAACCATTCACACCTACGCTCAATTTAGAGTCACCAGTTAACCTAACCTGCATGTCTTTGGACTGTGGGGGAAAACAGAGCACCCGGAGGAAACCCACGCGGACACGGGGAGAACATGCAAACTCCGCACAGAAAGGCCCTCGCCGGCCACGGGGCTCGAACCTAGAACCTTCTTGCTGTGAGGCAACAGCGCTAACCGCTACACCACCATGCCACCCCAAATAAGTATGTACTGAATAAAAAGAAATTTTAGATCCCAGAGAAAACAGCTGAATTAAAAAGGACTATATGTACAGTCAAGTAAACGATTATCTACTAAAGACAATGACTGAACTATAAACTTAATTATTTAATATACATTATATCAGTAATACCAGAATTATTGATGTAAATTTTGCAAATAAAATGTATTAATATTAAATAGTTCATAAAAATTACATAAAGTTCTATTTGACAAGTGTTGACATCACCGACAATATTACACTCCACCAAAGAGAATTACTGGAAATATAACAGCAGTACTAAGTCGGTATGTTAATTAAAATAGTAGGTTACATGTAATAAATTACATATAATCATGTCAAACAGTAAATGAAGTTTAGTAAAAATTCCATTTGAGAAAAAAAGTGTCGACACCACAAGCGGTGTTCGATCCAACTAAAGATGACTGAACCACATCAAGAATATCATGGAAACAAGGATGAGTGAAAATGTTAATAAATTATCAAATTAATTGAAAAATCTTCCCAGTAATTTATAACAAGAATTTAAATCTTATTCCTTTTTGGAGTGTTCTTTGTTGTACAAAGATGGTGCAGATTTGGCACTCGCTATGATATCACTGCTTGGGTTGCAGTTGTAGCTCCTCATCACACTTCATTTTAATTTGCAGATGTGCAGTTCATGTGTCTGCAGCCGTATTTTTTCTGTCCTCAGGATGAATTTCCCTAACCAATGAAAAAGCCCTCTCACTATCTGCATCGCTCTGTGGGAGGCACAGCAAAGCAGTAAAAAGTTGTTTCAGCGTTGGAAACCTGGCAACACCCAGAGCAGCTTTTACATCCAAGACCTTTCCCCAATATACATCTATTATTTTCCTGGTCAATAAAAGAAAATCAGAGCACGGCAAACATGTAGATGGTGTTAAATTGCTTCCATCCCCTACTACACATTTTAGAGACAGGTTACCAACGGTCGTTACCACCATTACTCTTCATTCAATACTTTTCCAGTTTACTGACGACTGATGGTAGTAACGAGTGTTGGTCATCTGTGTCTACATACAGTTAGGTCCATAAATATTTGGACAGAGACAACATTTTTCTAATTTTGGTTCTGTACATTACCACAATGAATTTTGAACAAAACAATTCAGATGCAGTTGAAGTTCAGACTTTCAGCTTTAATTCAGTGGGTTGAATAAAAATGATTGCATAAAAATGTGAGGAACTAAAGCATTTTTTAAACACAATCCCTTCATTTCAGGGGCTCAAAAGTAATTGGACAAATTAAATAACTGCAAATAAAATGTTCATTTCTAATACTTGGTTGAAAACCCTTTGTTGGCAATGACTGCCTGAAGTCTTGAACTCATGGACATCACCAGACGCTGTGTTTCCTCCTTTTTAATGCTCTGCCAGGCCTTTACTGCAGCGGTTTTCAGTTGCTGTTTGTTTGTGGGCCTTTCTGTCTGAAGTTTAGTCTTTAACAAGTGAAATGCTGCTCAATTAGGTTGAGATCAGGTGACTGACTTGGCCATTCAAGAATATTCCACTTCTTTGCTTTAATAAACTCCTGGGTTGCTTTGGCTTTATGTTTTGGGTCATTGTCCATCTGTATTATGAAACGCCAACCAATCAGTTTGGCTGGATTTGAGCACACAGTATGTCTCTGAATACCTCAGAATTCATCCGGCTGCTTCTGTCCTGTGTCACATCATCAATAAACACTAGTGACCCAGTGCCACTGGCAGCCATGCATGCCCAAGCCATCACACTGCCTCCGCCGTGTTTTACAGATGATGTGGTATGCTTTGGATCATGAGCTGTACCACGCCTTCGCCATACTTTTTTCTTTCCATCATTCTGGTAGAGGTTGATCTTGGTTTCATCTGTCCAAAGAATGTTCTTCCAGAACTGTGCTGGCTTTTTTAGATGTTTTTTAGCAAAGTCCAAACTAGCCTTTTTATTCTTGAGGCTTATGAGTGGCTTGCACCGTGCAGTGAACCCTCTGTATTTACTTTCATGCAGTCTTCTCTTGATGGTAGATTTGGATATTGATACGCCTACCTCCTGGAGAGTGTTGTTCACTTGGTTGGCTGTTGTGAAGGGGTTTCTCTTCACCATGGAAATTATTCTGCGATCATCCACCACTGTTGTCTTCTGTGAGTGTCCAGGTCTTTTTGCATTGATGAGTTCACCAGTGCTTTCTTTCTTTCTCAGGATGTACCAAACTGTAGATTTTGCCACTCCTAATATTGTAACGATTTCTCGGATGGGTTTTTTCTGTTTTCGCAGCTTAAGGATGGCTTGTTTCACCTGCATGGAGAACTCCTTTGACCACATGTTTCCTTCACAGCAAAATCTTCCAAATGCAAGCACCACACCTCAAATCAACTCCAGGCCTTTTATCTGCTTAATTGAGAATGACATAATGAAGGAATTTCCCACACCTGCCCATGAAATATCCTTTGAGTCAATTGTCCAATTACTTTTGGTCCCTTTAAAAACAGGGTGGCACATGTTAAGGAGCTGAAACTCCTAAACCTGTCATCCAATTTTAATGTGGATTCCCTCAAATGAAAGCTGAAAGTCTGGACTTTATGTCCATGTCCATTATATAACTATAACTTGAATACGTTTCAGTAAACAGGTAAAAAAACAAAATTTGTGTCAGTGTCCAAATATATATGGACCTAACTGTATAACATCTATCAGCAATTAAAAGGTTAAGGGAAGCGAAACCAGAAATCGCCGGGTAACTATAGTTGCCGTTGTATAAACGGCGACTCCCAGTATTGCCTCCCTAAATTATCATCATAATGGAGGAAGCGTTCCTACATGCAAACAGTAAAAACTTAAAAAAAAAACACACAAATGCTTACCTGTGCAGTCTTTGAATCGAGAAACTTTTTTTTTTCGCAGCTACAGTCGGGGGGATGTTGTGTTCCACAGTCGGGGGGATGTTGTGTTCCACAGTCGGGGGGATGTTGTGTTCCACAGTCGGGGGGATGTTGTGTTCCATGAGAAATTGGCAGAACAAAACTTCTGCAGCCGTCACAGAAGTCTGGGCAGTCCGAGCCAATGGACGTAAATGACCAAGAAAACCACGTGCAACTATAAAACCACATAAATTGAAAATAATTCCGTTTCATCCGCAACATCATCCGCAAATTGCAGATGATGTTGTCCTGTTGGCTTCTTCAAACCAGGACCTTCAGCATGCACTGGGGCGGTTTGCAGTCGAGTGTGAAGCGGCTGGGATGAGAATCAGCACCTCCAAGTCCGAGGCCATGGTTCTCGACTGGAAAAGGGTGGCTTGCCCTCTCCAGGTTGGTGCCAGAAGTCCTGCCTCAAGTGGAGGAGTTTAAGTATCTCGGGATCTTGTTCACGAGTGAGGGAAGGATGGAGCGTGAGATCGACAGGCGGATCGGTGCAGCCTCCGCAGTGATGCGGTCTCTTTACCGGTCCGTTGTGGTGAAGAAGGAGCTGAGCCAAAAGGCGAAGCTCTCAATTTACCGGTCGATCTACGTTCCAACTCTCACCTATGGTCATGAGCTTTGGGTAATGACTGAAAGAACAAGATCGTGGATACAAGCGGCTGAAATGAGTTTCCTTTGCAGGGTGGCTGGGCGCTCCCTTAGAGATAGGGTGAGAAGCACAGTCATTCAGGAGGAGCTCGGAGTAGAGCTGCTGCTCCTCCACATCGAGAGGAATCAGCTGAGGTGGCTCGGGCATCTTTTTCGGATGCCTCCTGGACGCCTCCCTGGGGAGGTGTTCCAAGCATGTCCCCCCGGGAGGAGGCCCCGGGGAAGACCCAGGACACGCTGGAGGGACTATGTCTCTCGGCTGGCCTGGGAACGCCTCGCTGTTCTTCCTGAGGAGCTGGCCGAGGTGTCTGGAGAAAGGGAAGTTTGGGCTTCCATGCTTAGACTGCTACCTCCGTGACCCGGTCCCGGATAAAGTGGAAGAAGACGAGACGAGACGAGACGAGTTCCGTTTCATTGGGCATGCGTGTTTGAAAAAATAAATGGTGGATGCTAAGAAAATTTTCTCGGAGTAACGGAAAAAAATCTCTGATACAAAACGTAATTTTCCCATATGAAAATCAGTGTACGCCCTATTAGCCAAAAAATTGCATTTTCCCGTACAAAATACGGGAAAACCGTATAACTTGACATGTATGCGCTGTACTCGAGTTGAGGGGGGATGGGGGGATGCCATCCCCCCAGAATAAAAAATGGTCAAAATCATCCCCCCTCTAAAACGGGCATCCCCCCTCCCTTCCCTTGAGCAATTTTATCAATAAATGTGGACATTACTTCTATTTAACATTGGAATTAGAAATGCCATTCCATGTAGCTTTGCTGAAACTGAGCATACAATAAGCTACCGCGAGAGAGGGCACGCGCAAGCGAAGCGTTTGAGGAGGTGACATTCAGTTGGGGTTCCGTTATTTTTTATTTCATTCAGCGTCAGTGACAGCAGCGGATTGCAGCATCGTGGCCAAGCGGAGTGGACAGCAAGACCTAAGCAAGTTCGGATTTAAGATCGCAAGAAAAAAAACATTTCAGGAGGTAAGTCAAGAGTTACGAATATCAGTCACACTTTCTGTGAGCCCACTATCATGCTGTAAAGTTACCGATATGTAGCCTAATTTGTGGGCGGCGGATAACAACACAGCTATCATAATGAATGTTAGTTTGGAGTCTATCCAGCTATCGATAGCTTACTCAGGTTCATGTTAGCTTTGATTTCTTGTATAAGGCCATTAATTTAATCAGCCTGGACGTTCGTTTGTTATTCTTCAGGCAACAAAAAGTGTCATTCAAGACAGGAAGGCTAAAATAAACGACACTAGCAGTTTTGAAGGCTTCATTGCCTCATTAGAGAGCCGGTCACAACATGTAAGGCAGAGCAGGATTGGTGTAGGACTCGACAAAGTGTCTGCTAAAATGCAGCTTTCTTTTTCTTCATCATAGGCTCTTCTTCTGTCTCCTCAATGGGCCTTTTCCCCTTTCCAAAGAAACTTTCCAAAGATGCCTGCTTTTAACTCATTTTGCTAGCTTGTATCCAGTATGTATCAAAGTGCTGCTATGTATCGAAGCAAAGTATCAAAGTATCCAAGGCAGCTCCTTGGTAACCGTCAACGTTAAGGTGTCACGTGACCTAGATAACAGCGGGAATCAACGTTACAACGTTATAAGAATAAACACAATAATAACAAAAAGGAAAAAACAAAAAAATGCATAATGCCTCAAACAGCTTTTAGGAAGTTTAGTCTGATTTACAATTTACTGTTGCTTGTTTTAGCTTATTGGTTCCCTACCTACCTCTGTATTTAACTCAATGTTCCCAATGTTCAGCTTTGAATACAAATTCTATTGACTTGATATGAAAAGATTCAGTTGTTCATTTACATTGCCTGCTGAGGTTTTAATAAATTATTTACCAAACGATTTAAAAGGAGCCTACCATGACTATGAAGTTACACTTCAAATTTGTCATCTGCATTTCACCCTAATATGGAGAATGTGGTCGGTATGTCAGCCAGGAGACTGACTAAATATGACACATGACATCCACACTGTGCATGTTTTACAGTAAAATACCAGTGTATTATGTTTTTTACAACAATAAAAAGGGTACACAGTGTGTACTACACACTTTATCAGCACAAAATACTGTATGTCTGGTAAATGAACAAGGTCCACAGACCTACGTTGTGTGCAAACCCTCCTAAAAGCAAACCAGTTTCCCACCGACGGACCGACCAATGGGTCGACACGTGACTAAAAATTTCACCATCCCCCCCCGGTTTGATTTTACAACTCGACCACTGTGTATGCGTTTGTAAGATGAGGAATAAAAAGCTGATTCTGGATGTTTATACATTCTGGATGTTTGCTATACATGCTCGACATACAGCACAGATGAAATATCAGTCCTCTCTGACCCACGGTGCAAACAGGCAATGCAATAAATAAAAATAGAATAATTGAAAAAAACAAACAAAATAACCCTTTTCTTTGAAGTTTCGTGTGTACTGTCTACTTGATGATGAATAATAGCTGGAAATGACTTTTTATTGCGGTTAGAGCGATTTGAGCATCTGAAAACAAAACAAAAATTGACCATCTTTGCATCGAAACATGGTTGCTCTACTGAGTTAAGCCTACAACTTGACCATAAACATGGCCGACACACGTTTCCATGGGAGATGTGCTGTCACGTGAAATGTCTCAATAACTTGAGGACATCTACAGCAGTTTGTTTCTTTTCACTCCCACTACATCATGGTCTTCTCCTTTCGGCTGCTCCCGTTCGTTCGGGGTCACCACAGCGGATCTGTTCCGCATATTTGATTTGGCATAGGTTTTACACCGGATGCCCTTCCTGACGCAATCCTCCCCGATCTGTCTGGGCTTGGGACCAGCACTAAGTATGTGGCTGGGGATTTTACCTAACTCCTGCTACATCATGGTATAAGTGTGGTAGAAAATGGCTTCCACTTTAATTCCCTATGAATACTGTACAATTCTTGAGTAATAATTCCCTTCGACACTCAGCTCTGTTCTCTGATCAGATACAGAATGTATGAGTCTGCTTCCAGTCCACTATTTGCTGTGTGTCTTCTGAACCTCCCTGGATCTCGCGCATTAATATTTTATGTCCTGGCCATTTGAATCCTGCACAGAATCCATGATCCCTGCTGACAACACGTGTGATCTACGGGTCATAGTGTTGGTTCCCCATTGGCATCACCACAGATGTTCTTGTCAGAAATATGCTCACACACACACACACAGCTGTCTCTCACTCTCTTTATAATGATGGAATAAATGAATAGTTCATCACATCACTGCAGCAGGATGCTCAGATAAACCGAGTAAAACCCAACTACAGTCAAGAGCATGCACCAAGAATTAGGACTTATTTAATCGACTGGTTTCATCTGTTCTGGAAATATGATATCTGTTTGGGGGGTTTATTTATTTTTGTTTTACTCAAAAAATATGCACACATTCCAATATTTGGAGCAGTAAACAGATACAGGTAATGGCTTTGAAACATATTTTCCTTCAAATGCAAATTGAAAGTACAGAGACGACAAAAAGCAGGAGGAGGTTCTGCTCTTAATCGGCTCCAGAGTTGTTCCTGCACAGACATGGGATGCTGCAGCTCCTCTTCTGTCCTTGACTAAAACGACTCAAGCTGTCATTTGGAAATTACAGCCGTGGTGTGGAAGGATGCACCGACTGTCTGCTCCTGCCAGCTTCCCTGGCACACTCACCTAGGTCTGACTTTGTAGGAGCAGGCTCCCTGAGTCCCTGAAAAGACACCCATGAGGAGTCCAGGCCTTTAAATTATTAAACGGTCAATGAGACCATTGCCTGCAGTGTCAAGTGAAACATTTGTTCTGTTCTCCCTGGGTTGCATCATCTTACTCCTCCTTCCCTCAGAGGCTGGGTCAAAATATTATCAAATGCATCTGCTTTCTTTCCTGACTGAGATGGATGACAGGGAGGGAAGGCGGCAGCCCTTGTCACATAATTACCCCTTAACCAGAGATCACTACTCATTTTGTCAGCAGAGGAGATGTCTGTGATTACTGCTCCCTGTCCCTGTTTGCAGGCTCCTGAAAAAATGCTCCTCCCTCTCAGCGCAGGCACAGAGCGGCCTGTCAAGGGTGTTCCTGTATCTCTTGGTTTGATGTCAATTAGTCAGCATGGGAATTAAAATGACAGCATGATGGGAATTAAGAATGCAGGTAAATGATTGTGTCCTTTGACAGCTTTGAATGAACCCACAGGACAGTAAAGTCATGGCTGATTAAAAAAAAAAGATTTTCATGGTTAATGAGTATTTTTAAACTTTTTTTAATTATTTAATTAGTTGTAAAATCAGCAAACCTGGCAACCCTGTCGTTAACTGTCCTGCCTGCTGATCCTCGTCACTGAGAATGTACGTAGTGTGAGCATGGGACAGCGGGAGTCCTGTCCCAGTGGGCCTCTGTTTATTTACACTTGTTGCAGTTCCCATGTTTGACCACTAGATGCAGTAATATCCATCCATCCATCCATTATCTGTGGCTGCTTATCCTGTGCAGGGTCGCAGGCAAGCTGGATCCTATCCCAGCTGACTATGGGCGAAAGGCGGGGTTCACCCTGGACAAGTCGCCAGGTCATCACAGGGCTGACACATAGACACAGACAACCATTCACACTCACATTCACACCTACGCTCAATTTAGAGTCACCAGTTAACCTAACCTGCATGTCTTTGGACTGTGGGGGAAACCGGAGCACCCGGAGGAAACCCACGCGGACACGGGGAGAATGTGAAAGGCCCCTGTCAACCACTGGGCTTAAACCCAGAACCTTCTTGCTGTCAGGTGACAGTGCTAACCACAACACCACCATGCCACCCCATCTGAATGTAAGTTATCAACATGAACACTGGCATCTTTTTAATCCATAGTTTTCAATCCTTTCCTTGATTAGAAAGAATGTGATTAAAGTTTAATCAACTCTAACTTTTATCTAGTTATCCAGCTAGCTATGTAACTAGCTAGGCTGCATTTAGAGGACAGTTATTAGCAACCAGAAACCATCATAACTGGACCAATTGCTGATAAAATCCAGTGAATGATGATTGATGAGTGAAATTTCTTTCCAAAATGAACAGTGAGTTGGCAGCGATGTGTTGAACAACAGTGAGAAGTTCTGTTTAATGAACTCTTAGACTTTTTTTGAAAATTTGTGTTAATTTTAAGTTAATTTATTCAAGCTGACTTTAGAAATTCACTCAGTCACGTGCTAAAGCATCTCAACTCGGGGTTGTTAATGTTGTCCTCCTCCAACAAAAGATCTATGTCCATGATTCGCTGTGAGAATCAGTGACCCGTAGTTTGATCTGCTTTTCTGCTGTGGATGAGGGACTCCTTACGGTATGGTTGTTACCTGAGGCCAGCCTGAGAGGCTTCTACTACATCATGGTATGATTCTCTGAGCTCCAGGGAGCCGGATTAGTGTCCAGAGAATTGATGTCGAGGTTACTGTAACAGCTTTGCTTTTTTTTAATGACGCATGCCTGGGGCAAAGCTGTACTTAACGGAGACCACGCATTTGTTTCCTTCACATTTTGACTCAATGTAGCCACCAGTTTCTAATGTTTCAATGGTTCTTGCGTTGTCACCAAACTGTCTGAGCAATAGCTGAACGTACTGTATTTCCACAGATGCATGTGGAGATTGTCTTCATGGCCTGAGAAACATGCTGGAGAGTAACTGGAGACATTGAAATATATTTATTTTACAGTTTGGTGAACACTTAATATTTAACAGGTAAATGTGGTAATCAGGGCGGCACGGTGGTGTAGTGGTTAGCGCTGTCGCCTCACAGCAAGAAGGTCCGGGTTTGAGCCCCGTGGCCGGCGAGGGCCTTTCTGTGCAGAGTTTGCATGTTGTCCGTGTGGGTTTCCCCCAAAGACATGCAGGTTAGCAGGGGCTTCAAAGTTTGGGAGAATAGCAGGGTACAAATAATTTACAACAGGGTGTAAAATGGTAAAATGTCTGCCAGCGGCAGACATAATGCATGCAAAGCGTGCAGAGATAGATAGATATATGCAAGTATGAATTTTTCATGGGGCAGATGGTTTGGAACAGGCCATCTAAAATTGGGATAACATTTACCCGGGACAGGTATTTGAGGCGGGTCGTCTAGCTTAAGCTTGATTAACGTTGTTATGCACGCCAGTGTTTCCCACAGAAATTTTGGAGACTATGGGGGCAAGCCATGGGGGAGGTGCGGGGGTTGTTTAAAATTGAGTGATGTGTTAAATATTAAGTTATTACTGAAAAACTATTGATTAAAAAAACAGACACTGAGAAATGGTCCTATAAACAACTTTACCAATATAAAAGATTACCAGGACTACAAAAATGCAGAAAAATAGGCTTTACTGATCCAAATGCACCTGTTGGTTCAAAAGTGCAGAGAACCTCACAGCACAACATGAAGTTACCTTAAAATATAAGCTTTCATGTAAGAAAAAAAAACTATTAATACTAGTACTGTGTGCAGGCAGTCTCTCCTGAAGACTAAATTAAACAATAATTATAAACTAATAAAATAAATGGCTCAGGCTTCATAGAAGAAAAAAAAACAATTTGAACAGAATCTCACAGTATGATGCTGAAGCTGCCTAAACAATGGAAAATAAAATACCATTTTGGCAAAAACGTTGTCATCCATTAATTTCTTGTATTAAGTAAAAAAAATATGTTGCCAGATACTGCTGACGTTTTACAGCCCAAAATATGTTAAAAACCCACCAAAATGCACTTAAAACCGCCCAAATTGGGCAGGAAACCACCCAATCTGGCAACACAGGTGGCAGTAATGGCTGCACTCATGTCGAGGATGTAAACACAATCTGGCAACACAGGCGGCAGTAATGGCTGCACTCATGTCGAGGATGTAAACACAGTTGATGCGGCAACGGACATACATGACATAGTGGATGTAATTTACGTTCACAACTTTTTTTGCTGTCAGAAATATTTAATATTAAATTTTGTGACTCGACTGACAATAGCCGGCGGCATAACAAGCCATAGCTGGCGATTTGCCGCCGGTGACCAGCTACTTTTGAGACCGCTGGGTTAGGTTAACTGGTGACTCTAAATTGAGCGTAGGTGTGAATGTGAGTGTGAATGGTTGTCTGTGTCTATGTGTCAGCCCTGTGATGACTTGGCGACTTGTCCAGGGTGAACCCCGCCTTTCGCCCGTAGTCAGCTGGGATAGGCTCCAGCTTGCCTGCGACCCTGTAGAACAGGATAAAGCGGCTACAGATAATGAGATGAGATGACATACTACTTCAGAGACTGAGCATGGGGCAGCGTGTTTCCTGCCCCGATGGGGCTCTGTTTATTCGTGCTTGTTGCAGTTCATATTTTCAACCACTAGCTGCAATAATAACTCTATGAGCCAGATTTACTAACAGCAGCACAAACCCTCTTTTGGTGTTAAAAAAAACAAAACAACAACCTCCTGTCAGGATTTCTAAAGACGCGCAGTGAAAGGTTAGTGATGGAAAGGCGTGGAAGTCAAAAAGCTCTAAGACAAATTGAAAAAAATCTTTATTTATAAAAATAACAAAGCTATTTCTCTACATATCCTCCATTTAAGTCTAAACACTTCTGCAAGCGATGTTTCCAACGGAGAATTCCTTCTTTGTATTCCTTTTTTTGAATTCTTTTTAATTCCTTTTGAAATTATATCATCTGTCTTAGAACTTTTTGACTTACCCTTGTGTGTATATGTGTGTGTGTGTGTGTGTACACACACACAGTCTTGTATAAAAGTCTTAGGTGCATGTACAGAAATGCTGTCGAATAAAAATTACTTCAAAAATAATGAAATGAAATGTTTCAACAATAAAAAAAATACTTTAAACAGTAATGGCGGCACGGTGGTGTAGTGGTTAGCGCTGTCGCCTCACAGCAAGAAGGTCCTGGGTTTGAGCCCCGGGGCCGGCGAGGGCCTTTCTGTGTGGAGTTTGCATGTTCTCCCCGTGTCCGCGTGGGTTTCCTCCAGGTGCTCCGGTTTCCCCCACAGTCCAAAGACATGCAGGTTAGGTTAACTGGTGACTCTAAATTGAGCGTAGGTGTGAATGTGAGTGTGAATGGTTGTCTGTGTCTATGTGTCAACCCTGTGGTGACCTGGCGACTTGTCTGGGGTGTACCCCGCCTTTCGCCCGTAGTTCAGCTGGGATAGGATCCAGCTTGCCTGCGACCCTGTAGAAGGATAAAGCGGCTACAGATAATGAGATGATGAGATGAATGAAACAGTAATCAGTGAGCCGTAATAAATGAAGCAAAGTCAGTATTTGGTGTGAGACGACCCTTTGCTTGAAAAAAAAAATCCGTCTGAGGTCCAGTGAGTGCAGTTTTATGCGGAAATGATCTGTAGGTTTTCCTGAGCATCTTACAGAACCAGCCCCAGTTCTTCTGGACACTTTGACTGTCACACTCACTTCTTCATTTTACACCAAAACCCAGCAGCCTTCATTATGTTTTCTTTTTTAATCTGAAAAGTGCTCTCTTATGGAATATGCTGCTCAGATACAAACTTTTTTATTCATGTAACATTTAATTTTGTGCTGGGAAAAAAATTAATGTTTGGAACTCTAAAATATTTTTGTACTGTCTTGATAATGCAATGTGATTTATTAAAGTTTGCACTGCTGCATTTTACTGCTAATTGCACCATTATTTATTTATTTTTTAATAATTTTTTCTGTACATGCTTGCTAATTGACTGTGCTAATTTGAGCTGCTCTTGGTAGACTGTGCTGGTCATTATTCAAATGAACTGACTAACCCTAATCCTGTGTTCATTACTTTGCGCTTTGTTAGTAGATCATCAGCAGAACTGGCCACTCCCAACAGCGCTGTTTTTTTCTCATTGCGACTTCACACTAATTTGCCCTGCTTAGTAAATCTGGCCTGATGGAGCTCAGTGGGGCAGTGAACATGTCATGCCATGATAACGCAACATCTCGAAATGTGAGCAAATCAGTGAAACATCTGCTTATATCTGTGAAATAGCAACATTTTCTTTGCAGCTCTTGTCTCTTTGGACGAGCCGTCACGAACTAATTCACACCGTTATCACTCTGTCTCCACAATGTCCACTCGTGCCGCGTCGCTTCCTCGACTTCTCCATTCAGACTCTCCTCCTCCTCCTCCTCCTCCTCCTCAATAAATCAGTGATAATGGATGAGACTCACTCTGACAATCTTTCCTCATGCATTCTTCATGACTAAGATTTTCCAGATGTTTTTATTTCTCTAAATAAATAAAAATCAAATGCCCTCCTTCACAGTTCCTCCAAACACAGTGGTGATTTTTTTCCTTTTTTTGTCTGTAATGTGTGTTTGCTCACAGCTCAGGTTTATTTACAACTGCGCATGCTGTGAGACGTCCTGATTGTTTTAACTCGCCTGGGAACTTGCTGTTTGTTATGGAGCTCAGGATTTGGGGACGTAAAATACTGTAGCGGGAGAATGAATTTGCTGAGCTACTTGTTAGCAGCCAGGAGAGAGAGAGAGAGAGAGAGAGAGAGAGGCACGCCTTTCAAAAGCATCCTCAATAGAGACAGCAGCACTGGGAAATGTCAGAGTGAGTGTAACCTTTCATGCTGCACTTGCACATTCTTCTCCATCATGAAGCAGCATGTTGCTGAGCCAGCGGGGAGGTGGATGGCACAGATTATCCTGAACAGAAAAGAAAAACCCTGGGGTAGGTGGAAATATGAAAAGATTTGTCTGTCAAGATTTTTTTCGCACCACATGCTTTAGTATAATTGTATGGTTGCTAATAATAAGAACATCGCTCACTCACTTCTCTTGGCAGGACTATTATCCAGGGAAAGCAGAAGTGGATCTGGCCAAATTAGTTCTGCCTGGCTGAGTAGCCTTTCATGAATTTAGGGCACAAATTACCCAGAGTTAAATTCCACTCTGATAAAAGATTACGGTTAGATACATCATGATGAGAAGTGTATTCACCTCGGCTGTCGTCAAGACCGCTGTTTCCAGATCGAAAACCAGGAACGTACAAAGATCGAGTCTTAAGAGTCAAAGCC
Source organism: Neoarius graeffei (assembly GCF_027579695.1). Taxonomy (NCBI): domain Eukaryota; kingdom Metazoa; phylum Chordata; class Actinopteri; order Siluriformes; family Ariidae; genus Neoarius; species Neoarius graeffei. The sequence goes on from NC_083580.1 coordinate 81,166,015, forward strand.
AAGTTAAGAATGACTCCAAATGAAAGCCAAGCCTTTAATCATTCATGCTTTGTGCCGATGATTAAACTGTTTTCTAGAAGCAGGAAATAGCTTTTGTCAAACATTGTGTATGAGAAAAGAGAAGAGAAGACAAGTCAAGAGCACCTTAAACCGAGACCAAGTCATGACCGAGACCGAGACAGGACCAAGACTTTGAGGGGTTGAGATAAAGTCAAGACCAAGACTCAGGCAAAGCGAGACCGAGTCAAGACCAGAACCAGACCAGTGTGTGTGAAGTGGGGTGGGGGAGGGGTGACAGCTGTTTACAGTAACTAAAATTTTGAATTAGCAATAAGTCACATTATTGGTTGCATTCTGAAGCAGGGAATTTTCCATCCAATCACAGCAATGATGTTAACAAATAAATCAGATAATACACAGGCAGTTTAGTGAAATCCCCATGGTTATGGTCTTGAAATAAAATCCCAAGTCCTCTACATCCGAGACCGAGACAAGACTGAGTATGAATGTCGATTCTGAGACGAGACCTTCAAAAAGTGGTCTTGAGTCCTATTTCTTATTTTTACAAATTCTCAATGGAGTAATTACATTACTGGCATTTAGCAGACGCTCTTATCCAGAGCGACATACAGCAGACCCAGAGCAGCCTGGGGAGCAGTTGGGGGGTTTGGTGCCTTGCTCAAGGGCACTTCAGCCATTCCTGCTGGTCCAGGGACTTGAACTGGCAACCTTTTGGCCCCATAGCCACTTGGCTAACCATTAGGCCACAGCTTCCCCCGAGGTCATATTCAGCAAAACCAACACACAAGAGACAAAAGTCCAAGTACAAATGCTAATAAATCTGAGACAAGTCCAAGTCGAGACATAAAACGTCTCAAGACAGGACTTGTGTTATTTAAGGTTTCAGAAAAAATAGATTATGATCAGAAACCTTTGGGTTGTAAACATAATGCCATTATCAGTAACTGTAGCCACCTACAAATAATATTTGATCAGATTTGCAGATTTATTTATTGATGGACATGATATCAGAACATGCTGAATGGGAGACACATTGCTGCTGTGAGGCCTTTACACTGCATTTCATTATCATGACTATGATTTTCTGCGAAGGTTTTCTTCTGACATTGATGAAGAACAATCACTTAAGATCAACAAAAAGCATGCAGTGCATTGAATGTACAACACATTTTTTTCAGGAATATGCTTCTATTTGGGAGCTTAGTAAAGAACTCTGTAGGTCCTGCTAATAAAGTAGTGCACCTCTTATTTATATCATGATTTCTGCTTCATCCTGTGAGTTCCCTTCCTGAAACATACATGTAGTCTCAACATCAAGCTTTCTGGCAAGAAAAGCAAGAAAAAATAATATAATACAACCCCAATTCCAAAAAAGTTGGGACAAAGTACAAATTGTAAATAAAAACGGAATGCAATGGTGGGAAGTTTCAAAATTCCATATTTTATTCAGAATAGAACATAGATGACATATCAAATGTTTAAACTGAGAAAATGTATCATTTAAAGAGAAAAATTAGGTGATTTTAAATTTCATGACAACAACACATCTCAAAAAAGTTGGGACAAGGCCATGTTTCCCACTGTGAGACATCCCCTTTTCTCTTTACAACAGTCTGTAAACGTCTGGGGACTGAGGAGACAAGTTGCTCAAGTTTAGGGATAGGAATGTTAACCCATTCTTGTCTAATGTAGGATTCTAGTTGCTCAACTGTCTTAGGTCTTTTTTGTCGTCTCTTCCGTTTTATGATGCGCCAAATGTTTTCTATGGGTGAAAGATCTGGACTGCAGGCTGGCCAGTTCAGTACCCGGACCCTTCTTCTACGCAGCCATGATGCTGTAATTGATGCAGTATGTGGTTTGGTATTGTCATGTTGGAAAATGCAAGGTCTTCCCTGAAAGAGACGTCGTCTGGATGGGAGCATATGTTGCTCTAGAACCTGGATATACCTTTCAGCATTGATGGTGTCTTTCCAGATGTGTAAGCTGCCCATGCCACACGCACTAATGCAACCCAATACCATCAGAGATGCAGGCTTCTGAACTGAGCGCCGATAACAACTTGGGTCGTCCTTCTCCTCTTTAGTCCGAATGACACGGCGTCCCTGATTTCCATAAAGAACTTAAATTTTTTATTCGTCTGACCACAGAACAGTTTTCCACTTTGCCACAGTCCATTTTAAATGAGCCTTGGCCCAGAGAAGACGTCTGCGCTTCTGGATCATGTTTAGATACGGCTTCTCCTTTGAACTATAGAGTTTTAGCTGGCAACGGCGGATGGCACGGTGAATTGTGTTCACAGATAATGTTCTCTGGAAATATTCCTGAGCCCATTTTGTGATTTCCAATACAGAAGCATGCCTGTATGTGATGCAGTGCCGTCTAAGGGCCCGAAGATCATGGGCACCCAGTATGGTTTTCCGGCCTTGACCCTTACGCACAGAGATTCTTCCAGATTCTCTGAATCTTTTGATGATATTATGCACTGTAGATGATGATATGTTCAAACTCTTTGCGATTTTACACTGTCAAACTCCTTTCTGATATTGCTCCACTGTTTGTCGGCGCAGAATTAGGGGGATTGGTGATCCTCTTCCCATCTTTACTTCTGAGAGCCGCTGCCACTCCAAGATGCTCTTTTTATACCCAGTCATGTTAATGACCTATTGCCAATTGACCTAATGAGTTGCAATTTGGTCCTCCAGCTGTTCCTTTTTTGTACCTTTAACTTTTCCAGCCTCTTATTGCCCCTGTCCCAACTTTTTTGAGATGTGTTGCTGTCATGAAATTACAAATGAGCCAATATTTGGCATGAAATTTCAAAATGTCTCACTTTCGACATTTGATATGTTGTCTACGTTCTATTGTGAATACAATATCAGTTTTTGAGATTTGTAAATTATTGTATTCCGTTTTTATTTACAATTTGTACTTTGTCCCAACTTTTTTGGAATCGGGGTTGTAATTAAAAAAAAACACCAACAATACTTCATAAAAGGCAACATTCACAGAGAGCTGAACAACAACCTGCTGACTAAATGACATCGTGGTCTTCCGTCTTCCAATAACGCTAGCTCAGCCACTGCAGCATATCGGCCACCATAAGCACACACTAATTCTTACTCCTTTTACAGAGTGAATTTTATTTGTATTATTTTCTTTCAAATCACCAACATGAAACAAAATCATTTAATGAAAGTGTGTGCAGTTACAATAAATACAGTAAGCTAATTCAGTTTGGCAGATTATATAAAATCGCAGAAAATTGTATGATTTGAAGCCAATCCATCAAGTTTCACACTCATGAGTCTCCTTAGATATAAATTTACACACATTCTCATTGGATATGAACACTTTTTCTGAGTCCCAGTGTGCCTAAAAGCTTAAAACTTAAAGCTGGATGGCCTTTCGATTTCATAAAATCAGTGAAAGTTAGTTCCGTCTGAAATGTGGTCATTGTGATTGTGAAAGGCAGTCTACTGCTGGACATGATCAATAAATAATATTAAGAAAGCAATAGATGCTAAAACTTAAATAATGTATTTATTGTTGTTGTTGTTGTTGTTGTGACTCTTCTAATGAGCAGTAGATTACTTACAGTGGTGCTTGAAAGTTTGTGAACCCTTTAGAATTTTCTATATTTCTGCATAAATATGACCTAAAACATCATCAGATTTTCACACAAGTCCTAAAAGTAGATAAAGAGAACCCAGTTAAACAAATGAGACAAAAATATTATACTTGGTCATTTATTTATTGAGGAAAACGATCCAATATTACATATCTGTGAGTGGCAAAAGTATGTGAACCTTTGCTTTCAGTATCTGGTGTGACCCCCTTGTGCAGCAATAACTGCAACTAAACGTTTGCGGTAACTGTTGATCAGTCCTGCACACCGGCTTGGAGGAATTTTAGCCCGTTCCTCCGTACAGAACAGCTTCAACTCTGGGATGTTGGTGGGTTTCCTCACATGAACTGCTCGCTTCAGGTCCTTCCACAACATTTCCATTGGATTAAGGTCAGGACTTTGACTTGGCCATTCTAAAACATTAACTTTATTCTTCTTTAACCATTCTTTGGTAGAATGACTTGTGTGTGTAGGGTCGTTGTCTTGCTGCATGACCCACCTTCTCTTGAGATTCAGTTCATGGACAGATGTCCTGACATTTTCCTTTAGAATTTGCTGGTATAATTCAGAATTCATTGTTCCATCAATGATGGCAAGCCATCCTGGCCCAGATGCAGCAAAACAGGCCCAAACCACGATACTACCACCACCATGTTTCACAGATGGGATAAGGTTCTTATGCTGGAATGCAGTGTTTTCCTTTCTCCAAACATAATGCTTCTCATTTAAACCAAAACGTTCTATATTGGTCTGATCCGTCCACAAAACATTTTTCCAATAGTCTTCTGGCTTGTCCGCGTGATCTTTAGCAAACTGCAGACGAGCATTAGTGTTCTTTTTGGAGAACAGTGGCTTTCTCCTTGCAACCCTGCCATGCACACCATGTTGTTCAGTGTTCTCCTGATGGTGGACTCATGAACATTAACATTAGCCAATGTGAGAGAGGCCTTCAGTTGCTTAGAAGTTACCCTGGAGTCCTTTGTGACCTCGCTGACTATTACACACCTTTGTTGGTCGACCACTCCTGGAGAGGGTAACAATGGTCTTGAATTTCCTCCATTTGTACACAATCTGTCTGACTGTGGATTGGTGGAGTCCAAACTCTTTAGAGATGGTTTTGTAACCTTTTCCAGCCTGATGAGCATCAACAGCGCTTTTTCTGAGGTCCTCAGAAATCTCCTTTGTTCGTGCCATGATACACTTCCACAAACGTGTGTTGTGAAGATCAGACTTTGATAGATCCCTGTTCTTTAAATAAAACAGGGTGCCCACTCACACCTGATTGTCATCCCATTGATTGAAAACACCTGACTCTAATTTCACCTTCAAATTAACTGCTAATCCTAGAGGTTCACATACTTTTGCAACTCACAGATATGTAATATTGGATCATTTTCCTCAATAAATAAATGACCAAGTATAATATTTTTGTCTCATTTGTTTAACTGGGTTCTCTTTATCTACTTTTAGGACTTGTGTGAAAATCTGATGATGTTTTAGGTCATATTTATGCAGAAATATAGAAAATTCTAAAGGGTTCACAAACTTTCAAGCACCACTGTATGTGTTATTAAATGAACAGATGTAAATGCTCCATAACGGCTGTCCTGGGAACTGAGACTGTGATTAGAATATTGGTGCAGACCACAACTCCTCTTACTTTTTACACAGCTACACTTTCTTTTTCTTTTTTTTTTTTTACCCTGCCGTTTTTCATTGGCTGATCCTTATTTGGGTGCGGTCTGGTGGAAATAGAAAAGGAGGCGGAGTCTGTTTTGGAGGGAAGAAAGAGCAACTGATGATGGTTTTTTGGTGGCTAAATAAAGGGCTAAGAACGGGACAAGGACCGGCGAGTTTGATCCTTTTTTGTTCCTGAGTTAGTTCAGAACATTTTTGGTAAATTCTGTAAAGATTGAAATTTGTTTTGGTTTTGTTTGTTTGAGTTTTGCTTAGAGAACTGCATTCCTTTGGATCTCCTCTGATGTTTAATTGAGGACTTGGGATTCTAAAATAATAAAACTTACAGTTTAGTGAAGATTTTCATTTCAGCCTCAACAATTTTGCTTGTTGCTGTTGTCGTCGTCTTGTTGTTTAATGTTTGACCTTTCAGCTGCATTACGAGGTAAATCTATAAAGCAATATTCCATTTTGGGTGGTCATTAAATCCTGCCCTTTAGTTTCTGTCAGCTGCTTCATCATGAATATTTGATGTGTTATACAAATGTTATATTAAATTGAATTAAATAAATGAGTTTAATTTCCCAGATTAAATTGAATCTCTTCAGATTTGGTGCAGTGGGGAGATGAGCAGAAAAAGTTTGGACAAGGTTGATTTTGTTTTTTAGAGTTCATTTTAAACTTCTTTTTTTATTTGTTTTTAAATCCTTACATGGTCTTGTTCCGCCTTACCTTTCAGAGCTGCTTCAAGCATACGTTCCTGTTCGATCGCTCAGGTCAGCTGATCATTTGCTCCTGGTGGTACCAAAATCAAAGTGGAAACTTAGAGGGGACAGAGGGTTTTCAGTTTCTGCCCCTAAGATGTGGAACAGTCTGCCTCTATAGATCAGACAGGCTTCTTCTGTGTCCACTTTTAAAACATATCTTAAAACCTACTTTTACTCACTGGCTTTCAACCCGGCCTGAGATATTGATTTGATCTTACTTGTTTTGTTTCTTGTTATTTATTTTATTTATTTTATTTTTTGTGGTCTTGTTTTAGCTGTATTTTATTGTCTTATCTGTTTCTATGTTTTATGTTTTAAATCGTACTCCTCATGTACAGCACTTTGTTTTCAACTGTGGTTGGGTGAAAGCGCTTATATAAATAAAGATGGTATGGTATGTATCACAAAAAAAAAATCTGTTGTGTTTTTTTTTTCTTTCCCTGTCTGGATCTCAACGGTATGCAACAACAGCCACAGAAGCGTGAATGAACAAATCAAGTGCGTCAGTGTCGAGCTGGAGAGTCGTGGAGGTCTTGTGGCGTGCAGATGTGGTTGGCCCAACACTGTGCTGAGAGCCGGAACATTTAATGTGTGACATGCGAGTGCGCCTCCAAGTGTTTTCTTATCAATGACATCATGGAGGACTTAAGGCCAATTTATGCTGACAACCCAGTCCTCGCAGATGGCGTCGCAGATGGCGTCTGCACAGACGCTCTGCGCGCACCTCCCAAAAATTGTGACCACCGCAGAAGCCTCGCAGACAGCGTCGCAGACAAGAGGGCTCTGATTGGTCCACTCTACATCCGCTGTACATGCACTTCCGCTTCCCTACTTTCCCGGTTTGGTTTGTTTTCACGACCGCCATTTTTAAAAACACGAGCGAAGATGGAGCAGCACGAAGAGCAGTTGATCAAGGAAGTGAGGAAGTACGTACATCTATACGACTCCAGTTCTAGTCATTATAAGTAACCGGAGGATAAACACTCCACTAACCACACCTACCAACTACTCCTAGCGATTTCGCGACCCCTTGCCTTGTGGCTGTGAATAACATCGCGCACGCCTATTACTCCCCGCTCAACGATAAATTGTCGCAAGAGCATGCAGAGGCCTTTACCATGAGTGTGATGACCAGAAGAGGTTTTATGATGCTGATGCAAGCATCGAGATCCATGATTTCGTCAAAGTCCAGTCCAGGTCCTGAGTTCAAATTTTTATTGCTGTCTTTCATTTTCTCTCTCTGTTTCCGCAGCTCTGAAATTGGCAAGTCAATCATTTTTCTGCTCTCGTTGCTTTTGGGGATTTGTCTCTGACCAAGACATTTCTGTACAAAACTGGTGTTATATTTTCCATGAAACCTTTCATAAAGTCCCCAGATTACTGCTTATAAAAGTTTGCTGTCCTTCTAGTAACAACAGCAGCAGCAACACTTTTTTTTCTTTTTTTTTTACTCCATGTAAGAGATTAAAAGGTTGAAAAAGAATCTGATGAATCGTATTCAAGAAACATGTAACCATGAATATACGAGGATATCTACCGGTACATCTTGTGAAAAGTCTACAAAATAAAGGCCAAAGAACTGAAGCCACACTTAATTTTAATTATAAAAACACTCCTTGAGCTTATGTTCCTAATATTCTCTGGGATGTTTCCAACGGGTTTGGCAGCGTGGGATTCCTCAGCGTAAAAATCAGCCTGGCTCCGCCCACATCAACAAGATGTAGAATAGAATCTGTTTATTGTCCTTGCACAAGTACAATGAAATTACGTTTGCAATTTTTATACTCAATGTTATAAAAAAAATCAGGTAAAAATGAACAGCGAATAAGACAAAATGGTAATTATTAGCAATAAAGTCTGAACAGTGTGTGTTTGTGGTAAACAGTGCTCAGATGTGCAATACAGCAGCAGAACCAATACACTACGGAGAAGTGGTAAAGTAAGAAATAGTATATAACGGTATGAACAGTGTCCAGCGGTACAAACAGTGCAGACAGCTCAGATGTGCAAAAATAAAATGCAGCAACAAAACCCAAACAGTACAGAAATACAGAGTCTTCAAAAAGCACCACGTGGGTGAGTGTGTTCATCCCTAAACACGGAGGTTATTAATTACAGCAGCTGTCCCTGTGTTGGAGATACAGATCTCGAACAGCAGATCCACGCAGCAGCACAGGATGGGTGAGATCGGGCCCCTGCGGACCATCCAGCTTGTTTGGTGTGTGTGAGTGAATGTGAGAGAGAGAGAAAAGTCAGTTGTGCTGGACAATTATGGGTCAGTCGGACAGATTATGGGGTATTTAGTGGACTGAATCAGAGCAGTTACAGCCCTGGGGAGAAGCTGTTTCTCAGTGTGGAGGTGCAGTGGAGAGAAGGACCGTTGTTGTTTTGTTGTGAAGCCGAAACAAGACAACGATGACAGTGATCTGAGTGCACTTTGGGGGAAAAGCAGCATGAATTCCAAGCTGGCCTTTCTCATTCTCATTCATGTCACATCACTGCACATCTTGGACCACATATGGAAGTGAATCAGATTTGAAAGTGATTGGATTTTCATGTCCACAGAGTCCTGGGGGGGAAATCAGAGCAGATCTCATTACTTAAGAGAGTATGGTAATGTATCAGCATGATTTCTGATGGCTTTTGTGATCATAAGATTCCTGTCTGTACGTACATCTACCACCACAAGGGACCTGATCATAAGTACAAGACAACATATCTCCAAAACACTGGACCACCAGACAACGGTATCTTTATTTACATAAGATATATATAAAATGATATTACATGGTTTATCTTCGAGTGGTGACTGTATATATCATGAATGAGTGAAGTGAACGAGTGAAAATATGTTCAACACGAAAAGATAAACTTCATATCTTTGCATCGCTGTGTAATGTTCTTTCTATTATATGGACACATCCACACACAAAAATACACAAGTTAATGAAAAGAATTATAATTTTGACAATGCATGTCTAATCAGTGGGAAAACACTGGGATTGAAATATCGGGAATTATTATCCATACGGGACACTTTTTCCATGGAATAAAAACGTGTTCTATTCCCTTCTAGCGGGTTTCATTCATTTGGTTTGATAGCATGCAATATTGTTAGCATATCGCTTATCCTACGTGTATTACGTCACTCTACCCAATGGAGAATGAGCATTGAATATGGTTTACGATATTGCATGGTTGTCAAGACAACATGATGTCACACGTCGGAGATGTAAAACTTCCACACTAGTGAGTGACTGTGAGAATTTGTAAACAAACATGGCCGCCAGGTTTGCTTCGTTAAATACGGAAGATTTTGAGAGAACTTTGAAAGAGAAAGATGCGCTGAACACCTGAAAGGAATGTGCATGTATAATAATAATAATAATAGCTGGCTTTTTTTTGTGGTCTATCAGATATATTCCAGTCAGCGACTCGTCTTCAACTCGTTCAGTATCATGCTCGCTGAATGGAATAAATCAAATCAAATCAAGTTTATTTGTATAGCGCTTTTAACAATAAACATTGTCGCAAAGCAGCTTTACAGAATTTGAACGACTTAAAGCATGAGCTAATTTTATCCCTAATCTATCCCCAATGAGCAAGCCTGTGGCGACGGTGGCAAGGAAAAACTCCCTCAGACGACATGAGGAAGAAACCTCGAGAGGAACCAGACTCAAAAGGGAACCCATCCTCATTTGGGCAACAACAGACAGCCTGACTATAATATTAACAGTTTTAACAGGTATAACCCTCAACTGTCCTCATGGGGCCGTCCTTCACAGGAGCGGTGCGATAAAACTCCGACCAGACACAGGGCACCAGGATGGATCAAGCAGGTCCAAAGGGCAGAAGAGGCCAGCATCTCAATCCCAGGATCAACACGTAACTCAGAGGAACAGATTGGGGGGGGGGGGGGGGGGGGGGGAGAGAGAGAGAGAAAGAAAACACGTTGTTAGGTATGCCCTAAAAATGACAAGTATTAAATCTGTGTGGTAGGCTCGCAGAGACGAGAGTCTTTACATCAGGCATAACACACAACAATGGCATGTTAATATGGTAAAAATATATCATGACCTGCTCTGGCTGGATGCTTGATTGGGTGATGGGAGCACACTCCTCAGCAATGATGAGATGCAGATGGGACCCTTAGGGCTGGCCAAGACAATTCAGTTACATTTCACCGGGTCTGGGACATGCGACAGAATGTCTGACGGCCGATTCCCTGCAGGCTACGATAGCCAGTCGAGGTCTCCACCCTCTCCACCAAAAGATTTCCTGTTGACTCCATGTAACTCAGAGGGACAGATTTGGGGTGGGGGGGAGGGAAAGAAAACACAGGTGGTTAGGTATGCCCAATGTCACCTGAATAAGTAGAAACAGTATACATATTGCACCGAGTACAAGCAGGGACTCCGGCAACTAACTATGACAGCATGACTAAAAGGAGAGAGCCAGAAGGTAACACAGGCATGAGGGAGCCCCGGGACATAAAGCAGCAGCCACTACACCGTCAACAAACTCGAGTGAGCAAGCGAGTGGGGACTGACAGCATCCATACATCCCAGTTTACCAAAACACTCTGTCTGAGGATCCTCCAGATCTACTCCTTTACCTCATAAACACCATTAACACAAGGCTTGACTAAACAGATCTGTTTTCAGCCGAGACTTAAACACTGAGACTGTGTCTGATTCCCGAACACTACTTGGAAGGCTGTTCCATAACTGTGGGGCTTTGTAAGAAAAGGCTCCGCCCCCTGATGTAGCCTTCACTATACGAGGTACCAGCAGATAGCCTGCACCTTTTGATCTAAGTAGGCGTGGCGGGCCATAGAGGACCAGAAGTTCACTCAGGTACTGTGGTGCGAGACCATTTAGTGCTTTAAAGGTCAATAGCAGTATTTTATAATCAATACGAAATTTGATTGGGAGCCAATGCAGTGTGGATAAGACAGGGGTGATGGGGTCATATTTTCTAGTTCTAGTAAGGACTCTTGCTGCTGCATTTTGAACTAACTGGAGCTTGTTTATGCACTTATTGGAACATCCAGACAGTAAGGCATTACAATAATCCAACCTGGAGGTAACGAAAGCATGGACTAGTTTTTCCGCATCATGTAGTGACATTAAATTTCTTATCTTTGCAATATTTCTGAGATGAAAGAAAGCTATCTGGGTGATGTTATCAATGTGAGTTTCGAATGAAAGACTGGGGTCAATAATCACTCCGAGGTCTTTTACTGCTGCACGTGAAGAAACAGAAAGGCCATCCAGAGTTACTGTGGAATCAGAAAACTTACTTCTAGCTGCATGTGGTCCGAGTACAAGTACTTCAGTCTTGTCAGAGTTAAGCAGAAGGAAGTTAATAAGCATCCAGTGTCTAATGTCCTTCACACATTCCTCAATTCTATTAAGCTGGTGTCTCTCATCAGGTTTTGCAGAGACATACAACTGTGTGTCATCAGCATAACAGTGGAAACTAATACAATGTTTATGAATAATATCGCCCAGAGGAATATATCTGATGGACCATGAAAAAAAAAGCCAGACAATATTATTTAAATATGTCCCTCAGATCCATGACGTATTTTGTATGAAAAATTTAAGATTTTCAACATGAGAAGATAAACTTCATATCTTCAAGCCAGTGTTTGATTTTCTTTTTATTATATCGACACATTCACAAACAAAAAGTCCCCAAATTTATTAAAACAATTCATCGATTTCCTCACGAGTGACAGAGATTTATGTCCCGGTTTTGGTTCTCCATGTCCCGGATGAAGCTCAGATGAAAAATATGAGTCACATATTTCCCACTAAAATGCCCGTTTCCATAGTTATGTTATTCATGTCACTTCAACCTGGTAAAGCAGGCAACACATTCAAATGAAGCTCTAAAGTAAGATCAGAACCATAAAAAGTAAGATTATATTCATCTAAGCTTTTTTGTCTGTATTAAAGTCTCCCGTTTTAGGAAGCCATGCTGCTGAATCTGGCAGAACGGATCGATATAATTTCGTATCATTAGTGTAGAAGTAGCATATTATGTTTGAGAAGAGTTCAGGTGCTAAACAGTGAAAAATTAAAAACGCAACATTTTGAGACTTTTTTATTTTAAGGACTCGTGACTCGACTTGGACTTGAGCACTGATGACTCGGACTTGGACTCGGACTCGTGCATTAACTGCATTCAGACTTGTAAATTGGAGACGAGGAATCCAAGGATTTGACGAGGATTTTTTTCTTTATTTTTTGTAACATGCCATAATTTGGCGTACGATATTTATATCTACATTCATTTTATACTAATTTTGCACAAGAGTGTCACACCTGCGCGCCTTGGCACATGCATCAGATAGACTCTCGGGCGCTCTGGACAGCGCACGTCAAGCGGACTCTCGCATGCACCATAAATGACTCACACTTGCACAGGATTAAGGCGCAATCAGCGCACTGATATAAAAACTGTGAAAACACACTTACTTTGCGAAGTGTTGAGTTGCGTTGCTGATACGTTACCGAGCCTTATTTCCTTGTTTGGTTTCCTGATCCCTGATTTCCTGTTTCTCATCTCTGATCCTGCCGAGTCTACAATAGCCTGTTTGTGCCTCATGCAACCTACCGCCTGTTTTACGATTTTGCCTGCTGTTCTGGATTGTTTACCGTCTTCACTTGTATTAATAAACACACTTTCTGCACTTCCATCCATCTCCCAACCATCTCTGACAGAATACTTCACACTCCCTGATAAAGAGAAGCACATTCACCTGTTCGTACGTCATGTATGCCGCTTTTCCACTTCCAACGCGGCTGAGTTGGGCTGAGCTGTGCTGTGCTGAGTTGGGCTGAATCGAGCTGAGTGGGGCTGTTGGAGTTGCATTTCGACTTCAACCGCGCTGAACCGTGCTGGCTGAAAGTGGGTGGACACATTGGGTGGAGTTAGCGAAAGTGGGTGGACGTCACGTGATGTCGTTAGGCGGCGCAAACAGTGACATCAGTGACCTTTTAAGCGGTAGTTTCACGACCCGGATAGTAAACAATAAACATGGAGGACATGGAGTCGTTAGTGTTGATGGTCTTGGTGCTGTGGCTTGTTGTCACCGACAACGCCAACAGATACTGGCAAGAGCGTATAGATGAGGCAAGGCACATAAGGCTTCAGAAATTCTCGTAATTCATAATTCTTCTTCTTCTGGGTTTACGGTGTTTACAGATCCCAGCGTGTTTGCGGGGCGTGTGTGGGCATGTGAGGACACTCCTCCTCACCAATCAGTGCACAGGGGAGTGTCTCCTCACGCCCCTAGCCCCACTCGGCTCGGTTTGGCTCGCTTCAGCCCCACTCCAAAACCGTGCAAGTTTTGGGTGCTGAGTAGGGCTGAAGCGAGCTGAGTCGTGCTGCTCTGAGGTAGTCGAAACGCGAGCCGTGTCGGGCTGAAGTGAGCTGAAAAAGGGTAGTGGAAAAGGGCCAGTAGTGGACTCGGACTCAACTCAAATTTTTTTTTTTTTTAATGACTTGGACTTGATTCGGACTTGAAAACTGGGGACTCGAGACTGGAGTCGGACTCAAGGTTTAGTGACTCAACGACAGCACTGCGTTTACATGCACATCCAAATCGAGCTACTGTCGGTAATCGAGCTAAGGGTCCCAGCAGGGGTGCCAGAGAAATCCAATCCTACATGCACACAAGGAAATCGAGCTATTGTGCAAGGTGCATTGTGCACCCGAGCCACAGGTGGCGCTACACGCCCCATCATGTTGGTACACTTCCGGTTGTCATCATGAAGAAGAGCTATTCAAGAGTATAAACAAAGTTATCAGTTCCGTGTTCACAAGAAGAACGACGACGAGGACAGCAACCAGGGCTTAATTTGAGCCGGAACATGACGGAACAAGATCCATAACCTCCGTTGTCGGATCCGGCAGCTATTTTCATTTCATTTGGTGTTCCAGCAACTATTTAAATGGATCAGATCACCTCCGTGACCATCACAAAGGGAAAAAAATCAAACAATAAATTAAATAAGTAAATAAAAATTTGTTTAGTGTTCGGTTTTGATTTTGATATCTGTTGTTGATTTCTCTCCTATGACATCCACAAAATCTATGCGAAAGGGGAAGAGGGAGGGACATGGGGTGTATACTTCCACTCAATAGAACACCGGGTTTTTTGTAGCCATTAGCTTGCGCTGTGGAAAAAATGGCAAAAAGAACAAGAAGCTTACTAAAATTTTTAAAACGAATTCTCCAACTTGTTTTGTAAACCCTTTATTTCTTAACTATTACTTGAATTGATTGCACTTATGTTTGCTGGCACTGCTTTTAAATTATTCTCTTTTTTGGGCTTTTTCCACCTTTATTGGATAGGACAGTGTAGAGACAGGAAATGAGCAGGAGAAAAACATTACATTACATTACATTACATTTGGCAGACGCTTTTATCCAAAGCGACTTACAATAGAGGACATAAACATAGCATATAACACTTGCAGATACAATGTGCACAGGAAATATACAGAATAATAGATGTAATTGCCAACTCGGGTTAGTAGTATTTTTTTTTTTTTAAAGTACAGGGTGGCGGCACGGTGGTGTAGTGGTTAGCGCTGTCGCCTCACAGCAAGAAGGTCTGGGTTCGAACCCCGGGTTCGGCGAGGGCCTTTCTGTGTGGAGTTTGCATGTTCTCCCCGTGTCCGCATGGGTTTCCTCCGGGTGCTCCGGTTTCCCCCACAGTCTAAAGACATGCAGGTTAGGTTAACTGGTGACTCTAAAATTGACCGTAGGTGTGAGTGTGAATGGTTGTCTGTGTCTATGTGTCAGCCCTGTGATGACCTGGCGACTTGTCCAGGGTGAACCCCGCCTTTCGCCCGTAGTCAGCTGGGATAGGATCCAGCTTGCCTGCGACCCTGTAGAAGGATAAAGCGGCTAGAGATAATGAGATGAGATGAGTACAGGGTCAAGTAAGACAAGACAGAAAGACAGACACTTACACAAACACACCGCACAACGTGCCTAAGAGTCTACCCCGGGTCTGGACCAGCTCAGGCATCAGTGCAGTAAATAGTCATGAAAGAGGAGAGTCTTTACATGCTTCTTGAAGGTTAAAAGAGATGATGCTAGTCTAGTTGCTTCTGGAAGTTTGTTCCAACACTGAGGGACTATTACCGAGAACAGTTTTGCCTGGGATCGCTTGGAGCGAGCAGTGGCCACTGCTAGTCGGTTTGTGTTGGAGGAACGCAGCTCTCTGGCAGGAACATACGGCCTTAGCATTTCCTTCAGATAAGCTGGGGCTGTTCCTGAGATGGTTTTGTAGGCAAGGGTCAGGGCCTTGTACTTGATCCGGGCCGCCACTGGCAGCCAATGCAACTGGATAAATAGAGGAGTAACATGAGCCCTTTTGGGTTGAGTGAATACCAAACGTGCTGCAGCGTTCTGAACCATCTGCAGTGGTTTTATTGCACAAGCAGGTAGACCAGCTAGGAGGGAGTTGCAGTAGTCCAGGCGGGAGATGACCATAGCCTGAACCAATAGTTGTGCTGAATGTTGGGTCAGGTAAGGTCTGATTTTCTGTATGTTGTACAGCACAAATCGGCAGGTCCAGGCGACTGATGCAATATGGTTGGAGAATGACAGATGGTCATCGATCATAACACCAAGGTTTTTAGTGACTTTGTTTGGGGCCACAGTGGTAGAGCCCATCTGGAGGTTGATGTTGTGACGAATTGACTCTTTAGCTGGGATCACAAGGAGTTCGGTCTTGGACAGGTTCAATTGTAGGTGGTGTTCCTTCATCCATGTTGACAGGTCGGTGAGGCAGGCTGAGATGCGTGCTGAAACCGTGGCGTCATCTGGCTGGAAGGACAGGTACATCTGGGTATCATCAGCATAGCAGTGATAGGAGAACCCATGTGTTCGAATGACATGTCCCAGGGAAGTGGTGTACATTGCGAACAAAAGGGGCCCCAGCACTGATCCTTGGGGTATGCCTGTGGTGAGGGTGTGAGTTAAAGACAGTTTTCCTTGCCATGACACGTTGAAGGAGCGACCAGAGAGGTAGGAGTTGAACCAGGAGTGGACGGCACCAGTGATTCCCATGGTTGTGAGTATCCTGAGGAGTATCTTGTGGTTGACAGTGTCAAAGGCAGCTGATAGGTCTAGTAGGATGAGGACAGAGGATAGTCCTTCCGTTCTTGCAGTCCTAAGAGCTTCAGTTACTGACAATAATGCGGTTTCAGTTGAATGTCCACTTCTAAAGCCAGATTGTTTTGGGTCCAGTTGTCTGTTCTGATTTAGGAAGTTGATAACCTGTTTTGCAACTGCCCTTTCCAGGGTTTTTGATAGGAAGGAGAGCAGTGAAACAGGGCAGTAGTTTCCAACCTGTGCTGGGTTGAGCGTAGGCTTTTTCAGTAGAGGTGTTACCCTTGCTTGTTTGAAGGCAGAGGGGACGGTTCCAGAGGACAGTGAGGAGTTCATGATGCATGTAATAGCTGGGACGACTGTTGAGGCAATGTCTTGAAGCAGGTTACTGGGCACTGGGTCCAGTGGGCAGGTGGTGGGACGGCTCTCAGCGATGAGTTTGGCGACATCACCTTCAGAGAGTGGAGTAAATTTACGGAGTGTTGCAGCAGTGTGAGTAGTTTCTTGGGGTGAGCTTTCGGCTGAGGGAGGGTCGCTGAATTGCTTGCTGATGTTTGCTACCTTTTCAGTGAAAAAGGTGGCAAAGTTGTCTGGGTTGAGATCTGTGGCAGCAGGAGGGGGAGGAGGGTTGAGCAGTGATTTGAAGGTAGAAAACAGTTTCCTTGAGTCCGTAGTGTTGCTGATCTTGTCGTTGTAGTAGGCCTTCTTGGCAGTTGTTACAAAGGTGGCGAAGGAGGCTAGTAGAGATTGTAGGTTTTCAAGGTCTGATGGATTGCCAGTTTTGTGCCACTTCCTTTCCGCTGCTCTGAGGGTAGTACGCAGGGCATGGATGGATTCAGTCAGCCAAGGTCGAGGTTGGGAAGATCGTGCAGGTTTAGTGGATAGAGGGCACAGGTTGTCCAGGCAAGAGTTCAGTGTAGAGCTGAACGACTCTGTCGCAGTATCCACATCTAGTAAGGACAGTGTGCTGGGGGGTGGCAGAGCAGAGGCGACTACTGATGCAAAGTGAGTGGTTGACAGTTTGCGTAGGTTACGTCGGTATATGACCACCGGAGGAGGGGTGGCAGGTAACTCGGGTAGATTGATTGTGAAATGGATGAAGAAATTGTCTGATACATGCAGTGGTGTTATCTTCATGTTGTTTGCCTGACAGTTCTTAGTGAAGATCAGGTCAAGTTGGTTTCCATTTTTGTGAGTCGGAGAGCAGCTGGCCAGATGAAGGTCGAATGAGTTCATCAGGTCCTTGAAGTCATTGGCGTATGGCTTGTCTCGGTGTATATTGAAGTCACCAAGGATGAGTAGCGGACCATCCAGATCTGGGATGGAGGAGATCAGTGTGTCCAGTTCATCCACCATGGCATCTAGTGGTCCCGGTGGGCGATAAATCACTACTACGGACAACTTGATTGGAGCAGTCACCTTCAAATCAAATCAAATCAAGTTTATTTGTACAGCGCTTTTAACAATAAACATTGTCGCAAAGCAGCTTTACAGAATTTGAACGACTTAAAACATGAGCTAATTTTATCCCTAATCTATCCCCAATGAGCAAGCCTGTGGCGACGGTGGCAAGGAAAAACTCCCTCAGACGACATGAGGAAGAAACCTCGAGAGGAACCAGACTCAAAAGGGAACCCATCCTCATTTGGGCAACAACAGACAGCCTGACTATAATATTAACAGTTTTAACAGGTATAACCCTCAACTGTCCTCATGGGGCCGTCCTTCACAGGAGCGGGGCGATAAAACTCCGACCAGACACAGGGCACCAGGATGGATCAAGCAGGTCCGAGGGGCAGAAGAGGCCAGCATCTCAATCCCAGGATCAACATGTAACTCAGAGGGACAGATGGGGGGGGGGGGAGAGAGAAAGAAAACATGTTGTTAGGTATGCCCTAAAAATGACAAGTATTAAATCTGTGTGGTAGGCTCGCAGAGACGAGAGTCTTTACATCAGGCATGACACACAATGGCATGTTAATATGGTAAAAAAAATATATCATGACCTGCTCTGGCTGGATGCTTGATTGGGTGATGGGAGCACACTCCTCAGCAATGATGAGATGCAGATGGGACCCTTAGGCCTGGCCAAGACAATTCAGTTACATTTCACCGGGTCTGGGACATGCGACAGAATGTCTGACAGCCGATTCCCTGCAGGCTACGATAGCCAGTCGAGGTCCCCACCGTCTCCACCAAAAGATTTCCTGTTGACTCCATGTAACTCAGAGGGACAGATTTGGAGTGGGGGGGGAGAGAAAGAAAACACAGGTGGTTAGGTATGCCCAATGTCACCTGAATAAGTAGGAACAGTATACATATTGCACCGAGTACAAGCAGGGACTCCGGCAACTAACTATGACAGCATAACTAAAAGGAGAGAGCCAGAAGGTAACACAGGCATGAGGGAGCCCTGGGACATAAAGCAGCCAGCCACTGCACCGTCAACAAACTCGAGTGAGCAAGCGAGTGGGGACTGACAGCATCCATACATCCCAGTTTACCAAAACACTCTGTCTGAGGATCCTCCAGATCTACTCCTTTACCTCATAAACACCATTAACAAAAGGCTTGACTAAACAGATATGTTTTCAGCCTAGACTTAAATGCTGAGACTGTGTCTGATTCCCGAACATTACTTGGAAGGCTGTTCCATAACAGTGGGGCTTTGTAAGAAAAGGCTCTGCCCCCTGATGTAGCCTTCACTATACGAGGTACCAGCAGATAGCCTGCACCTTTTGATCTAAGTAGGCGTGGCGGGTCATAGAGGAGCAGAAGTTCACTCAGGTACTGTGGTGCGAGACCATTTAGTGCTTTAAAGGTCAATAGTAGTATTTTATAATCAATACGAAATTTGATTGGGAGCCAATGCAGTGTGGATAAGACAGGCGTGATGTGGTCATATTTTCTAGTTCTAGTAAGGACTCTTGCTGCTGCATTTTGAACTAACTGGAGCTTGTTTATGCACTTATTGGAACATCCAGACAGTAAGGCATTACAATAATCCAACCTGGAGGTAACGAAAGCATGGACTAGTTTTTCTGCATCATGCAATGACATTAAATTTCTTATCTTTGCAATATTTCTGAGATGAAAGAAAGCTATCCGGGTGATGTTATCAATGTGAGTTTCGAATGAAAGACTGGGGTCAATAATCACTCCGAGGTCTTTTACTGCTGCACGTGAAGAAACAGAAAGGCCATCCAGAGTTACTGTGTAATCAGAAAACTTACTTCTAGCTGTATGTGGTCACCTTGATGGCGTGGTATTCGAAGGAGCTGTAGTTATTGTTGGGCAGCAAGGGAGTGTAGTTCCATTGAACAGGGAGGGCTCGGAAAATGACTGCAGGTCGGAATCAAACCCGGGTCCCCGGATTTATGGTATGGCGCCTTATCCACCTAAGCCACGAAGTCCCACTGACACTGCTTTTAAATACCCTACTTAAATCCTTAAAATGAGTCATGTAACGCATGTCTTGTGTCATCTGATCTCCAATGGTGAAATAAACCGGTTGTGATATGAGTACAGTCTGTTATTTTAGAAGATAAATTTAATATATAATTTAATATATAGCCTAATAAAAAATAATATTTTATAACATAATATCACGACATATTACTGTCTGTAACTGTTCGTCACTAAAGCGTTTTCTAAGATCATAATGTCTGATATTATTTATTTTTTTTTTTTTACACACACAATAGGCGTGTGTGCATAAAGTTATAGTAAACCACCCCCCGCCTTTTTTTTTTTTTTTGAGTCGCCGGACCCACCCACCTCCTGCGTTCCGGGACCTCCCACTTCACAAATTAAGCACTGACAGCAACATCGAGATATATTATATATATACAGTGGTGCTTGAAAGTTTGTGAACCCTTTAGAATTTTCTATATTTCTGCATAAATCTGATCTAAAACATTATCAGATTTTCACACAAGTCCTAAAAGTAGATATAGAGAACCTAGTTAAACAAATGAGACAAAATATTATACTTGGTCATTTATTTATTGAGGAAAATAATCCAATATTACATATCCATGAGTGGCAAAAGTATGTGAACCTTTAGGATTAGCAGTTAATTTGAAGGTGAAATTAGAGTCAGGTGTTTTCAATCAATGGGATGACAATCAGGTGTGAGTGGGCACCCTGTTTTATTTAAAGAACAGGGATCTATCAAAGTCTGATCTTCACAACACATGTTTGTGGAAGTGTATCATGGCACGAACAAAGGAGATTTCTGAGGACCTCAGAAAAAGCGTTGTTGATGCTCATCAGGCTGGAAAAGGTTAGAAAACCATCTCTAAAGAGTTTGGACTCCACCAATCCACAGTCAGACAGATTGTGTACAAATGGAGGAAATTCAAGACCATTGTTACCCTCCCCAGGAGTGGTCGACCAACAAAGATCACTCCAAGAGCAAGGCGTGTAATAGTCGGCGAGGTCACAAAGGACCCCAGGGTAACTTCTAAGCAACTAAAGGCCTCTCTCACATTGGCTAATGTTAATGTTCATGAGTCCACCAACAGGAGAACACGGAACAACAATGGTGTGCATGGCAGGGTTGCAAGGAGAAAGCCACTGCTCTCCTAAAAGAACATTGCTGCTCATCTGCAGTTTGCTAAAGATCACATGGACAAGCCAGAAGGCTATTGGAAAATGTTTTGTGGAGGATGAGACCAAAACAGAACATTTTGGTTTAAATAAGAAGCATTATGTCTGGAGAAAGGAAAACACTGCATTCCAGCATAAGAACCTTATCCCATCTGTGAAACATGGTGGTGGAAGTATCATGGTTTGGGCCTGTTTTGCTGCATCTGGGCCAGGATGGCTTGCCATCATTGATGGAGCATTGAATTCTGAATTATACCAGCGAATTCTAAAGGAAAATGTCAGGACATCTGTCCATGAACTGAATCTCAAGAGAAGGTGGGTCATGCAGCAAGACAACGACCCTGAGCACACAAGTTGTTCCACCAAAGAATGGTTAAAGAATAATAAAGTTAATGTTTTGGAATGGCCAAGTCAAAGTCCTGACCTTAATCCAATGGAAATGTTGTGGAAGGACCTGAAGCGAGCAGTTCATGTGAGGAAACCCACCAACATCCCAGAGTTGAAGCTGTTCTGTACGGAGGAACGGGCTAAAATTCCTCCAAGCCGGTGTGCAGGACTGATCAACAGTTACCGCAAACGTTTAGCTGCAGTTATTGCTGCACAAGGGGGTCACACCAGATACTGAAAGCAAAGGTTCACATACTTTTGCCCCTCACAGATATGTAATATTGGATCATTTTCCTCAATAACTAAATGACCAAGTATAATATTTTTGTCCCATTTGTTTAACTGGGTTCTCTTCATCTACTTTTAGGACTTGTGTGAAAATTTGATGATGTTTTACGTCATATTTATGCAGAAATATAGAAAATTCTAAAGGGTTCACAAGCTTTCAAGCACCACTGTATATTCAACTCCTTAAGCTGAATGAGCATGAACTCTATCTCCTCATTGCTCCAGAAGTGCACGTTTCTACTACTGTTGTCATGCCGACCGAGGCTGTTGTGTTTCCCGCTTGTGGTCTCGTCACTCGTCACTTCCGGAAGGGGCAGTGCTGAAGTAAGTAGCTCGACTACGTAGCTCGATAGGGTTTACATGCACTAAGTAGCTCGGCTACAATCGCATAATCTGGGTCGCGTAGCTCGATTACGAGAAATCCAGTTCGGTTCGATTTCAACCTAGCTAAGGTGTTTCCATGGCATTTAGAACTTCGATTTCAGTCGAGCTACGGCAGAAATTCGATTTTCTCTATATGCATGTAACTGTTAACAGTATAATTAATGAATCCTGGAGAAAATGATGGTAATTTCATGTAATGCGTGATAAATGAACAGATGAGCCACATGCTGTGGAGGAAAAACACTTTGGTTTTGTTGTTGCTGTGATTCTTATAGACAGGTACAGTATGTTTACATTATAGAGTTCTCATTAAGTTCTGAATTAATTGTTTATTTATTCATAGATGCTCCCACAGGTGTTGAAAGAGTGTATTCTGAAAGGCAAACATTCCACCAGCACTATGTCATGGTAATGGGTGTAACTGATGATGTCACTAAACTATCTTTATCATATAGAGTTTATAGTGTTTGTGCAAAAACGGGCTTTCCGGAGGCCTTTTGTGCAAACGGCGTCAAAACACAGAACAACTCATCATCTAGCATGTTAGCAGCAAACACAGAAAAACACTGATGGTATTTTATTAATAAATAAGAGAGAGAGAGAGAGAGAGAGAGAGAGGTCTCTCAGCAGCACCTGCAATCAGAAATCTGAACGAGTTGCAAGCGAGTGTACACATTTCATCAGTTTCCAGTGGATAATGGAGGGTGAGACTTTTTATTTCACCTTTGGTTACAAAAAATTGCCAAGAATGCACTCACCGCCTCCACCTCTGATCAACTGCATCTCAAAGCACAGAGTCAAACACTGCAAAATTACCTGTCACAAAAAGGTGTTTTTGAAACAACCCCGAGCCACGAGATAGGCTTAGCACCGTCTCACAGCTTTTAAATATCTTTTGAATCATTATCACGACTCTTTTTAAGAGCATATTCCCAGCATACAAAACCAAATCTACAGTGTAGTAGAGCACGCTGAGGACTTCTCATCTTTGCTGCTTCATTCATAATATAATAATAAACAAAACAACACACAACATGGCATGGAGATAGATATCATCCATCACACCATTACTGATCTCTTCCTCCCCAAAGTCCATATATTTTACAGAGTACGCTCACATTATTTTCTGTGGAGGGAGTTGAAGATGTAATGGTGGTAGGTGAAATTGCACACGCTTAGCAAACGTCATGTTGTGTCACCAGCTGCCACCTAAATCGACCCTGTCAACAGTGATTGATTCCCCAACCCTCACCGCCGTGGCAGCCTCATTTTTATTCAACCGAATGTGTGTCAAAAAGGATTTTCAGAAATTGGTGCGAGACGTAGTGATTCAACCAAGCCAGCACCAACACACTCGCCCCAAAATCCGCCTCCGTGATCTAATAAATAATCGCATCTTCATATCCAATCTTCTTTTTAACGCATTTGGTCTGTTTTGGAGCTTGGGCAGGATTGATGGTTTCACTGTAAAATGCAGGAACAGTCTGTTTTAGAGCTGTGCTAGATTTTGGTGCTGCAGGACGACATTAATAAAGACGTGGCCTCAAACACAATGAAGGAGAGGTTATCACACTGGACTCACACTACAGGGTTACGATCGAGTGACTCTTTCAGGTAATTGACAGCTGAGATTCGACAACATGGTCATCCAGTGTACAGACGAGCAGTATCATTAATCATTCACCAGGGTTGCCAGGTGTCTGCAAAATTTTTAAAAATGTATGTATTATTTTTCTTTTTCTCAGACTTTGCTTGGGGAAACAAGGTCACCGTGGTGCGCATACACTTCTAATGAATGGCTTTTATCCACGCCATAATCCCTCTTTCCTTCACCCAATCTTTACAAACTATCTTACAATAGTAATGATTCTGTACATCTCTCTCTCTCTCTCTCTCTCTCTCTCTCTCTCTCACACACACACACACACAGACACAGTCTGTACTTATACTATACATCTGTTTGATAAAAACAAATCTT
Source organism: Neoarius graeffei (assembly GCF_027579695.1). Classification (NCBI taxonomy): domain Eukaryota; kingdom Metazoa; phylum Chordata; class Actinopteri; order Siluriformes; family Ariidae; genus Neoarius; species Neoarius graeffei. The sequence goes on from NC_083580.1 coordinate 81,189,890, forward strand.
TGCAGATGTGGATTATTTTTTAATCTAGCTCAATTTGGCATAAAATTGTGACCCTGGCAACCCTGTCATTAACTCCCCTGTCCGATGCTCTTCTTTCACTGAAAATGTTCATAGAGGGAGCATGGGGCAGTGTGATTCCTGCCCCAGTGGGCCTCTATCTGCTTGTTAAGTCTGACATCTAGTGACAAATCTCGTGACAAGTCTCGTGACGTTTTCAGCACACATTAGTGACCGTCTTGAACTCAATACGGCTCTCCAGCTCAAATCACAGCCACCACTGCACAAGTTTAGAAAGCTGGTTTGCTTGACTTGCTTTGACTCACCTGACTTGTGGGGAAGCCTAATGGTTAGAGAAGCAACTTTGGGACCAAAAGGTTACTGGTTCGATTCCCTGGACCAGCAGGAATGGCTGAAGTGCCCTTGTGCAATGCACTGAACCCCCAACTGCTCCCAGGCTGCTCTGGGTCTGTTGTACGGTACTCTGATTAAGAGCATCTGCTAAATGCCTGTAATGTAATTTGCACTTGTGACCAATCAGTGATGACCATAGTCCTGCCCCCTAACCAATCACCAATAACTGTGGTTCCTGATCACCACTGTTTATCCCACCCTCTCACCTCTTTGTTCTTTATTTTCAACATTTCTTTTTGGAAATATTACATTTTATAAGTCCTAAAAGCAAGTAAACATTTTCCTTCATGGTAATTGCATAGTTTTTGGACTCTGAACTGTTCCCACAACGCAGGACGCAGCACTGCAGCAAGTTGAAGATGAAGCTTGGCCCCAGAAATGCGGTCGTTACGTCACGGCTTAACAAGTGGGTTCATTAGTGTTTGTTGCAGTTCCCATTTTTGACCACTAGGTGCAATAATATCTGCATTAGCACACATTCATGCTGTCAAATTTTAACATTCCGAATCGTGTTTGTGGTCAGAGTGCTTTAATAATATCGCCTTCGATGGTTACAGTCACCCTGGGGGTGGGGCTCCTGATCACACTACATCTAGAAATAGCGAATCAACAGAACAGCGACTTATATCTGTGAAACAGGAACCTTTTTTTAAATCTCTGGTCACTACAGAGACATCTTTAGTATTATATATGGAGTTGTAAATAAAGACCTCATGAAGATTAACATTTGGTGGAGATCTGGACAACCCGAACCACCGTGGATAAGGGACTATAACAACATTTTGTGGATTAGTGAACAGTGACAGATGACGGAAGATAAGAAACTCCTCCTAAGACGACTGTGCTCATTTAATTCATGGATAATGGGCTGAGGCTGCTGGGTGGTTTTATCTGCACATAGACACCTGGCTGCTTGAATCCTTTGAGAAGACGCTGATTACACGTCGTAACCCAGTGACTGTAGAGGTCCAGGAAGGATCGGCTGCATGGGATCACATTCCTGCTCTGAGATGGACGGAAATGTGTTTTTTTTTTTTTAAACTCCAAAGTACAAGCCCTATTCGTCTTGATACAGCCATACACATTTATTCAACTGTTATTGTTTCTCCTTTCATTCTAAAGCACTGTCCATTCAGAGGATATGTATTTATTCTATTATCTAAGTAAGTCACTGGAAGATTAAGGGACAGCTTTTCTTTTACAGCTAACTGTCACCAGGGACATGAGGTGCTGTGCTTCAAACAGTCTTTCCTTCCTCTGTTTCGTGCTGTTGTTTGTGCAGATGATCTTACATAGAACAGCTGCAGTGCTTCAGGCTGAAGATGCACAGTTGCTTATAGTTAAGCCAGAGGTGTACTGGAGCGCTTGCATCCAGAATGACGATGCTAGCTCCTTTACTATGGAGCTTATGTTTGGTCTAAGATATAGAAAATGATGAATCGGTCATTGTTCAGTTTAACTCTCATTTCTACAGGAGGCAATACGTGGTTAAAATAAAATCATTGCTTTTTTTTAAATGCAAAATAATTCACAGAAATGGCTTCCTACTTATTTACATACTCGCTCACTAATTTTGCAACAGATGGGGGGAAAAACGGTGCATCTGTTACTCTTCAACATTCAGCAATGTGGCCTTTTCTTCTCAATGCCCTTTTATTGCATACACAAAGCATTTTATTTGCTCAATTTATATTTATACCATCATGCATTTTGCTTGATTTATAACTGGAAACACTAAAGGAGAACATTTATGGTGTATTGTGCAGTGCATGTCTATAATCTAATGAATGGGGAAGCAATGGCTGAATGGTTAGAGAAGCAGCTTTGGGACCAGAAGGTCGCTGGTTCAATTCCCTGGACAAGCGGGAATGGCTGAAGTGCCCTTGAGCAAGGCACTGAACCCCCAACTGCTCCCCAGGCTGCTCTGGGTATGTTGCTCTGGATAAGAGCATCTGCTAAATACCTGTAATGTAATTGTTGCATTAAACAAAACAAGTAATCTAAACTATATTTCAGACTTGGAGTAAGTTGGGGAATTTAGCAGGAGGGGCATTAACTCCTGGTAATGATGTAGCAGGTACATTCTACTGGATAAAAACCCTGCAGCAGACCTTCTGGAGAGATTGACACACAGTTGGCTTCAGAATGTCTGGAGATTCTCCAGGAGGAGCTGGAATCTGTGGCCAGGGATACAGAAGTCTGGACTAACCTTCTCCATCTGTTACCACTGTGACCCTCACCATGAAAAACAGAAAGAAAATGAATTCATAACTGAAATGCTGTAAAATCTGTTAATAAAAATTCAAGTCCAAAGAGCCAGAACAATCAGAACTGCAGATGTTTCAGGAAAAGAGGTGTGCATGATGGAAAAGGTAAAGCAGGTAAAGACAATGAAGGAAAACCAAGTTGAGGACAAAATGGAACTGTAAGAACCAAGTGCATGGTTCTAAAAAACTATGCCACAAATAACCGTATTACAAGCCTTGCGCTAAGTGCACATGCAGTTAGTGTCTGAATCTGTTGGAATGTGAAGACGGTGTTCTCACAGCTGCACTGAATGTGTGAAGATTCCAAGGTCAAAGCTCCTCTTAATTCGAAGGAACAGTGACTCTACATCGAGGATCTCTGGGAGTGCTGAGCTACTCACTCTCATTTGTGTGACCTGTACGTGTAATTATTTCTGTCACTACCCACAGCTTTTGACCAGAGAAGAGGACAGAGACATTGATTAACAGAGACCTTTGTTTGTAAATACAACCTTTCTTTACTCCCCATGCCTGACTTCACTGAAATTGGCACCAGGGCTAAACTTCCTCTGAAAGCCAAAACTAGAGGGGCTGTAGAGTCCATGACCTGGGCATGTCCACAGGCAGGGCCAAATCCTCTTTAATTTCATGGTCTGTTCTCAAGGGGAAGGTAACACTTTGTTTGACTGAACTAACAACACACTGAGGAACCGGTCTGTAATGTGAGAACTGCAAGGAAAAACCGCAATATGACGCATTTCACTTGGGTTCTGAATCGTAGGATAGTGAAATTTGCAACTACATCATTTCACATTCTCCCTGTTTCCCACTGCAGAGCCCTATGTGGTGATTTACGCAAGTGTGAGTGAGACAGAAAGTTCAGAAAGGCTGCTGAAGGTAGCATAAAAGAGAAGTGAAGTATCTGTGAGTCAGGATGATTTATTCACCACATCATCCATTAGCATAGTAATACTTCAGTCGAACAGCTAATAACCGCTCTACAAAATGAGACTCTGATTCAGGTGATTACTTTTCCTGGAGTTTACAAATATTAACACTACTGTTGTAAAAGGGTGTCATGTACCGTAAAAGACCATGCGCATCCTGCTTACACAAGTTCACGCTCATATTTCATTTGACAAACCGGGATTAAGCAAGAGATTTTCCTCTCGACTGAATCTGTGTTGTAGTTCAGACTCTGATCGCCAAGATTTAATAAGCTTTTATTTATATTGGTTTGTGTGCCCATTACACCAGGGGTTCTCGAGCAGGTTCTCTTTGCAGCCTGGGACCCTTTTAACTGTGCAATAAATATCACAGACCACATCAGTCCAGATTTATGTACAGTACAGTACATAATCGAAATATTTGTATATTGGTACCTATCGCTGCTTGAAGACGTCGTTGCTGCGCACTCCTTGAATGTGATGTTTTATGCTGACGACTCTCAATTATATAAATATATACCCTTTAAGCTCAGCCAACAAGATGGTATCAATAAACTCCAACTTTGTTTGCGAGATGTTATAGAATGGATGAAGCAAAACTTGCTGGTTTGGAATCCGTCGAAGACTGAGGTTATTCATTTTACCTCCTAGATTTCTAATTCACCCACCAACACAGAATTTCTGACGATTGGCAATCTAAAGATCAAACCCACTTCAGAAGTGAGAGGCCTTGGTATCATACTTGATCGTCATCTAACATCTAAGACTCCGGTCAATACAGTATGCCAGTTAGCTTACCAGTACCGGTTCCTAACGACCACTGGGAGAATCAGAAAATACCTTTCTGATCATTAATGTAAATGTTTAGTTCCTGCATTAATTTCATCGAAAGTTGACTCCTGCAGTGCCTTTCTCCCATTCTCTACAGCCTCCTAACAACAGAGATCAAGAAACTACAGCATCTTCAGAATACAGCGGCCCAAACCAAGTCCCAACATACTACGCCAGTCTTAAGAGAGCTTCACTGGCTGCCAGTAGAAGAAAGGATTTTATATAAAATCTTGTTAACAACATGCAAAGCTATAAATAGCATTGCTCCTGATTACATCATGGATCTTCTACAACCCCGATTCCAAAAAAGTTGGGACAAAGTACAAATTGTAAATAAAAACGGAATGCAATGATGTGGAAGTTTCAAAATTCCGTATTTTATTCAGAATAGAACATAGATGACATATCAAATGTTTAAACTGAGAAAATATATAATTTAAAGAGAAAAATTAGGTGATTTTAAATTTCATGACAACAACACATCTCAAAAAAGTTGGGACAAGGCCATGTTTCCCACTGTGAGACATCCCCTTTTCTCTTTACAACAGTCTGTAAACGTCTGGGGACTGAGGAGACAAGTTGCTCAAGTTTAGGGATAGGAATGTTAACCCATTCTTGTCTAATGTAGGATTCTAGTTGCTCAACTGTCTTAGGTCTTTTTTGTCGTATCTTCCGTTTTATGATGCGCCAAATGTTTTCTATGGGTGAAAGATCTGGACTGCAGGCTGGCCAGTTCAGTACCCGGACCCTTCTTCTACACAGCCATGATGCTGTAATTGATGCAGTATGTGGTTTGGCATTGTCATGTTGGAAAAAGCAAGGTCTTCCCTGAAAGAGACTTCGTCTGGATGGGAGCATATGTTGCTCTAGAACCTGGATATACCTTTCAGCATTGATGGTGTCTTTCCAGATGTGTAAGCTGCCCATGCCACACGCACTAATGCAACCCCATACCATCAGAGATGCAGGCTTCTGAACTGAGTGCTGATAACAACTCGGGTCGTCCTTCTCCTCTTTAGTCCGAATGACACGGCGTCCCTGATTTCCATAAAGAACTTCAAATTTTGATTCGTCTGACCACAGAACAGTTTTCCACTTTGCCACAGTCCATTTTAAATGAGCCTTGGCCCAGAGAAGACGTCTGCGCTTCTGGATCATGTTTAGATACGGCTGCTTCTTTGAACTATAGAGTTTTAGCTGGCAACGGCAGATGGCACGGTGAATTGTGCTCACAGATAATGTTCTCTGGAAATATTCCTGAGCCCATTTTGTGATTTCCAGTACAGAAGCATGCCTGTATGTGATGCAGTGCCGTCTAAGGGCCCGAAGATCACGGGCACCCAGTATGGTTTTCCGGCCTTGACCCTTACGCACAGAGATTCTTCCAGATTCTCTGAATCTTTTGATGATATTATGCACTGTAGATGATGATATGTTCAAACTCTTTGCAATTTTACACTGTCGAACTCCTTTCTGATATTGCTCCACTATTTGTCGGCGCAGAATTAGGGGGATTGGTGATCCTCTTTCCATCTTTACTTCTGAGAGCCGCTGCCACTCCAAGATGCTCTTTTTATACCCAGTCATGGTAATGACCTATTGCCAATTGACCTAATGAGTTGCAATTTGGTCCTCCAGCTGTTCTTTTTTTGTACCTTTAACTTTTCCAGCCTCTTATTGCCCCTGTCCCAACTTTTTTGAGATGTGTTGCTGTCATGAAATTTCAAATGAGCCAATATTTGGCATGAAATTTCAAAATGTCTCACTTTCGACATTTGATATGTTGTCTATGTTCTATTGTGAATACAATATCAGTTTTTGAGATTTGTAAATTATTGCATTCTGTTTTTATTTACAATTTGTACTTTGTCCCAACTTTTTTGGAATCGGGGTTGTACTTGAATGCAAGCCAGCACGTGTTCTACAGTCTGCATCTAGTAACAATTTAATAATTCCCAAAACTAAACTTTCCACGTGTGGTGGCAGAGCATTTAATGCCGCTGCTCCAAAGCTATGGAACAGTCTTCCATCTTAAACAAACCACTACACCTGAAGCATTTAAATCTCAACTAAAGACTTTCCTCTTTCACAAAGCTTATGGATTATAACTCATACAACTTTTAGTTAATTTTGTAATTATTTTATTTTGTAAACGCATTGAGACTTGGTGTAATGTGCCACTTAGAAATTATTATTATTATTATTATTATTATTATTATTATTATTATGCTCATGATTTAAATTTGTACAAATAATATTCCAGCTATTTATTGGAAGTGTAGAACTTCTTAGTCCTGAACTTTCCACCAACAGAGCAAGATATATTCAAGTTGACATTTATAGGCCAACGTGCTTTTGCATTCTTGATGTTTGGGTTAAAACTAGACGGCTTTTTGATCTCATAAAATCGGTGAAATTTAGTTCCCTCTGAAATGTGGTGATTGTGATATCTGTTTTTATTTCTGTAATATCTCACAAAATATCAGGCCATTCTGTGGCTGGGAAGTTATTTAATTTGAGGGGATTAAAGCAAATAATGTGCATGAAATCGCTCGCTTGGCGCAGTCAAGCAGACAGAGGAAGTCCGTGTGCGCATGCGCAGGTTTACCTTCTTCTTCTTCTTTTGGGTTTTACGGCAGCTGGCATCCACAGTGTTGCATTACTGCCATCTACAGGTTTCCCTTTGAGCGTGCACTGACAGTTCCATCATTCTGTCGCTAAATGAACAGCTGATCACACCGAGGTGCTCGCTGAGCGCCGATATTTATTAGTTTGTTCCTGCATTTCCTTTCCTTCGTATATAACATAACGTCTTTTCTTCTCGCTTTCCGTTACTGTAGTCGCTCTTTCACGTTTCATTCGCACACTCACGTCCTCCATTTTTCTCTCCTGTTTCAAATTTGTATCCCACAATGCCTTGCGTGAACGGGGAAAGCCCACCACGTGATGCATGATGTAGTATCTTGAATTGGGTCATGGTGAAGCAGGAAAAAATAGCAGAGAATTTAGGGCCACGTGGCCCAAAATTCATTAATTGTTCTATTTTAAAAAAAACTAATAAAATTGGAAGTCTGTGATTCAAATTTTGTAGCTTTTGGTCACTAAACAAAAATCATTGGGTGTCCTTCTTTTTATGACCTACACTTAAATCTGAAAGGCCGTCTACCTTTAAAGCTATTTGATTTGTGACCAATAGCTTTGATAAAGGTGGCTTGTGATTTCCACAGCTGTAACAGAAATCGCAGACCCACTGGCTTTTCTTTGAAAGCGACTTATTATTCAACGTCTCAGAAATTCACATTCCTAGGAATTCAAACAAGCCAATTATTTCTGTATGAAAAATTACAGTGCAATCATGAAGCATTGTTTGAGATCAAGTTCCATCTGTTAATGTTGGCACAACTGCATCTTCATTATTGTAACTGAATGTGTGTAGATCATTTTGGATTGAATAGATACAGATATGAATAAGAGGCGCACTCTTCAGGTACTTTATTTTTCTTGTCTGGGTGAGACTAGAGGTGCGTTTCAGACAGGGATCCTGTGGAGAAAAATGACAAGGAAGGCCAAGAGAAAGAGAGCTTGAAGTTCACAGGACAAAGAAAGAGACATTAACATGGAAATAATTTACTCCGTGATGCATTTAGTGTTTATTAATTCATCCTTAGTAACTGCCTGGTCAGGTTTACTGGGGTTTAAATTCAGCTACTTTTTGTTTGCATTTTGGGAAATTTGTTAGAAAATATCAATGATGGATACAAACAAAATTATAATTGTAGAGTCTTTTAGTCTGATGGTATTCTTCACCTGTGACCTAGTGAAAGAGTATCAGGATGTATTTAGTTTCAGGATAAAAACTTCAGAGTACTTCTGTAAGTCGCTAGATGAGACTGTCTTCCAAAAGCTGTGCATATAAAATGTACTTGAGGATGAGGAATGGTCAGGGGTAGGTTTCCTAATAACATTGCGCTTTAGGGCTAAAGAGCGAGTTTAAAGACGCTCTTAAGCAACGAACGTTGTCTCTGTACGTGGTTTTCCCAAACTCACTCATAAGAAGGTCTCTGAAGAGCAACTTTGCTAAGATTGTAGGCATTAATAGTTGCTAAATACAATTGATGAGGTCACATGGCTGTGAAAGAGTGATCCAGGTCCATCATAAATCAAGAGCGAACTACTTTGGCTATGACATTGTTCGGGAAAACCACGTTAGCTTAATGGTGGATCTTAAGAGGCAGTTAAAGATGCTCTTAGCCTTAAGAGGCTTTTGGGAAACCCAGCCCTGATCATTTCTGCTTCTGAGGGTTTTTTTGTTCCCAAGTATTTTCAGAGGGACATCTGTAAGCTTTGTATTTAATTCCAAAGCAAGTAATATTTGACGGCAATGATGTGGACGAGGACGTCTCCACCACCAAGTTTCGTCCTACTTTTTACTAATTTGTTTGCCTCAGATACCAGTGAAATACACTTCAAACATGGTCAAAGCTTTTAAAGAAAAGATATTTGACATTACTGTGATCGTGAACCTACAGTCAGTCGCTCGCTCTTGAAAGACACACGGACTACCTGAAAACACAGTAATATGATGTAGGCCACACCCACTTTGAGCAGCATGGTGGTGTAGTGGTTAGCACGGTCGCCTCACAGCAAGAAGGTTCCGGGTTTGAACCCAGCGACCGGCGAGGGCCTTTCTGTGTGGAGTTTGCATGTTCTCCCCGTGTCTATGTGGGTTTCCTCCGGGTGCTCCGGTTTCCCCCACAGTCCAAAGACATGTAGTTAGGTTGATGTGGGGCGGCCTTGGGCTGAGGTGCCCTTGAGTGAGGTACCGAACCCCTGACTGCTCCCCGGGCGCTCTGGTGTGGCTGCCCACTGCTCTGAGTGTGTGTGTGTGTGTGTGTGTTCACTGCTTCAGATGGGTTAAATGCAGAGGATGAATCTCACTGTGCTTGAAGTGTGCATGTGACGAATAAAGGTTTTAAAAAAAATCTGAATTCAGATACGGTAGATAGTGGCTTTGAATTGCATATTTTATCTACATGTACGTAAACACATACTGTACACCTCAGGTTTGTGAAGAACGTGATGACTGAAACAAGCTGAAGGTCTCCAGTTTATGTGATAAACACTGGTTTCACGCTCTAAACATGCCCATGTCTTCACCCATGTAGAAAGAAATTAACCATTAACTGACTGACAGTACGGTTTCACGAGTCTTACAGTAGACTTTCAGTACGATTACAGCTTGTGTCCAGTTATTAACCTCAGCGGGAGTAGAACTACACGTTCTTCTGTTCTTTCTGGGAAATTTCACTCAAGCTGTTTCAAACAAATTCACCTGATTGAGTGAAACGTGCTGCTTTCTGTCCAGTCACTGGCGCTCGACAGCATCCTGGAAGCCCAGAGTGTGATTATTTGCTTCACTGCTGTTGCTGTACTGTCTCACAAGCTGCTTTATGTGCCTTTGCCTCTCTGCAGCCAGCTCAGCTCGTCAAAAGAAAATACCCAGGAGGAAAGAATAAGCAAAAAATCAATGCCGAAACTGTTGCCGTTCAAGCCCAGATGCCCAGGTCCTCCCATTCTGATGAATCTTTCTTTTCCACTCGCATTGTCGCTTTGAGAAAAGCATGTAAGCAGCAAGACTGGGAAATAATTGCGAAAAAATTCGTATCACTCCCACTGGTATGTCCAGGACGGCGGCTCTGCCTCAGTCATGACTTTTGACTTTATTTTTACTTGCTGGCACACGCTGCGAAAGTAAGCAAACACAACTTTGAGCTGACACTCGAGTTTCTAACTTTATAAACATGTTCTTGCATTAGCATAACCATTTACAGTACACGCTCTTTGTCGTGCAGTTCCCCAGCAGGATTCCTTAAGGACATAATAAACTGCTGTTATTGAGGGAATACAGTATAGTCTTGATGCGCGTTAAACTTTATTGCTTCTGCCTGTTCTATAAATCCACTGAATCATTTGTAGAAATATAATGAGATTTTTTTTTTTTTGCAATGTCCAAAATGCCTGCTCCTGCTCTCAATTGTAAGCTGCTTCACTGCATGAAGTATTTTACACAGCTGGCAGTATTTTAAAGATTATTTAATACACCAGAATGTAATTTGGGATGTTAATCGCACTCCCTGGTTAGTTGAGCAATAACAAACTCAAAGTAACAACTGAAAAAGAGCTTGGAGAAATGAACTATTCCCACTGCAAAACTGTAAATAAACACATTCATTTGTTCCTCAAAACACAGAACTCTTCATAACCTCTGGGTGAAGCTCGTTTTCAGCAGATTTTGAACTGTAGACTCGCAGCACATCACCTTTCTCTCTGGGCTGCTCTGAGAAAACGTGCCAGAACGACTGCAAGCGTTTGATTTATCTTGGGAGTTCATGCTCATTTAAAATAAATAAATAAATATCAATATACACTCACCAGCCATCTTTATTTATTCATGCAATTATCCAATCAGCCAATCACGTGGCAGCAGGTTTTTCAAGACTTACAGGTCAAGAATTTCAGTTCACGTTCATCAAACATCACCTCCACCATCTCAAAAGAATGGAATGACCTCTTCAACATTTTTTATGGAATTCTCATTCCTTCTTGAATCTATCAACACTACTCCTGCATCATCATCATGTTCCCCAAGTGGAGTATCATACTCCTTAGGCTGCTCCTGGCAGGACTTGGCCCAACAGTTGCTGGAAGTTTGTCTTATCCATCATTATTCTTCTAATTTGTTGTGTGTCTAATCCCAGAAGATTCTCAAACTTTGTCCATCTAGAAGATCGCCTGTCAAACAGAAGTTGTTTCTGGAGTTCACCATTGTCCATCTGGCAAATGTGTGCCAGGTTCTTTAGTTGTTGTTCAAAACAGAATAGCTTTATGGGCTGGGTCTTAGTTTTCTCTTGCAAGTCTGCGTTAGACAGTTTAAAGCTCCAATCCAATTCCCCAACGAGACCATCGCATTCTGGATCATTACATTTAGAGGACCTTTTCCTTTATCATCTTGCATAAGAAGCCGTGCCAGACTACTTTGATCTTTTGGATTTCATTGGCAGATAACTGCCACGTCTGTACACTATACAAAAGACGGGATCGGACACAGGTCATAAGAATCTTCACCCTTGTTGGTAAATAAATGTGGTGGCCCGTGAGTACATGTTTTAATTCATTCCATTTCTGGAATGCAGATCCAATCCTTGTCCCAAGAAGGTGCGTTTCTTCTTCTTTGGCATTAGTAATCATGTAAGCGAAGTATTTAAAGCTTTGCACATTCTTGATCTTGTTACCATTGATGCAAATAATACTCTTCTGACTTTTAACATCTTCATCCACATTGAATGCTATCGTTTCTGTTTTCACATGACATTTTCAACCCAAAACGGGTGTAGGGGTCATCATAAATCTGGAGAATGTTTGGCAGTTCTTTTATGGATTCCGCAAAAATGGCTTGATCGTCCGCATACAGGAGCTCAGTTATTTGATTCTCTCCTATCGCTTGAGTTTTCCTTCGGAGTTCTCTTGGAGATACCTCATTTGGAATGCAGTACTTTATTTTGAAGCCTGTCTCTGGACCTTCTTAATTTCATGACGTGCGATCCTGACAACAAAGTCCATATGTACTCCTAGTTATGTACTCATGACACGTGATTACAATTTTCACATGGAACTGTCCAATGACCCCAGTGCATCGACATTCAGAAACCTACTACAGACCACTGGCATGAAACCTGTTAATGGCCCCACCCGTCGAAATGGCCACACCTTGGACCTCGTTATTGATCATGAAGACGACAAGCTTCTTTCAAATTTGTCCGTCGTATCTTCCTTCTCTCAACATACAAATGTCTCAATTATTAAGCACCAGAACACATTAAAGAACTCTTGACAAGTTACAAGCCTCAGTGTAACTTAAGATCATCTAATGAAAGTTTGTTCACAGTCCCATCATCAAACTCAAAGAGCTACGGAGACGGTGCATTAACAGTTTGTGCCCCAAGACTTTGGAATTCAATTCCAATTAACATCTTCACTGCGGAGACTTTAAACAACTTTAAATTTCTGCTCAAAACATTTCTGTTTGTAAAATATGTTGATTTGAGTTTCTTTTATGTTCTAAGTTTGTAAGAGCACTGAAACTTAGTGTGATGCTCCTAAAGCCATTTTATTTATTTATTTTTATTATTAATGGGGGGAGAATCTCAGTATTTCAGAAACTGCTGATCTCCTGCGAATCCCCCCCCCCCCGCCCACACAACATACCTTTGTTGATGAGAGAGGGTCAGAGGAGACAGAATGACCCAACTGCTCATTCTCGAGCTGACAGGAACTCAAATAGCTACTCTTTACAGCAGTGGTGAACAGAAAAGCATCTCAACACATCAAACCTTCAGGCAGATGGGCTACAACAGCAGACGACCACATCTGGATCCACTTCTGTCATCCAAGAACAGCAGGCGCGCCAGTCAGTGAGGGAACGAGATGATAAAAATATCATCTTTACCTGTCCAGGTTTGGTGAGTGTACAGTATATCTGGAAATGTAACACAATCTTGTGCATTCAAACTTCTGATCAAAATCATGTCCTTTTAGAGAGCTCTTCTGTCTCGTTATAGTGAAAAGGAACAAATCTTCCATCTGCGCTTCAACACACAACCAACAAAAGGGATAAATGGCAACTCGGGGGGGGGGGGTTGCATTCAGAAATCTCATCATTTCACATCTATGTCCTAGAGAAAGGGAGAAAAACCTCCTCAAACATTCAGTGTTTAATTTCACAGTGCCTTTCAGAAGATGTGGAATGTACAGGGGAAAGAGAGCATTGTTATGTGAAGCAGGTGATTACCCTATCCAGTGGTTTTCTGCCCAGAGGTGAATAGCTGAAGGGGGAGCCATTGTACGCCTCCGCTGAGTTTCAGAGCCGACAGAGACAGTGGCAGCTGATGGTTCCATTGCTCGAGATAATTTGTCTCCTCCGTGATGTTAATCCTGCCAGATCTCTCTGAATATAGCCCCCAATTTTCTGTCCTGCCAGTTCGAGAAATTCTCTTCACTCCTGATAATTAGATGCAGTCCTGTTTCACCAGACAAATGTTTTTCTTTTTAACTCTTTCCTGCATGTCGATGCTTACAGATAGTTAAATCAAGACTGTTTGGGTTTTACACACAATCACATGAACACCTTAGCTTTCTTCTTTTTTTAATAAATGAACTTCATTCATGTTGTCCATCGATTACAAATATTGTGATCTTTAGTATTTTTTGTTCAAAACTGATAGTATAGAAACTCTGATCATCAGCACTGAATAGTTTAGACCTGAACTTTTAAAATGTTCATTTATAAACTTTTTTTTTACATATAATATTTGATTATTTATCCTACATATGGAAATCCAATAATTTTCATTATTATCCATACGGGACACTTTTTTTGATGGAATAAAAACGTGTTCTATTCCCTTCTAGCAGGTTTCATTCATTTAGTTTGATAGCATGCAATATTGTTAGCATATCCTATGTGTATTACGTCACTCTGCCCAATGGAGAATGAGCATTGAATATCTCATCTCATTATCTCTAGCCGCTTTATCCTGTTCTACAGGGTCGCAGGCAAGCTGGATCCTATCCCAGCTGACTACGGGCGAAAGGCGGGGTTCACCCTGGACAAGTCGCCAGGTCATCACAGGGCTGACACATAGACACAGACAACCATTCACACTCACATTCACACCTACGCTCAATTTAGAGTCACCAGTTAACCTAACCTGCATGTCTTTGGACTGTGGGGGAAACCGGAGCACCCGGAGGAAACCCACGCGGACACGGGGAGAACATGCAAACTCTGCACAGAAAGGCTCTCGCCGGCCACGGGGCTCGAACCCGGACCTTCTTGCTGTGAGGTGACAGCGCTAACCACTACACCACCGTGCCGCCCCAGTGTTGAATATGGTTTACGATATTACATGGTTGTCAAGGCAACATGATGTCACATATCAGAGCTGATGTGAATATCCAGTGAGAGTTTTTTGCTGTACATGCACAGAAAGAGAAAGATGCGTTGAACACCCGAAAGGCTACCAAAACTTCATTAGATATTCTTCACACATATTAACAAGAGAAAAACATACCAATGGACATTGAAAAACTGGAAAAGAGACACATCGGAGATGTAAAACTTCTGCGTGAGTGAGCAACTGTGATAGTTTGTAAACAGACATGGCCGCCAGGTTTGCTTCACTAAATATGGAAGATTTTGAGAATTTTAAAAGAGAAAGACGCATTGAGCACCCGAAAGGAATGTGTATGAATAATGATAATAATAATATTGGCTGGCTTTTTTCATGGTCTATCTGATATATTCCATTCAGTGACTTATCTTCAACTCGTTCAGTATCATGCTCACTGAATGGAATATATCTGATGGACCATGAAAAAAAAGCCAGACAATATTATTTAAATATGTGATACTTCATACGACCTGCAATTTTCAGTAATAAAAAAATCTTTAAAGAAAATTGAGTTCTGATGGATGGGGAGAAGGTTGTGAAGGGAAAATTGTGTATTTAATAAAATTACTGACGGTTTATTCCACATCCAGTAAAAGCTCTGCTTCTGGATCTTTATGTAAAAACCATGTAAAGGCTCCCCGTCTTTCAAATATAAAAGAAATGCCTTTTCAAACATCTTTCAATATAACATTTCAGATTTTAGGCATCTGTATCATTTCATCTGCGATTAACAAACACTTTGTTTGTTTGTTTGTTTTTGAAGTCAACTGTAACAGCACCAGTAACGGTCATATAAAAACACGCAATGATATGAAGCGAGGCTGTGGGCGAACTGGAACAAGCCCAGTGCTGTAGGTTCATGCAGACAATCAGCGACAGTCGTGTCATGTGACTACACAACATGACACACCCTCTAGTTTTGAGCTCAAGTGGGTTAATAGGTTCCAGCCCATTTTGGTGATGTTTCCAGAATACATCACCAGCAGGTGTGTTACAGATTCATTCAAAGGTGTAATGAACATGAACGAAGTGTATTTATTTACTCTGTCATTATTTTTCTGCTAAAATAATGATAGACAGAGCTCACGTCATTTAATCAAAGTAAAATTACACAAAAGGACAGATGACAAAACCATACACTGAATATTTTTTGGTTTGAACAAAAGGGTTGGAGCTTTTCTGTCCCACGTTTGTTATTCAGACGAAATGCAATTCAGATTCAAATGACAAACATTATATTTAAACTTTTAAATTCTATATTAGTGATATTTAAGTCAAGTCAAGTTTATTTGTATAGCGCTTTTAACAATAAACATTGTCCCAAAGCAGCTTTACAGAATCTGAATAACCCAAGACATGAGCTAATTTTATCCCTAATCTATCCCCAGTGATGAAGCCTGTGGCGACGGTGGCAAGGAAAAACTCCCTCAGACAACATGAGGAAGAAACCTCGAGAGGAACCAGACTCAAAAGGGAACCCATCCTCATTTGGGCAACAACAGACAGCATGACTATAGCATTAACAGTTTTAACATGAAGTCAGTTTTGTTGATGTTATAAACTCTTCATTGATGGAAACTTGAGTGCAAAACTGTTCATGACAACTGCAGTCCTAAAGTTAGCAAGTCAGCTGTAGTCCTCAGCCATAAAAGCATTACTGTAAGAGTCCAGAGCGTCTTCCAGGTGTGACTTTCAACTGTCCATATGGGGCTGTCCTCCACAGGAGCGATGTGATGAAGACTTTGGAATGTGATACATATTTAAATAAGTAGATTATATTTGGTCGCATCTCCAAAGCCACAAATAAATGGTTTAGAGCAAGGAACCAGATGCTGATGAATAGGAACGTTGTTCTGGGAAAAGGAAACACCAGAGTTTACCAAATGAAATAATACACAGGCTTCATCGTGAAACTTTATGAATTGTGATCAAGTAACAATAGAATAACAGCAGCAGCTTGGGATCATAGATTTTGGTGGGAACCTGATTCAAAAGGGAACCAGTCCTATTGTTTAATACAGCTGAAGTGCAAGCTGTGATTAGAAACAGGAAGAGAGTGTGTGTGTGTGTGTGTGTGTGTGTGTGTGTGTGTGTGTGTGTGTGTGTGTGTTGTCTGGGGCTTTCCAAAAAATCAGGGTCCCTGTATGATCCAGAGGTCAGGACCCAAGCAGGCAACATCAAAATGGAAAATATACTCTGACTGGTCAAAAAAAAAGTCACACACACTTATATTTCATTGCTCTGCCTTTAGCTTTGATTATGGCACATGTTCACCATAGCATTGTTTCAGCAACCTTATACAACGTCACACGTCCACATTACTCTCCGAACTAAAAACCATGTAATTGATAAACTGGTCTCTTCACACAATTGACACAATCTTCTCGACAAGAAGCCTGGGTTCGGGGGAACCAGCTTGTCCTGCCGGAACGTTCGCAGCTGGCTATATGATGGACGTGGGAGAAGTGGCGGGTCATGTGCCTGGTGGTTCTTTCTGTGGAGGATATTGAAGACATCTACCTATTCGGAACCATGATTACAGGACTTTTGCTGATTGGATTAGGTATTGCCCTGGTTTATCGAGGAAATCAGAAAATGGTGACAGCAGTTCAAAGCCCCATAAAGCTGCCCGACATGATTGAAGCGGTGGGCAGAGCTGTCGGCTCTCAGACTGTGGCTATTCAGAATTTGACCCGCAATGTGGATAATATCTTGGAGAAGCTTTCGGCTTTGCAATGGAAATTAGATCGTTTTGGAGACCAAGATGGACATGGACATGCGGCGTAGGCGTAGGCGTGAAAAGAATGCGTCTGCTCCCTAAGACCAAACAATTCCAATCTTATCTATTTCGGCTCCTAGCCAGCACTGGCCTTGGCAAGGTCGTTGCTGGGGAAACAATTCCCCTGGAGAACACTGCTGTTAGACTCTCTCTTCGAAATTCCTTCCCCCACTCCCCGCGGTCGCCGCTTTTCACCCCCAGTGTGACAAGCGGGTGCGTGACCAGCGCCCTCATGGCTGCAGGAGCGGACGGCTGCTTGCTTGCGCTGGGTTACCTCTACCTCCTCCCCTCCCCCTCTACCCCCCACCACCCCTGATCGCCCCCCCTTCCCCCCCAAGTCCCGTGTTATGATGTAAAATGTACTTGTTTTCTTGTGCTTATGTGCTGAGGTTTTTTAATGTTCCCACACTGTACTCCCGCAGGAGCATAGAGTGGGGGTGTTTTTTTCTCCTCTCCTTTCCTCATGTTCTCTGTAATTTCTTTTTTTCCCTGTCTTCCTGTACTGCCCCCCTCTGTAAGGACAGGTTGATGGTCAATTTCATTGGTAAAACAGTGATAATAAAGGGTTCATTCATTTATTTCCATCCAGAGTTGCATTTTTTTTTCTGTCTGAGATCTTGTCATGACTACAGGAGCGTAGAACCTCTCTGTAAAGTCTTCATCACGTTCCAAAGAGACTCTGTGGGGGTTAAGGTCAGGATTCTGTGGTGTGTAAATAATTCCTCGTGCTCCCTGAACCACTCTCTCACTCTCTGAGCCCTAATTTTATTCCATCAGAGAAGAAAAACCCCACTGATGTGACCCTGCTCATTCAGTACATTCAGGTCGTCAGCGGACTTCATTTTATTGCCCCGTAACGTTGCTGAGTCTCGACCTGACCAACTGAACCAACCCCAGATCATCACACTGCCTCCAGAGGCTTCTACAGTGGACACTGTGCATGATGGGGCGGAGCTTCATGAGCTTCCCTTCTTACCCTGACACGCCCATCACTCAGGAACAGGGTCAATCTGGACTCATCAGACCACATGACCTCTCCATCGCTCCAGAGTCCAGTCTTTATGCTCCCGAGCAAACCGAAGCCTTTTCTCCTGATTAGTCTCACTAACGAGTGGGTTTCTTACAGACACACAGCGGTTTAGTTCCAATCCTGTGAGTTCTCATCCCACTGTAAGTGGAAATGATCTTAATCTCACTAACCATAGCTGTGAGTTCTGCTGTCTTTTTTTTTTAAAACGATTCAGCTTCACCAAGTGTATGAGTGATCTCTGATCAAGTCAAGTTTATTGTCAAATATGCTCTACATGCTCGACATACAGCACAGATGAAATTTCAGTCCTCTCTGACCCACGGTGCAAACAGGCAATGCAATAAATAAAAAATAGAATAATTGAAATAAACAATATAGACAGCATAAACACTCTAGATAAGAAATAGACATAGACTAAGCACACACACACACACACACACACTATATATATATATATATATATCATGGTCAGTCAAGAGTTTCTTTCTGACCACATTCCTTCTTCGAAGTTGTCGGTTCATCTCCTTCCAGGGTTTAATGATGTGTTGGTCAGTTCTAAACCCAATTCCAGTCATTTCAGCTCAAATCTCCTGAGTTGCTTTCTTTACTTGAGGCAGGACAGTAATTTGACCTGAAACACAGGAACATCTTTTCCATGAGCACATGTCAGGATACGTCTTCCAACATGGTTGTTAAAGAAATGAGAAGCTACTCACTGCATCAGCTGGAGTTAAAACAATTGTTGTGGATGAAAAAATTAATCACTGCAGTAATTATCCAATCAAACGCTCTTAAGTATTTGCTTATTTATATCCAAATGGTGACTATAATCAAAAGCGAAAGTGAGGAATGAGTCGGAATAAACTCAGAAATGAGGCTCTGCTATGAGACGAAGTTACACGAGAGTATAAACACAAACTAATCAGGATCTGAAAGAAGGACAGGTGAACACCATCGGCAAATAAACCAATGTTGGGACAGGAAGAAGGCAAAATAAAAAATGTCGCAATAAAAGCACGAGTTGTGCATGTCT
This sequence comes from Neoarius graeffei, assembly GCF_027579695.1. Lineage (NCBI taxonomy): Eukaryota > Metazoa > Chordata > Actinopteri > Siluriformes > Ariidae > Neoarius > Neoarius graeffei. The sequence goes on from NC_083580.1 coordinate 81,209,177, forward strand.
TCCTGGGAAATGCGCCGTGTTGCTGAGGGGATTCATGGCATTATGTGAAACGCTTAGAAAGTTGGTTTAAAGAATAGAGAAAGTTTGAGCAATAGTGGGAAGGAAAATGTTCAATATTGTTTATTGTATTAAATTTAATCTTGAAACTTTGTCAACACTGAGAGATAAGATTTGGACTAATTTTAAAAATAGTATCCGAAGACAGGAAACTGACTGAAACACATCACCTTGTGCATGTTCATGTTTATCTTTAAAACTTTGTTTGTGATGATTTCTCACCCATGACAGAAGAAACATTAATAATGCAGCATCAGTCCTTTTACGTCTCTCCACCAGTGTGGTTGAATTACAGGTCTTATGAATGGAGAACGGTTGGTTTTAATGTGGGCAAAATCACAAAATGTTCTTTGTACTGAAACGGACCTATTACATGGCTGTGAATAAATAAAGCTCTCCGTCTGCTTTATATCATGGTCGAACTTGTTTGTCTCCAAAACACACCATTTTATAGCATCAAAACCTTGTTGAATAAAATGTTAGCCGGCGTTTTACAACCCCTTCAATCTTAAAGAGCATCGTCCATTTATCTGAACATATGCAGGTGCTATTGTCCTCCCCAGATGTCGTGCTGTATATCGTCTCTGTAGTTACTGGTAGGAAAAGAGGATTTTAGCTCAACACCTGCTGCAATCGAAAAGCTGTTACGTGTTCAAGATTCCTCCTGCAAAATCCTACTTTTAACAAGCACGTGCATAAATCACTCCAAGCAGACGTCCATGTCAACTGACATCTGTTCGAGGAGGAGAAAAGAGAGATGGAGAGAAAGATATGTCCTAGAAGACGGATTGCAATCCAGTGCTTCTTGGTTTTCGGTAGCATCTGTCAATGCAGGACAAATAATTAAATGTATGAGGAACAGAGTCCAAACCAACTGTTCAGTCGGAGGATGGTTTTAACGAACAAGAAAACAACCGAATGTCTGGCTGGATGCTCGGAGTGCAAGAAGTGAGGAGTATGAGGACAACAAGGTGCAGATGTTGGTCATTGTGTGTGTGTGTGTGTGTGTGTGTGTGTGTGTGTGTGTGTGTGTGTGTGTACAGGGGTTTACAGTAACCACCAGGTGCCTCTGGGGATAAAAGCTGCTGCTTGTCTTTTTTTAATTAAAATGTCGACACAACAGAAGTTTACATGTACACTTTAATTTCTATACACAACATCTTTTTCCTACAGTTCATTCAATTTGCATCAGCTTAACTTTATTCAACATAATTTTGAAAATCTGCAAAGAAACATGAAGAAAATGATCTGTAATGATGTGTAGTAGTTACATTTTCAACACAGATAAAAAGCTCAATTTCAGTAAGTAGACAAAATAAATTCTATATTCTTATATTACACAGACACGAGTGTTTTAGTGTGAAATACTCCTCTCATCTTTCTCATCTGAGCTCCACCCGGGACATGGAGAACCAAAACCGGGACGTAAATCTCTATCTGTCACTCGTGAGGAAATCGATGAATTGTTTTGATAAATTTGGGGACTTTTTGTTTGTGAATGTGTCGATATCTCATCTCATCTCATCTCATTATCTCTAGCCGCTTTATCATTCTACAGGGTCGCAGGCGAGCTGGAGCCTATCCCAGCTGACTACGGGCGAAAGGCGGGGTTCACCCTGGACAAGTCGCCAGGTCATCACAGGGCTGACACATAGACACAGACAACCATTCACACTCACATTCACACCTACGCTCAATTTAGAGTCACCAGTTAACCTAACCTGCATGTCTTTGGACTGTGGGGGAAACCGGAGCACCCGGAGGAAACCCACGCGGACACGGGGAGAACATGCAAACTCCACACAGAAAGGCCCTCACCGGCCCCGGGGCTCGAACCCGGACCTTCTTGCTGTGAGGCGACAGCACTAACCACTACACCACCGTGCCGCCCCTGTGTCGATATAATAAAAAGAAAATCACACATTGGCTTGAAGATATGAAGTTTATCTTCTTGTGTTGAAAAACTCACATTTTTCATATGAAATGCGTCACAGATCTGAGGGACATATTTAAATAATATTGGCTGCCTTTTTTCGTGGTCTATCAGATATATTCCATTCAGCGAGCATGATACTGAACGAGTCAAAGATGAGTTGCTGAATGGAATATATCTGATAGACCATGAAAAAAAGCCAGCCAATATTATTATTATTATTATTATTATTATTATTATACATTCCTTTCGGGTGTTCAGCACGTCTTTCTCTTTCAAAATTCTCTCAATCTTCCATACTTAACGAAGCAAATCTGGTGGCCATGTTTGTTTACAAATTGTCACAGTCGCTCGCTAGCATGGACGTTTTACATCTCTGACGTGTGACGTCATGTTGTCTTGACAACCATGCAATATCGTAAACCATATTCAATGCTCATTCTCCATTGGGTAGAGTGACGTAATACATGTAGGATAAGTGATATGACAATATTGCATGCTATCAAACCAAATGAATGAAACCCGCTAGAAGGGAATAGAACATGTTTTTATTTCCATTGAAAAAGTGTCCTGTATGGATAATAACTACCGATATTTCACTCCGATGATGTGTTTTCCCGCTAACTAGACATCTCATCTCATCTCATTATCTCTAGCCGCTTTATCCTTCTACAGGGTCGCAGGCGAGCTGGATCCTATCCCAGCTGACTACGGGCGAAAGGCGGGGTTCACCCTGGACAAGTCGCCAGGTCATCACAGGGCTGACACATAGACACAGACAACCATTCACACTCACATTCACACCTACGCTCAATTTAGAGTCACCAGTTAACCTAACCTGCATGTCTTTGGACTGTGGGGGAAACCGGAGCACCCGGAGGAAACCCACGCGGACACGGGGAGAACATGCAAACTCCGCACAGAAAGGCCCTCGCCGGCCACGGGGCTCGAACCCGGACCTTCTTGCTGTGAGGCGACAGCGCTAACCACTACACGACCGTGCCGCCCCTAACTAGACATGCATTGTCAAAATGACGAAAGAAAATTAAAATTCTTTTGATTAACTTGTGTATTTATTTTTTGTGGATGTCTCCATATAATATAAAGAACATTACACAGTGGTACGAAGATATGAAGTTTATCTTCTTGTGTAGAAAATATTTTCACCACTCAAAGATAAACTTCATATCTTCGCACCACTGTGTAATATCCTCTATATAAAGGACCTCGAATGTGTTCTTTTCATGGCGTCCTCTCACGGTGTCATTAAGACATAAATTATGAACGCAAACTTCTGAAGAAATAAAAGCTCTAAGATGTTGCAAGGCTGAAATGAACAGGTAAGTTTCTTGTTAAACAAAATATTCAACTAAAAATATTTACTGGTGTCAGGGCTGTTTCTGGAACAATGGAAGCAATTAGCAGATCTTGGATGCATTTATACACTGAATTGGACAAAAAACCCAACCAAAGTGGCTGTGGTGCTTTGGGAGGCACTTTATTCCCATTGGAGAGAAACGTCACAGTAAAGCACTCGTCATTCTGACTGATTCACCTTCATCCTGTGAAGAAACATTTCTATCCTTATGGGTGTGGTCTCTCCCAGCATGACTCCACCCCCATCCACACAGCACAACAGCTTCCTGAATGGATTATTGATGGATATTAAAATGATTGCTTTGACCTTCACAGGCTCCAGACTTCAGCTCTGTGAGACAATCGGGACCCGTGTGTTAGACGTCGCTTTTCACTGTGATTGATTTTTTTTTTTTTAAATGGTTTCCAGAACAATTCCTGCTCCGGTTGTTAAGTTCTGCATCACATCAGAGGCATGATGATTTGCGGTGCATACTATACTGTATATAAGTATATTTATACTGTACATTTATACTGTACTGTATGTTAATGTTTCATCATGTGTTTAAATAAAAGTGTCATTGCTAGATGAAGTTCACTGGGGGGAGAAACCTGCAGAAACTGGAGGACGGGGTAATAATAATAATAAACCTGAGGAGTGATTTGGATGAAATTTAATAAAACTTCTCTAAAACTGCATTGTACTGCATTTTGCATTTGGAGAAGAACTGAATGAGTTTGTATGAGGAGAAAAATATTCTGTTAAGTGAAGACTTGCAAATGCTGGGAGCAACCACAGACAGTGAAAAGGTAAAAAAAATGTCAATTAAATACAGCAAACTGAGGCGAAGAAAATAAACATAATTTATGCGCAAACTTACGGAAGATCTTTTGCCCTTCACACATTAATTAGTGTTGAAGACTTGCAGAATTCTTATTCTCCTAATCTGATGTCTTGCTTAAATTTTTGCATCCATGTGCATTTTTAGAAAACTGACATAAAAGTATAATTTTTTAAAGGACCATAAAAGTGAACCATTACAGTCCTCAAATACTGTAACGAGAGGAAACACCGATCAGCCATAACATTAAACCCACTGACAGGTGAAAAAGTGAATAAGATTGATGATCTCATTACAGTGGCACCTGTCGAGGGGCGGGGTTTATTAGACAGCAAGAGAACAGTCAGTTCTTGAAGTTGATGTGTTGGAATCAGGAAAAATGGGCGAGTGTAAGGATCTGAGTGACTTTGACAAGGGCCACAATGTGATGGTGAGATGACTGGGTCTGAACATCTCCAAAACAGCACATCTTGTGTGGTGTTCCCAGTATGCAGTGGTTAGTACTGAACAAAAGGCGTCCAAGGATCTAAAGGACAACTGGTGAACCGGCGACAGGGTCATGGGTGTCGAAGGCTCATTGATGTGCATGGGGAAACCTTTCTGTTTTAGCCAGCATTAACTTTTTCAACAGTTGGTGCTACTGTAGCCCTTCTGTGGGATTGGACCATATGGGCTAGCCTTTGTGCCCCATGTGAATCAATGAACCTTTGACACCCATGACCCTGTTCACTGCCAGTTCACCAGTTGTTCTCCGGATACTTGGACCACTTTTGTTCAGTACTAACCGCTGCATACCAGGAACACCCCACAAGATGTGCTGTTTTGGAGATGTTCAGACCCAGTCATCTCACCATCACATTGTGGCCCTTGTCAAAGTCACTCATATCCTTACACTCGCCCATTTTTCCTGATTCCAACACATCAATTTCAAGAACTGACTGTTCTCTTGCTGTCTAATAAACCCCGCCCCTCGACAGGTGCCACTGACAGGTTAATCTCTGGACGCTGGATGCCCTGGACTAAAAACCACACCTGGCAGTACCAGAGCAGGTCTGTCCGTATTTCAGAGTAGGAACAAATGAAGCTCCATCTTTTCTCAGATCTGACATTGTTCCAGTTAATGATGTTCATGAATCACATCCTCTTCTTTATGACGTACCACAAACGGAGGTTTTGCAATCGTGTCTGTTTTGATATACTCAAATGGATGTTGTTCATGGGAGCGGTATGTCGTCTTTCCCACAGGAAACATTCTAATGGTGTTCATTAATTATTTCTACTCGCTCTAAGGACACAGACTTTGATTGCTCTCCGTTTCGTAACTAATAAGACGGCGGCGGCGAGTAACAGGAGATGATTTACTGTCTATGTAAAGAAAATTGTTTTGTACAAACTAATCAAACTGTACCAGGAGTCCACCTACCGTAGTGTTTCTACAAACTGTGTGTGTGTGAATATTTTAGTGTAAGCAGCACAAGGCTGGAACAAGAATTCATCAATATGTCAGAGCGCTTATCAGATACAGACATGTAGAAAACTGTGTTATTAATCAAAGTCTAAAATATAGCACATTATTTCAGTGGCCTCCTCTCTCTCTCTCTCTCTCTCTCTCTCTCTCTCACACACACACACACACACACACACACACACGGGGAAAAGTAAAACAGGACTTTTGCTGCTTCCTTTTGCAACAGATGGACCTGTGAAATCCTCCTCGTGCATCGTTTACAGCGCTGGATCATGAACATTATGTCATTTATAACAAAATGAAGTCGAGAAGCTTTCACACTCGACTCATGCTATCGGCTTCCATGTAGTGAATTTTTAAAGTAACGTCATAATAAGCAGTTGAGCGTCGACAACATAGTCATCCAGAGCACAGTCTAGCAGCTCATTTTGAGCGGTTTTAGATGGATTCTGTTCAACTCTCTTTCATACAGCAGGTGTGTTTCCTGAAGAGCAAATTCAGGAACCAGGGTTGCCAGGATTCAGCTAAATTTACATCCCAACTACAATCTCAAAAACCACACAAAAGACCTGAAACTAGCCTCAAAAATGATGGTTTTGGAAAAGTGAGGCACACTTTTTTTTCTTCTTCTTTTTTTCAGCATCTCTGATGTACGAACATTATCCATTCTATAATCCCCCTTTCCCTCTCCTAATCTTTATAATAGAAATAGTTCTGTAGCTCATGGACACACTGTCTGCACTTACACTCTCCTTTGCTTTTGGCGATTTATTACATTTAATTCTGAACATGTTTCTATAAAAGAAGATCTTGGTGGCCTCGTTATTTTTAAACTTTCCAGTTTGGCAGAAAAGATACCTGAACTCTCATGGACTCAGAGAGGCTGTGGACATCCGGCCCGTCACTTCCGGTTGCACGTAGTGTTTTCATAGGAGAGAAGAAAGGACACACAAAATCGCCAATTTTTGCCAGATTTCAAGTGTATATGGGTGATTTTAATCGACATTAGTTTTTTGTTTTGTTTTTTTAATGATCTTAGGCTACATCCACACGACAACGGCAATGAGATTTTTTTATTTAAATATCGCGTCTACATGGGCAACGGATCAGTAAAATATCAGGTTCATATGGCAACGCAACGCTTGCTGAAAACGATGCAATACACATGCCACACCTCTACGTGCGCTGTAAGACGGTCCCATCGGAGACACCAGAACAATAGAAGAAGTAGACGCATGCGCATAAACCCCTTCTTCTGTAGCATTAGCCACATAAAGTTTTGATTATTAATCAGTAGCGTAAAATGAAAGACACGGAAAGAGGAATGAATGGGGGTAGATGGAATCCGGTACGCCAACATTCTGATATCCTCCAGAATTCTTTAATGGTCCAGAATAAATTGAATGCTACACATTGATGGATTACTTTGTTCTTCTACGCCCTTTTTGAGGAATGTATTGTCGGACTTAAACCAACATCTGAAGAGGTGAGATCGCTCCTTTTTTTTCCTATTTTTGCTGGCGGGATTGTTTTTGTATTTGGAAAGTGCACGGGCGGTGCGCGGTTTGGTACTGCTTCCGCAGTGTTTGGACTAAAGACTCTGCCCTAAGGGCTATTCTCTCACTCTCTCTCTCTCTCTCTCTCTCTCTCTCTCTCACTTTGCACCATTACACAATAAATATTCACAGTGAAAATATTTTGTAAGCGCGTTTCATGAACCAAGTTATAGGATTTGTTGACAACTCGCATCAAGTTCGTTACACTTCTACCCAGCGTGAAGCACTGACAGTCATGTGGTTGTGACATCATCGTAAACAAATCCGTTCTACTCATCCAGACGACTTCGCAACGGCGCCGTTGCCAGATTTTTCCACTCTGGAACCCGTTCTCAAAAGATTTCGTTTTGGGGCACCCAAAATGCCGGTGCCGTGTGGATGCCAGGCCGAAACGATAAACAATTTTATCAGATTCACCTGAATCCGTTGCCATGTGGACAGGGCCTTAGAGTGGTCTTTTCTGGCGTACACGGAGAGCACCACTGCCTGCGCTACACGTGAGTAATGTACCAGTGAGAGAACAACATTCCAGTTACATTAGATCACTGATGTGCAGCATGAAAACAAAAGGATGGGTCAGTACGCGGATTTCTTACTATTGCAACTTTGATGCTACCTTTAACTTCATGGCTATGGTGATTGAACTAAATGGAGCTGTACATCCCCTGCCTGGGCCATCTACTGGATCTGTGTTAAGGAGAACTTCTCGAATTACAAACCGCCCTAATGATCATTGTGCAATAAAGAATTCACGCATTCAGTTCGTCAGCAATGCAGTTGATGTCCGCAGAACTTCGTAATTTCACTTCCATAAGCATTCAACCAACAAGGGCATTGGGCCGTACAGATCAAAACAATTGGATTTGTGGACAGCGGGATTGTATCAAAATTTCTCATTTGAACGTATGCTCGCTGAAAAACCACTCGCATTTTCACCAAGTTCACGATCTTATAACTGGGGGTGACTTTGATGTATTTTCTATTTCTGAGTCTTGGCTCAACTCATCCGTGAAAAACAAGGAAATCAACATTGACGGTTATAGGCTCGTCAGATTGGACCGGGAGGGGCGTGCCAGCGCGGGCGTTTGTGTGTATGTACAAAACACCTTGAAAGTGAAAATACTTTGCAATCTTACAGCTACATCTGCTAGTGGCTTCCAACAACTTTGACTGAGTTTGCAATACAAAAAGTTAAAGTCTCTGATCATCTGTGTTGCATATAGACCCCAGGATGTCCCCTTGACCTGCCTTACCGATGATTTTATTCCCGCTTACTCTCAGGCCGCCTTACTTGGAAAGGAAATTATAATAACCAGTGACCTTAACTGCAACGTCCTGGCTGACAAGCCTGAGTCTCGTGCCCTGAAAGACATGTGCTCCATCTTGAACCTTAGTCAGCTCATTACTGAGCCAACTAGGGTGACGGAAACTTCCGAATCACTGATTGTCATCCTTGTCCACAGAAAAGAACTCTTAAAGCACAGTGGGGTCCTACAAACTACAATAACTGATCACTTTTTAGTGTATGGTGTGCTCAATTTGAAGCTCCTGAAATCTCGACCAGCAGTCATTACAACGCACAGTTATAAGAACTTCGACAGTGAAGCTTTTAACGCAGATATTTCACACATCCCTTGGGACACTATTAGCCGGTTTGACCATATTGATGATCAGGTATCTATCTTTAAGTTGTTTCTTAATGTCCTGGATCATCGTGCACCTTTTAAGAACCTTTACAGCTAAGTATAGGAAATCTTATGTGATTACTCCTGAGATCAAAGGCCTTATGTCCCAACATGATGCCTTACAGAAACGTGCCCACAAGGCCTCTCATCCCAGTGACTGGGATGCATACAGAGTATTACATTGTGAAGTTAAGTCAAAGGTCATTAAGGCTGAGTCAGAGTTTGTCAGAAATGAGATCAATTCAAATAAGCAAAACAAGTCTTCTATATGGAAAATCATGCATCACTGCCTGAACCCAGGAGGAAGAGGCTCTACACAGTCATACTCTCGCAACTGCTCTGATGTTGCCAGTGAGTTTAATCAGTTCTTTATCTCTGTTGGCAACAAGGCTGCCAAGCAGGTGGAACAGCTCACTATGGACTTTGACTTGCACCTTCCAGAGACACATTCTCTAGCCCCAGCAGCTTCTGTGCAGGACTCCACACTGAAATTCGTGTTCGAGCAAGTTACTCCTGAGCATGTCAGGAAAATCATCACTAGTATGCCATCTAACAAGTCACCACACTTTGACAAGGTCAGCATGGGTGTTATTAAGTCCTGCCTATTGCACATCTTACCTGTTATCACAAGTCTCTTCAGCACCTCTCTGATGTCCGGGATCTTTCCCACGGACTGGAAACAGGCTGAGGTGGTTGCCCATCTTAAAGATGGCGACCGCGAGGTGGCCAGCAATAACAGACCTATCTCTTTTGTTGCCTATCCTGTCCAAGGTGTTGGAAAGAATTGCGCATGAGCAGTTGGTACATTTCCTTACATCGAACAACAAGTTGTCTGTCCATCAAAGTGGTAAATGGCTTCACTCCATGGAAACTCTTGGCATATTCTTTCTTAGCCACCTTTATAAAGTGGTTGACAAGAAGAAACTGACAGGTGTGTTGATGCTAGACCTCAGCAAGGCATTTGATAGCATTCATCATGAGACTCTGCTTACAAAACTTTCTAACCTTGACGTGCCTTCTGATGCTCTGGCCTGGCTTAGTAGCTACCTCTCTGGCTGCCAGCAGCATGTGCGTATTAATAGCATGCTGTCAAGTGCCCTTACTATCCAGCATGGTGTCCCGCAAGGTTCTATTTTGGGACTGCTGCTTTTCAATCTTTACCTGAACAATCTTCCCCTTGTATGTAAAACCAGCAATGTGGAATCATATGTTGATGACTCAAAGTTGTATTTATCCTTCCATTGGAATACTAAGGATGATAGCTTAGCTGACCTCAAGAAAGACCTACTGCATGTGGCATCATGATGTTGTTCTAACCGCCTACTCATTAACCCAGAGAAGATCAAATTTTGCATTTTTGGATCAAGTAAAATGTTGAATCAAGTTTCAATTCCTGCAATGACTTTCCTCGGAGAGGAATTGAAGGTAGAAGACTCTGTGAAGGACCTAGGTGTGATCTTAGACAAAGGACTTTCATTTAAGGAGCATGTGGACACTCTTGTTTCGTGTCTCATGGGAAAGTTGGGTATGATTAGCAGAATCCGGCATCTTCTTGATCATTCCACCTTATTCACTGTAATCAATTCACTTGTATTTTCCAAGCTGTTTTACTGTTCCTCCGTATGGGCTGGTACCAGTAAGCATAATATCTCCAAACTTCAGTTAGTCCAGAACTTTGCTGCCCGCATTCTTTCAGGAAAGCGGAAATTTGACCACATTCAGCCAACACGCAAACAGTTGAAACTTCTTCCTGTAGTGGATTGTCTTCATCTCAGAGATGGTGTGCAAATGTACAAGTGCCTTAATGGATTAGCGCCCAGCTATTTGTGCAACATGTTCAACAAGAGATTGCAAATTCACGACTACAACGCCAGAAAAAGGGACTCGCTGCACCTCCCTAAGCGCAGGACTGCTCTAGCTCAGAACTCGTGTAAAAACCTGGAACTCGTTGCCTGATGAGATAAAGAGTTGCTCTACAGTAGCTTCTTTTAAGCGCCAGCTGAGAACACTTGTTGAGTGATTGGCTTACGAGTTAATATTTGCATATTGGAATTTATGGCAGTATTTTAACCAATAAATACAGTTAACTGTAGGTTTATTATTGATTTTATGAGTCGTTTTAGTGATTTTTTTTTTTGGATTGTAAATAGGATTCATATATAGATATATATTAATTTTCTTCTTTATATTGTAAATTGGATATGAAGATCCTGCCTGGGAATCCAATAAAGTCTTTTGTATTTGTAAAAGATGCATCCCTGGCAACCCTGTCATTAACCGTCCTGTCCACTGCTCCTCCTCCACTGTAGTTGGTGTGAGTAGCATGGGGCAGCGTGAATCCTGTCCCAGTGGGCCTCTATTTATTAGTGTTTGTTGCAGTTCCAATGTTTGACCACTAGGTGCAATAATATCTCATCTCATCTCATTATCTCTAGCCGCTTTATCCTTCTGCAGGGTCGCAGGCAAGCTGGAGCCTATCCCAGCTGACTACGGGCGAAAGGCGGGGTGCACCCTGGACAAGTCGCCAGGTCATCACAGGGCTGACACATAGACACAGACAACCATTCACACTCACATTCACACCTACGCTCAATTTAGAGTCACCAGTTAACCTAACCTGCATGTCTTTGGACTGTGGGGGAAACCGGAGCACCCGGAGGAAACCCACGCAGACACGGGGAGAACATGCAAACTCCACACAGAAAGGCCCTCGCCGGCCACGGGGCTCGAACCCGGACCTTCTTGCTGTGAGGCGACAGTGCTAACCACTACACCACCGTGCCGCCCACAATAATAACTCTATGGAGCTAAATGGGACAGGGAGCACGCTGTACCACGATCACACATCTGGAAAGATGAGCAAATCAATGGGACATCGGCTAATACGTCTCAAGCAGTGACTACAAAGTGGTAAATTAGTATTTCAGTGGAATTTAAAATGTACAGATTTGCGAACAAGGACTTTATTAAGATTAACATTAGTTGAAGAGTTGATGTCTCTAGTGGGACACTGATCGAGTAGCGACTGATTGGTTACAATAAAATATACAGTGCAGCCTTTATATCAGTATAGTCCTGTCATTTCACTGAAGCACACAGTTAGATCTGGAGTCGTTTCTTCATCTGAATTTCTTCACTGTTGCACCATAAGGTCACTTTATACAAACGGTGTCTAAAGCGTGGTATTTGTGTCTGTTGCTGCTCTCACACATGAGGCCCAAAGTGTCAAAGGCAGTAAAGCAGTCCATCATGTACAGTAACTGACGAATCACTCTGAGTAAATTGATCCGAACCAAAGCCAGAACCTCGGCTGTGCCAAAATAAATGGTTTAATACATTCTCAGCAAGAATGGACTGGTGAGTTGAGCGATAGATATCAAACAAACCTTTCAGCAGCGGACAAGTGAAAGAAGCTTTCAATCACAATGAGAAATTGGTGAATAGATCGAGTGCACTATCCTGGATGTAGATGTATCGATGTGTCAGAAGAAGCAATATACAGATTAATTTTAAAGGTGGACTGACGTGACACTGAGCTCGGCAGGAGGAGTCGATCACATGACAAGTTTACATAATGAGATGCACTTTGTGTTTTCTGCTTCTGTTCTGAACTTAAACCATTTAATCATCTGGACACAAGATTTCATTACCATGATATCAGTGACATTGACTCTGATTATATTTAAATAATATTGGCTGGCTTTTTTTCATGGTCCATCAGATATATTCCATTCAGCTAGCATGATACTGAACGAGTTGAAGACGAGTCGCTGAATGGGATATATCTGATAGACCACAAAAAAAAGCCAGCTATTATCTCATCTCATCTCATTATCTGTAGCTGCTTTATCCTGTTCTACAGGGTCGCAGGCGAGCTGGATCCTATCCCAGCTGACTACGGGCGAAAGGCGGGGTTCACCCTGGACAAGTCGCCAGGTCATCACAGGGCTGACACATAGACACAGACAACCATTCACACTCACATTCACACCTACGCTCAATTTAGTGTCACCAGTTAACCTAACCTGCATGTCTTTGGACTGTGGGGGAAACCGGAGCACCCGGAGGAAACCCACGCGGACATGGGGAGAACATGCAAACTCCGCACAGAAAGGCCCTCGCCGGCCACGGGGCTCGAACCCGGACCTTCTTGCTGTGAGGCGACAGCGCTAACCACTACACCACCGTGCCGCCCTATTATTATTATTATTATTATTATACATTCCTTTTGGGTGTTCAACGCGTCTTTCTCTTTCAAAATTCTCTCAAAATCTTCCGTATTTAACGAAGCAAACCTGGCGGCCATGTCTGTTTACAAATTGTCACAGTCGCTCGCTAGCGCAGAAGTTTTACATCTCCGATGTGTGATGTCATGTTGTCTTGACAACCATGCAATATCATAAACCATATTCAACGCTCATTCTCCATTGGGTAGAGTGACGTAATACACGTAGGATAAGCGATATGCTAACAATATTGCATGCTATCAAACCAAATGAACGAAATCCGCTAGAAGGGAATAGAACACGTTTTTATTCCACTGAAAAAGTGTCCCGTATGGATAATAATTCCCGATATTTCACTCCGATGACATCACTCCCAGTGTTTTCCCGTTGACTGGATGTGCATTGTCAAAATGGCGAACCGGTTCAAAATTAAAATTCTTTTGATTTACTTAAGTTTTTTTTTTGTGGATGTGTCCATATAATTTACAGAATATTACACAGTGGCACAAAGATATGAAGTTTATCGTCACTCTTTCTTTCGCTTCTCTCACTCGTGATTTATACATTCACCACTTGAAGATAAACTTCATATCTCTGCGCAATCGTATAATATCCTCTACATATATGCGATTAGCAAACCTGCCCACCTTTACATGTTTTGTATAAGAGCTCTGCAGTTTATCACTAGGATTAATTATCGCTCAAAAATATGCCAATCCTTTTCTCCTCAATAAAACAAGAAATGATCCAATTGACACGAGTCTGGAATGATTTGCTCAGGTGTATTGAACTCTCTGGTATTAGCTTATGCCACCTGGAAGCTCCGCCCTCTTGCACCATCTCGCATGATCATGACTGGACTTGTTACACGCTCTCACTTTCAGCTTCGCTAACATTAGACACATCTACAGTTAATGTTATTCGGGATTCCACAGAAAAATGGTCCAAAATGAGCTTTCTGTTTTCAGCCATTTTAAAGGGCATCAGTTCTGGATGATTGATTAAATTTTTATGATGATTTTTTTTAATGTTGACTCACAAGAAGGGAAAAAGAGCAAGGTTATCGTTTGATAAAAAGTCCACAAAAAGTCAGTAGAGTTCTGCTCAAGGTCTTGTGGACCGATAAAGATGAACCTGTAGCACGGTGATGGAATGAAGAAGCATACCATTTCATCTACTGCACCAAATCGTCTCCATGTTTTTATTGACGAGGCGACTCCAAATGGTAGCAAAGGGATGAGTGTGGAGGCATACAGATCTATTTTAACTGCTCAGATCCAACCAAATGCCTCCGAGGTCACTGGATGGCACATCACCCTGCAGATAACATCTGGACAACATCTGTTATTTTTCATGGACACAAAGTTCTTGAATGGCTAAGTGAGCCGCCTGATCGGAGTTTAAATAAATTTCACACAACATGCAGTACGTTTACATCTGCACTAATATTCCACTATTATGGGATGTATTATATAACGGTTCACCGGTTGTCCTTTAGATCCTTGGACCCCTTTTGTTCAGTACTAACCACTGCATACCAGCAACACCCCACAAGATGTGCCATTTTGGAGATGTTCAGACCCAGTCATCTCACCATCACCGTCCTTGTCAAAGTCACTCAGATCCTTACACTCGCCTGCTTCCAACACATCAACTTCAAGATCTGACTGTTCTCTTGATGCCCAGTATACCCCCCCACACACACACACCTTGACAGGTGCCACTGTAATGAGATAATGAATGTTATTCACTTCACCAGTCAGTGGTTTTAATGTTATGGCTGATGGGTGTATACAGTACTAAAGAAGAGGTGTTGAAGTACAGTATAATAAACATATGATGTTTCAGTAAGGGCTTTATCTTAGTCAGGGAGCACTGGGCGTTAGAAGGGAATACACTCTGGATCTGAGGCCAGTCCATGTGTACACACACACACACACACACACACACACACACACACACACACACACACACACACACACACCTGCTCACAGGGGTGGGTTTATCTTAGCCAATCCATCTATTGGCCTGTTTTTGGGAGGTGAGAAAAAAACAGAGAAACCAGAGGAAACCCTCACACACATGGGATTTTATTATTCAGATGTGTCTTTCTCAGAATGTAAAGACAAAATTTTTGAATTGTAAATTTCATAAACGTTATTGGGCGGCATGATGGTGCAGGGGGTATCACTGTGGCTTCACAGCAAGAAGGTTCTGGGTTCAAACCTCACGGTCAACTGGGGTCTTTCTCTATGAAGTTTCCATGTTCTCCTCCAGTTTCCTCTCACAGTCCAAAGGCATGTGGGTCAACTGGCTGCTCTGAATCCCCCATGGGTGTGGATGTGAGTGTGATGGTTGTTCGTCTCTGTGTCGCCCTGTGATTGGCAACCTGCTCAGGGTGAACCCCGCCCCTCACCTGGAGTCAGCTGGGAGTGTCTCAGAACCTGATGGTTGGTTAAAGTGACATGAAAACTTTTGAATATTCAGTTCTCCAGTTTGGCCATGTTGTAGTCCAGTAGGTATCATTTCTGCCTCACAGCTCCAGCTTCTCCAAGTGGGCTTTCCAGGGTCTCTGCTTTGGTCCCACGCAGGGCCGCTGACAGCTTTGGCTGGGGCCGGGACAAAATGCTCTGAATGGCCCCCCCTAACAACCCCCCCCAAAACCCCAAAACCAGCAACCTCACACACATTGTGATCCTGTGAAGTAATCCCCAATTTCACTGAATCTTTCCCCCTGTACTGTAACGGAATAAGCGGCTACTGTTATTTTGTATCCTTTAACCGAACACCATTAAATGTATTCCGTTACGCCCCAAGCCTGCATGCGACAGCCCCCGCAATGCCTTCCTAAACTTGTGGATAGTCTACTATAATCACGCGATTGGGGTGCTCTTGAAGGAGCAGCGATGGACGGGGGATTTCGGGCAGGGCTGGGGGCGAACATAGTATACTGTGCGTGTGTACTGTCCAGTGTGAAAAGCAGAGAAGAACACACCGCTCGAGAAACGGCGGGATATGATTGCGGGCTAATGTGAATATTCTTTATAAATCTAATTCTAATAAATCTTTACTTATTGAATTGTTGGAAAGCTGATTTCCTTTGATATACAGTAAGTATATTGGATGTAGGGTTTATTTGATGCCTTAATTAGTTTTGGCTCTAAAGGAACATTTTTATTTCCAGAACTAAACAAAATACAGTGTGTTTCATGAAAGGACCATAATGTAAAGCAGTAAAGAAATTAAACTGTGGTTTGAATGAATGAATGAATAAAGCAAGGATCTCGGAGTGATGATTCTACCCAGCCTCAACCTTGTCCTTATCCTTACCCTTACCTACTTCCTCTCCATCTCTAAACCCCGCCTCTTCGTTATGTTTCCTGTCTTGTGCCACAGCTTTCTGTTCCAGCGTTAACGAATGCTGTCCTTGCTCAAGGTTTGTGCTCAAGTAATGACTAAGTGGATCAGTGGCCCAAGCAATGCATCAAGACAGATGGCAGGCGTTTCAGCCTCACACAACAAACGTTACAAGCTTTAATCTTGAATTCTGATCAGCTTCCCATCTCCTGCTCAACCACACAGTATCCCCTCTGGACTACAGTCCAATAGATACAACACGGATAGCTGTGAAAGTGCATTAGGATTATGGAGAGGTACAGGGCACTGGGTGGCACGCTTTAAGAATTGAACAGCGCACGAGGGCGGAAATGTTGTTGCAAGAAAAGGGTCAGAAAGGGAAGCTCACCAAGGTGGGAGTAGGTCAGTACAGGAAATGAAATTGGTTAAGATTCGATTAGATTGGATTTCTCGGTTTCCAGCTTGAAAGCATGCTGCACATTTTGATGCTGCTGTTTATCACTGAACTGTTTCCTTTCTCTTCTCCCCCATGTTTGTATGTTTTTATATTTGTTTTTATTTTCAGGGTTTTTTTTATGTTTCTGTTCATTTGTTGAATTTGTCACCTGTGACGGACCTCACGACTTGAACTTGAGTGTTAAATTTCCCCTGACCTTGTTCTCCAGTGTGTGATGTGTGTAAAGTGTGGCGTCTAGTAACTTCTGAAGTGCCTGTTATGTTTGTCGATGGCGGGTTGTTCTGAGCGGTCTTGGAGCTGCTCAGCCTTCTGTTCAGAGGTGTGTGTGTGTGTGTGTGTGTGTGTGTGTGTGTGTGTGTGTGTGTGTGTGTGTGTGTGTGTGTGTGTGTGACTGTACTAGCATATGATTCCAGGAAAACAGGAAGTGAGGCAAGATTTCATCAATGGTTGAATTATTGCAATTAAATTTAGTATTCCATCTCCATGGAAACAAGCACTGATGGTCTCAATGCCTTCTAGGCTGCCTCCATCACTGAGTGGTGGGATCAGACCATGCTTGGCCCCTTAATCACTGCTTGCAGCTATAGTCTTTGTTGTTGCACCAAAGATATAATAATATAACTACCTTGACCTACAAATGGCCAGACAGCGTGACTTATAACCAACTACAATGGACCAGAATACTAATTATAAATATGTATATCCTCAAAACCCTTTTTCTTTCCTGTACATTTTAAGGTTTTATCATAAATTCTTGAATTAACGTTTGATTTACTGACGACATATTAAACTGGCCTTCGTGCTATTTGTTATACAACTGTCTACGGCATTGTCCTGTTCATCAGCAATGCTCTCTGGACCGGACCCAGTTAGCTGTCCTGGAATCACTTTTTAGACATTCTTATCCAGGTCAGACTCATACTTTTCATACCAAATTAAACTTTTGGGACAACCCAGTTCACGGAAACACCAGACCTATTTTAGTCAAGGGTAGACGGGATAGTCACCTCCATAACCCCGAGCCCTGTGCCATCCCACACCAGGTCTGAGGCATGGAAGCACTTTATTAATCATCACTCTTTAATTGTGTCCTGTGAGAAGGTGGGAAATGGAGCAGCAGCTCGGAAATTTCATCAGCAATCAAATAAATCACAGGATCCTGTCTTTACCGTCTCATATGATTTGTCAAAAATTACCATGAAGATGATGAACGAAAGCATCATGTTGAAATATCGCTTCTAATTGTAATGTTCGTCATTAAATATGGCCGGGACCGACATTTTCAAACACATCTTTTGACTTTTTTTTTCTTGCTTCAAAAACCTTGTCACTTGTCACATTGTGTTTTAAAAAATCCTGTTGTAAACTAGTTGATGGAACAAAATGCACAGATGAAACCAGTGATCATGCACAGTGAACTTTTTGTTTTCCAAGCAACACCTCTGATCTGGAATGTGCCGGCATGTTTGGGATCAACTCTTACCTCTGGGAACATTGATTTATTCGAAGAATAAATCACTTCATCCATGGATTTTTAATTAAAGGCCAAAAATACAGTGGCATGTTTCCCCCAAAGCTTACTGGCCTTTCTCTTGCTGATCAGTGTTGCTATACTCTCATTAGCATATTAATGAGAAATCTGGGCCATACAGGTCTGTAATGTACATTTATACCCCAATTTAACAGAAAGAAAATATATATATATATATATATATATATATATATATATATATATATATATATATATATATATATTTTAAAAGAATCAGAAAATTGGCTTGGTGTGGAAATGTCACATCTGTCTGACACTAACCTGTGTAATTATAAGCTCATTTGGCTGCACCTCCTGAACCTGAGAGTCTGGCTTTCGGATTCAGAATGTTATTAGCAGACCTTCATCCTTCATACCTAATCAAGAACACTGAATCACATGAGCCAATCATGGTGAAGGAGAAAAATAGTACAATCTTGTTTGCGTAGTCCTCTCTAAAGGCTGAGCCGTGGAATTGAAATGGAAGTCAGTGCGAGTGACCGGAGAGCAGAGATGAGTCGTGTGGGACACTCGGCAGTTCAGGACGCGTTATAACATCATGGTTTAAAAGAAATCTCAGGCTAAAGTGAAATACTGATTGTGTCGAGTCATCAAAGCAAGACACAGCAAAAACTTTGAGTAGTTGTTGACCGATAACGGGTAGTTTGGTTGGGTTCGATTAAAAATAAAGTTAGTGTTAGAGCTCCCATGTTGCTAGCTGCTTTCAGGTATCTGCCTTTTTAATATTCAAAAATAACTAAACTCATCCCAGTCAGATACTGAGTCAGAGAGCGTTAGTATTGTTACACTATTGTACATATGAGAGAGAGAGAGAGAGAGAGAGAGAGAGAGAGAACGAACACTTTATTAATCCCAAAGACAAATTGCAGTGTTGCAGCAGCAAATTCACACACATCACAAAAGACACAAAACTTATATATATAAACAAATTACTACACTACTCGATAAAAAATAGAATATAATAAATAGTAATAGAATAAAACTATGCAAATTAAATAAGTAACATGCAGGCAGGCATTGCCTGAGATGAAATGTAAAATAAGTGTATTTTGTTTATGTATCTGTGTTTCTATATACTGTATTTTCACTATTTAACAGTTATCCCACGAAATCGAGTCGTACATGAGCTGATAGGCGACGAGGCGCGTAGCACCGAGTTGTCTATAATCCATGTACGACAAGCTTGAGTGGAATAACTGTTTTATTCTATCCACATTCACTGGATTTTGAGAAACAGAGCATTTTTAATTTTTGCAAATTCAATAAATAAAAACTTTATACAAAATGTCTAACAAAATCAATTCCGCTTAGAATGTAAATAAAACGGTGAAATGACAGGAGCAATTTGTGAAAAATGCGATAATTCTTGAAAAATTTAAAGGTCTCCTTGCATCGTTTTTTCATTAATTGTGCGGTGGTCTCTAGTATGAATGAATGCCCTGTGAGCCGGTTTTGGTGAAAAAAATGCTGTGGTTCTCCTGTTTCAGGCTGTTCGAGTTTGGTGGAGGAGTGGGTGGTGGGAGAACGACAGGATTTCAGCTCTTACTCATTAATATTCATGACATGTAAACGTGTTTGGCTAACAGCAATCAGTAAACGTGTTGCCTCTGATTGGCTAACAGCACTGTGACGCTACCTCCAGTGGGTCAGAACAAGTGGATGTGGGTGTCTTTGTAAAAACAGTTTCAATTGGCTATTATGGTCTCGACATCGATGTTTTGACCAATAACAATGTAGATGTGGCAGCGGGGGCGTGGCCGAGTGTCGGTCTGTGACAGGAGGGCGGAGTCAGGGAAGGTAAGTGGCAGAATCACTGCACCTGATGGGAATTAACGTGTGCTTGTGTGTCTTCCCCAGTGACCGCGCCCTATAAGAGGAGAGGGAGAGCAGAGGAAGGGAGCTCTCTCCCCAACCAGAACGCTTGTGTGTGTGTGTGTGTGTGTGTGTGTGTGTGTGTGCGCACACGCACGCGTGGCTGAGAGGGAGTCGTTCATTCATTCATTCATTTATTTAATTGAATACTCCCTGTGGCAGCGGCTCTCATCAAGGCACGAGGCACGGAGCAGAGCTTGCCTCGGGGTGTGTGGGGGGAATAACATCCCCTGGCTGGGAGCTGACAGGCCCTGGCAGTGCTGGTTCGTTCGGGAGAGGGCAGGGGTTGCTGGCTGCCAAGTCTGGGGAGGCTGGGACCTAGGGTTAGGGTTAGGTGAATTACATCCCGAGGCGCGGAGCTAGCCCGCCCAGGGAGCACTCTTTCGTTTGGGAGAGGGCAGAGGCTGCTGGCTGCCAAGTCTGGCAAGGCTGGGCCCTCCCCTGCCCGAGTTACAAGCGTGCAAAGTTGGGCTGGAGCCACCGTTAGAAACGAAACTGATGTGGAGCACCGCGCCGCACCTCGGGGCGAACTACGTCTCTCCTCGCGCTTTCTTCCCGTGGGCGGTCGCAAGCCAAGGTGGGCGAGGCCATGAATACTAATTTTCAAACTGACGTAACTTCGTATGGCTTTTTCTGATCCGCTTGTTTTTCCAACTATTTTCTTTCATAAGCTAATACAGGGAATGGGAGTAGAATTACATTTTCACATGCAGCATGCATATGCAACTCGGAGTGAACTATGGTATTTCAAAAAGAGACAGTATTAAACGTTTTTGGTGGAAGGGCACCTTTCAAAAAAAAGATCCATTCTTACCATCAAATACTTTTATTCCATATTTTGTTGCTTTTTTTTGTATTGTTTGGGGTTTTGTTTTTGAGTAGGGTTTTTATTTCGTCCTCGGTTGGTTCAGCAACACACTCTGCCATTTTGTTTTTCTCTACTCACGATATATGAGCTGATATCCTAGTAGTAGAGTCGCCAATCAGAGCGCACAATTGCTCATATCCAGTGAACGTGGATAAAATAAATAAGAATATATACACTATATGGCCAAATATTTGTGTGCACCTGACCATCACGGACATACTGTTTGGTTTTTTGTTGCGCGTCCAATTCCAGATTTATTCCCCTTTACTGTTAAGCTCCACTCTTCTCTTCTGGGAAAGCTTTCCACTAGAGTTTGGGGCGTGGCTGTGGGGATTTGTGTTCATTCAGCTCCAAGAGCATTAGTGAGATCAGACCCTGATGATGTGATGTTGAGGTTCCAGTTCACCCCAAAGGTGTTCAGTGGGGTTGAGTTCAGTCAGGGCTCTGTGCAGGACACTTGAGTTCTTTCACTCCAACCTTTACACACCACATCTTCATGGAGCTCTGTGCTGTGTGTGCAGGAGCATCATCATGCTGGAACAGGTTTGGACTCCGAATTCCGGTGAATGGAAACAGTAATGTTCCAGCAAGCTGAGACACTTTTATACAACTGTGTGCTTCAGACTTTGTGGGAACATTTTAGAGAAGAACCACATATGGTTCTTGTACAGCACCAGTTCAAAGTTTGTACACCCCACTCTACTCATTCATAGGTGTTTCTGTATTGTGACTCTTTTCTAGACTGTCAAACTAAACTGAAGACATCAAAACTATGAAATAACATCTGGAATTATGTAGTAAACAAAAAAAAGGGTTTAAAAACAAAAAATGTTTGATATTTTAGATTCTTCAGCGTATTCATCAGTTCCCTTGATGACGCTTTGTACACTATTATCATTCTCTTAACCAGCTTCATGAGGGAGTCGCCTGGAACGCTTTTCAATTAACAACTGTGTCTCATCAAAAGGTCATTAGTGGACGAATTTCTTACCTTCTTAATGTGTTTGAGATCAAACAGTAAATAATAAAATTACCTTATTAAATGTCCCTATTCCACAACTGTAGTAATCCATACACATTTATGTCAAGAACTGAACAACTAAGTAAAGAGAAATGACATCCGTCATTACTTTAAGACATGAAATGACTTTTAATTCATAAAAATAAATAAAAAAACATTGTGGGTGGATGTTCTGAGTACTTTACCTTTTGTATTTACTTTGATTTATCATTAAAACCACCAACTGCTGACTGATATACATGGAGAAAATAATTAGTTAAAAAAAGAGTGTGGCAGCGGGGGCATGGACAAGCGCCGGTCTGTGACAGGAGGGCGGAGTCGGGAAAGGTAAGTGGCAGAATCACTACACCTGACATCAATTAACCTGTGTTTGTGTGTCTTCCCAGTGACCGCGCCCTACTTAAGGAGGGAGAGCGAGAGCAGAGGAGCTCATCCCTGAACTAGATGCTGGTTGTGTGTGTCTGTTCGTGTGATAGATTGATCACTGAAAAGTGTGGCAATAAAGCCTTGTTGTGAACCTGACCTCTGTCCTGCCGTCCTCTGTGCTCCACCCATGCTGAGGGAACGTTACAGTGGTGCTGAAACCTGGGACATAGTGGAGCACAGCAGCCGATCAGCCCCATGGAGTCCTCCCCGTTCGTCGATCTGGTCCACGCCCTCGCCACGGCCCAGCAAAGCCAGCACCAGGCGCTAGTCACCCTCCGAAAGGAACAAGAATGGCGCTTCGAGGCCCTGGTGCTGGTCCAGCAAGAAGATCAGGAGGCGTTCCGGAACCTCCTCGCGTCGGCGGAGTCCACCAGCGCTCCCACCGTGGGCCCGTCCCCCCTCACCTTAACCAAGATGGGTCCGCAGGATGACCCCAAGGCTTTTATCACGCTCTTCGAGCAAGTCGCAGAGGCCTCGGGGTGGCCGATGGAGCAGCGCGCGGCGCGCCTCCTCCCCCTGCTAATGGGAGAGGCGCAGATGGCCGTGCTACAGCTCCCCGCCGACCGCTGGCTGGCCTACGCGGACCTCCGCCGGGCCGTCCTTCAGCGCGTGGGGCGCACCCCTGAGCAGCAGCGCCAGCGCTTCCGCGCCTTGCGCTTGGAGGAAGTCGGCCGGCCGTTCGCGTTCGGCCAGCAGCTCCGGGACGCCTGCTGGCGGTGGTTGAGGGCTGACCACCGCGACGTCGAGGGGATCATCGACCAGGTGGTGCTGGAGCAATTCATCGCTGGCTTGCCAGTAGGAACTGCGGAGTGGGTCCAGTGCCACCGCCCGGCGTCGCTGAATCAGGCAGTCGAGCTGGCGGAGGACCATTTGGCGGCTGTTCCAGCGGCAGGACAGCAGACAGCCTCTTCTCTTCTCTCCTCTTCTCTCTCTCTCCCCCTCCTCCTGTGTCCCGTCCTCGCCCCATTCCCCCACCGCGGAGGCGGGGGCCGGCCCCACCCCAGCTGGCCCACCGCACCCGTGGTGCCCTCCCGTTTCTCCCTTCTGTGTCTGTCTCTCCCCCCCCCTCAGGTGAGTGAGCCCCAGAACACCGGTGCAGAGGGGAAGCCCGGGCCGGTCTGCTGGCGCTGCGGGGAGCCGGGCCACCTTCAACAGCAGTGCACGGCGATGGAGGTGGGCGCGGTGGTGCAGATCCCCGACGCGCCAGAGGCCGCCCTCGATCGGGCCGGAGCATATCGCATACCGGTGAGTATTCAAGGGGATACATATCAGGCTTTGGTGGATTCTGGTTGTAATCAGACCTCAATTCACCAAAGCCTGGCGCAAAACGAGGCATTGGGGGGAAGCACAGGGGGTGAAGGTTTTGTGTGTGCACGGGGACGTTCACAGCTACCCTTTGGTGTCGGTCCACATTTTTTTGTGAGGGGAAAAAGTTATAGTGAAGGCGGCGGTTAATCCTCGCCTTACCCACTCTTTAATTTTGGGGACTGATTGGCCGGGATTTCGGGATTTAATGACACACTTGGTAAAGAGTGGGTCCTGCCATTTAACAGGGGGAGGTCCCGGGGTCGCTTTGGCGGGAGCAGCTGTCACAGAGCCGTCTACATCATCTCCGCGTCAGAGTGAGGAGCCTCCGGCCCCTCCTCTCTCTGTTGGGGAATCCCTCGCAGATTTCCCATTAGAGCAATCGCGAGACGAGACTCTGAGGCATGCATTTGACCAAGTGAGAGTAATCGATGGTCAAACGCTCCAGCCGAACGCCACCCCGTCCTTCCCCTACTTCGCGATTATGAAGTATAGGTTATACCGAGTGACGCAGGACACTCAAACTAAAGAGCGAGTCACGCAACTTTTAATTCCGAAGAGCTGCCGGGAATTAGTATTCCAGGCGGCTCACTTTAATCCCATGGCTGGACACTTAGGGCAGGATAAGACACTAGCCCGAATAATGGCCTGATTCTATTGGCCAGGGATTCGCGGCGATGTTCGTAGGTGGTATACGGCGTGCCGCGAATGCCAGTTAGTAAACCCAGCGGCCATTCCAAAAGCGCCTTTGTGCCCTCTACCATTAATCGAGACCCCGTTTGAAAGAATTGGGATGGATCTCATCGGGCCATTAGATCGGTCAGCACGAGGGTACCGCTTTATATTAGTTCTGGTGGACTATGCAACGCGATACCCGGAAGCAGTGCCCCTGCGCAATATCTCAGCACGCAGTATTGTGGAGGCACTCTTCCACGTTATCTCCCGAGTTGGAATCCCAAAAGAGATTCTGACTGATCAAGGCACCACGTTTATGTCACAGACACTGCGCGAACTGTATGGGTTATTGGGGGTTAAGCCGATCCGCACCAGAGTGTATCACCCACAAACGGACGGTTTAGTGGAATGGTTCAATCACACCCTCAAGAATATCATTAAAAAATTCGTAAGTGAGGACGCACGTAATTTGGATAAGTGGCTCGAGCCCTTGTGTTTTCAGTGCGAGAGGTGCCCCAAGCCTCCACGGGGTTCTCCCCGTTCGAATTATTATATGGGTGTAAGCCGCGCAGCATTCTAGACGTGCTGCGGGAAAATTGGGAGGAGGAACCTTCACAAAGTAAGAACAAAATTCAATACGTTATGGACCTGCGTGCAAAACTCCACACGCTCACCCACCTAACCCAGGAAAATTTGCGGCAGGCCCAAGAACGGCAAGCCCGCCTGTACAACAAGCGTACGCGCCTTAGGGAGTTCACACCGGGAGATAAGGTACTCGTACTGTTGCCCACATCGAGCTCCAAATTGATCGCCAAGTGGCAAGGACCCTTTGAGGTCACACAGAGAGTCGGGGACGTCGACTACGAGGTGAGGCGAACGGAGAGGGGTGGGGCGCTACAGATCTACCACCTCAATCTGCTTAAACTCTGGAATGAGGAGGTCCCTGTGGCGTTGGTGGTTCCGGAGAAGGCGGAGCTGGGACCAGAGGTTCAAAAAGGGGCATTGGCATCATGTACCTCTCTGGTCCCCTGTGGAGACCACCTCTCCCCGACCCAGCTCACGGAGGTCGCCCAGTTGCAGACCGAGTTTTCGGATGTGTTCTCGCCCCTGCCCGGTCGCACTAACCTCATAGAGCACCACATAGAGACGCCCCCGGGGGTGGTAGTGCGTAGCCGCCCTTACAGGCTACCCAAACACAAAAAAAAGGTGGTTCAGGAAGAACTTGAGACCATGCTCGAAATGGGCATCGTCGAGGAGTCCCACAGTGACTGGAGCAGCCCGGTGGTCTTGGTACCCAAGGCCGACGGGTCGGTCCAGTTCTGTGTAGACTATAGGAAAGTCAACGCGGTGTCTAAATTCGACGCATACCCAATGCCTCGTATTGATGAGTTGCTCGATCGACTCGGCACTGCTCGCTTTTATTTGACACTGGATTTGACGAAGGGATATTGGCAGATCCCCTTGACTCCACTATCCCAAGAGAAAACGGCCTTTTCCACACCGTTTGGTTTATGCCAATTCGTCACACTTCAGTTTGGGGCGCCCACTACGTTTCAGCGGCTGATGGACAGGGTCCTCGGCCCCCACGCCACCTATGCGGCCGCCTACCTAGACGACATCATCATCTATAGCAATGACTGGCCGAGGCACCTCAAACACCTAAGGGCCGTCCTTAGGTCACTGAGGCGAGCGGGTCTCACAGCCAACCCAAAGAAGTGTGCGATTGGGCGGGTGGAAGTATGGTATCTGGGCTTCCACTTGGGCAACGGGCAGGTGCGTCCCCAAATTAACAAGACCGCAGCAATTGCAGCCTGCCCGAGGCCCAAGACCAAAAAGGGGGTGAGACAGTTCCTGGGGCTGGCTGGCTATTATCGCAGGTTTATACCTAATTATTCGGACGTCACCAGCCTGCTGACTGATCTCACTAAAAAGGGGGCACCAGATCCAGTCCAGTGGACGGAGCAATGCCAGCAGGCTTTTTCTGAGGTAAAGGCTGCACTGTGTGGGGGGCCTCTTTTACACTCCCCTGACTTTTCTCTCCCCTTTATGTTGCAGACTGATGTGTCGGACAGAGGGCTGGGGGCGTTTTTTTCCCAGGTGGAAGGGGAGGATCGCCTCGTCCTGTACATCAGCAGGAAGCTGTCGGTGTGTGAGGGGTGCTACAGCACCACAGAGAAAGAGTGTCTGGCCATCAAGTGGGCGGTCCTCGCCCTCCGGTACTACCTGCTGGGGCGCCCTTTCACCCTCTGTTTGGACCACGCGCCCCTCCAGTGGCTCCAC
This sequence comes from Neoarius graeffei, assembly GCF_027579695.1. Taxonomy (NCBI): domain Eukaryota; kingdom Metazoa; phylum Chordata; class Actinopteri; order Siluriformes; family Ariidae; genus Neoarius; species Neoarius graeffei. Next base: position 81,236,113 of record NC_083580.1, read on the forward strand.
CGCATGAAGGATGCCAACGCGCGGATCACCCGTTGGTATCTGGCACTCCAACCCTTTAATTTCAAGGTGGTCCACAGGCCGGGGTCGCAGATGGTCGTGGCGGACTTCTTCTCCCGTCAAGGGGGGGGAATCAGCTGCAGGCCAGACGGCCGCCCGGCCTGAGTCGGGCGGTGGGGGTATGTGGCAGCGGGGGCGTGGTCAAGCGCCGGTCTGTGACAGGAGGGCGGAGTCGGGGAAGGTAAGTGGCAGAATCACTACACCTGACATCAATTAACCTGTGTTTGTGTGTCTTCCCAGTGACCGTGCCCTACTTAAGGAGGGAGAGCGAGAGCAGAGGAGCTCATCCCCGAATTAGACACTGGTTGTGTGTGTCTGTTTGTGTGATAGATTGATCACTGAAAAGTGTGGCAATAAAGCCTTGTTGTGAACCTGATCTCTGTCCTGCCGTCCTCTGTGCTCCACCCACACTTAGGGAACGTTACAAAGAGATATTAAAAATGTAAAGACTCGGACAGAAGTAATTCATTCCAAACTAGAGCTGCAAATTTGTTAAATGGTCGCTTTATTACTTGGACTCTGGCCAACTGGAACCATTTATTGTTTCAGAGAAACTCGACATTCCGTGAACAGATTACTGAGCCATGATTAGTGAAGATGGTTCACATGCACATCGTCTTTACAACAGTTCATTTTATTTATTTATTCTGAACATATTATTTATTCTGATGTATTGTGGAAGTACATACTGTTAAAGTCTGAGGCAAGCCTTTTGTTTTTAGTATTTATTCAGTATTTATTGTTGATTATTTGGTGGTAAACAGTAATGATGAGAAAATATCCTGTACATTTAAAACTAATTTTCAGACAAACAGTCGTACAAGACGTACAGTCCTTACTGTTTTTACTGCTGAAGGCCTTTAACAGGGCTAATTTTCTGTGAAAGACATTTCCCCATTGTTATTGTTCATTATTGTTATTGTTCATAAATCACACACACACACACACACACACACACACACACACACACACACACACACACACACAGTAAAATCAGTGAAATCAGTAAATACTTTATTTGTAATGGTGAACTTTATGACCTGCATGAATAAGTCCTGCATGGCTGTTTTATTTCATTTTCCGTTAATGTACTGGACATTTTCCCAGCGTTAATGTTTGCCACCAAAAAAACCCCAAAACAATAAATAATGAATGGCCATTTGTTCAAAACAAAACAGTCATTTCTGATTTTTACACAGTGCTCTGAATGAGGGTGAGCCAAATAAAAACTTTAAAAGTGCAATATAAGTTAGAGAACTGGTAGATTTTATATTTATAGCTGCAAAAATAAAAATGATTTGCAATAAACAATTAAAAATAACAAACATAAAATTTTTGGCGCCCTTTGTCTTAATGAGTAAGAATAAATGTAATAATAAATGCAGTAAGTGATATTCTGAGGTCGGGGTGTAACAATACAGTGATGTGGATCAATGCATCAATTTAAAAGACAACAATTGAAATGAATCAGAAATCAATCAGGAATTGATTATATTGATGATGTACTGTGGTGCTTGAAAGTTTGTGAACCCTTTAGAATTTTCTATATTTCTGCATAAATATGACTTAAAACATCATCAGATTTTCACACAAGTCCTAAAAGTAGATAAAGAGAACCCAGTTAAACAAATGAGACAAAAATATTATACTTGGTCATTTATTTATTGAGGAAAATGATCCAATATTACATATCTGTGAGTGGCAAAAGTATGTGACCCTTTGCTTTCAGTGTCTGGTGTGACCCCCTTGTGCAGCAATAACTGCAACTAAACGTTTGCGGTAACTGTTGATCAGTCCTGCACACCGGCTTGGAGGAATTTTAGCCCGTTCCTCCGTACAGAACAGCTTCAACTCTGGGATGTTGGTGGGTTTCCTCACATGAACTGCTCGCTTCAGGTCCTTCCACAACATTTCCATTGGATTAAGGTCAGGACTTTGACTTGGCCATTCCAAAACATGAACTTTATTCTTCTTTAACCATTCTTTGGTAGAACGACTTGTGTGCTTTGGGTTGTTGTCTTGCTGCATGACCCACCTTCTCTTGAGATTCAGTTCATGGACAGATGTCCTGACATTTTCCTTTAGAATTCGCTGGTATAATTCAGAATTGTAGGATACGTACGAGCAAAACTGGCAAAGTGCTCGGCAATTCTGTGGAAAACAAAATATATTCTTGATTGTAAATCTTTGCATACTATATATTACTCATTATTTTTGCCATATCTGACTTATTGTGTCGAAGTCTGGGGAAACACCTACAAAACCACTCTGCAGCCGATATGTACAATACAGAAAAGAGCAATAAGGACAATAAACAAAACAGGATACAGAGATCACACAAACCCACTATTCATAAAATCACACATGTTGAAATTTATGGATCTGGTCAAATTCAGAACAGCACAAATAATGTACAAAGCAAGAAATAATCTATTGCCAAAAAATATACAAGGAATGTTTAGTGAGAGAGAGGGGGGATATAATCTAAGGGGAGACCTAAATTTTAAAAAACCAAAGGTTCGAACAAATATGAAAAGCATGTGCGTATCGAGCTGTGGGGTGACTTTATGGAACAGACTGGAGACAGAAATAAAACAAAGTGCAAATATAATTCTGTTTAAAAAAAGGTACAAAAAAATATTTTTAAACAAGTATATTGCAGAGGAAATATGTTAATGGAGGATGATGAGGGATAAATAGAATAGGGTTGATTGTTATATTAGAACTAGCTTAGTATATGGTATATATTTATTTATGGGGATAGATATCTTCATATTTACAGGGATAAGTATGTAGTAGATTTTTTTTTTTTTTTGTAATTATATATTTATATAGATAGTTATGTGTATATGTATATATATGTATATGGATATGGTATGTAGTATATATTTATTTTTGTAATTATATATTTATATGGATAATCATGAAGTGTATATGTGGTATATATTTTTATAAGTGTATTAATGTAGTTTGGATTTCGGGGTAGTTAAAAAGGGGTGGGAAATTAAAAAAAGTATTGTACTTCTTCCCACTCCTTTTTCGAACAATGTGCGGTGTATTGTAATGTATTAGCTCTTTATATTATTTTATTTATTCTTTTTTTGTCACTTTTTTCATTTTCTTTCTTTTGTATGTATAAATAGTTACATACATTTTTATACATGTTCGAAATAAATAAATTCATTCATTCATTCATTCATTCATTCATTCAGAATTCATTGTTCCATCAATGATGGCAAGCCGTTCTGGCCCAGATGCAGCGAAACAGGCCCAAACCATGATACTACCACCACCATGTTTCACAGATGGGATAAGGTTCTTATGTTGGAATGCAGTGTTTTCCTTTCTCCAAATATAACGCTTCTTATTTAAACCAAAAAGTTCTATTTTGGTCTCATCCGTTCACAAAACATTTTTCCAATAGCCTTCTAGCTTGTCCACGTGATCTTTAGCAAACTGCAGACAAGCAGCAATGCTTTTTTTTGGAGAGCACACCATTGTTTTTCAGTGTTCTCCTGATGGTGGACTCATGAACATTAACATTAGCCAATGTGAGAGAGGCCTTCAGTTGCTTAGAAGTTACCCTGGGGTCCTTTGTGACCTCGCCGACTATTACACAACTTGTTCTTGGAGTGATCTTTGTTGGTTGACCACTCCTGGGGAGGGTAACAATGGTCTTGAATTTCCTCCATTTGTACACAATCTGTCTGACTGTGGATTGGTGGAGTCCAAACTCTTTAGAGATGGTTTTGTAACCTTTTCCAGCCTGATGAGCATCAACAACGCTTTTTCTGAGGTCCTCAGAAATCTCCTTTGTTCGTGCCATGATACACTTCCACAAACATGTGTTGTGAAGATCAGACTTTGATAGATCCTTGTTCTTTAAATAAAACAGGGTGCCCACTCACACCTGATTGTCATCCCATTGATTGAAAACACCTGACTCTAATTTTACCTTCAAATTAACTGCTAATCCTAGAGGTTCACATACTTTTGCCACTCACAGATATGTAATATTGGATCATTTTCCTCAATAAATAAATGACCAAGTATAATATTTTTGTCTCATTTGTTTAACTGGGTTCTCTTTATCTACTTTTAGGACTTGTGTGAAAATCTGATGATGTTTTAGGTCATATTTATGCAGAAATACAGAAAATTCTAAAGGGTTCACAAACTTTCAAGCACCATTGTAGCATGAGCAGCAGAGCGATACCTACAGACTGAAAGCAAATTAAAAATAATATTTTTTAATGATGCCAGGTTGTTGGTATGGATTTTAAATAATCCTTAGGAGTGTTCATAATAATGTTCAAATACATTTGCAAGATCAGTTTTTCCTTTAGCTGGAAATGAATTACTAGGTGTAATTAACAGTTATTCCACAAAATTGAGTCGTACATGAGCTGATAAGTGACGAAGTGCATAGCACGGAGATTGAGTGGAATAACTGATTTATTCTACTGTATATACATTCACTGGATCTGGAGAAATGGTGCATTTTTTTTCCAAATTCAATAAATAAAACATATAACAAAATAACTTCCGCTTTGGCGGACTTCTTAAAAACCTATCGATGGCTGCACGAATTGACTTTAGTGTTGTTGGTTTTTTGTAGAAAGTGTCGTCTTGCTGTCGTGCCGAGGTATAGAACAGCTTTAGACATTTAATTCTTCCCCGGACATTTCAGTTCTGTAATTTTCAAACTTCTTTGAGCTTTTGAGCCAGTCTAAAAAAATTCAACAAATTTTAATGCTTAAAGATAAAGAATGTAAACAAACCGGCAAAATGACAGGAGCAATTTGTGATAAATGTGATGATAATAAGATACGTTCTTACCACCAAATGCTTTCATTCCATATTTTGTTGCTTTTCTTTGTATTTTTTGTTTTCGAGTAGAGTTTTTATTTCGTCCTCGGTTGGTTCCGCAACACGCTTCGCCATTTTGTTTTTCTCTACTCACGGTATATGAGCTGATATCCTAGTAGTAGAGTAGCCAATCAGAGCGCACGATTGCTCATATCCAGTGAATGTGGATAGAATAATATTTTATGTTGTCCTTTGGGAAGCGGCTTGTAATTATTAGGGGACTATAAATTATAAGTTTCTAATATTCCTTTATATGTGAGGGTTGTGTTTTTTTCTTCTTCTTGTGGAAATCATGCTGGTTGATTGTGTCCATACTGCATCTTGTCAGTTTTTTTTTTTTAAATATTACACCTCTAGTTCATCGTGTTGCTTTACCTGTGCTTTTTAATTTTAATTAATTTCTCTTTTCCTTTCCAACATTGTTGCCTGTAGTTAGATAAATGCTGCTCTGGAGCTACTTTCCCTCAAGCAACTCCATCTGACTCTCCAAATAACAGTCACCTCCTGCAGGTGATTGGATTTGTATTCTTTAATTGCTTTTTTTCCCCAACTGCCAGCTAGGGTTTTTTTTTTGTTTTGTTTTTTATTTATTTTTAAAAGCTCAGATGGCTTTTCTGGTTCATGCCACCTCCACTGGAACTTAACAGTATGAGGACAACATTCTGGCTCGCAGGAGCCGTTCCTTTTTCTCTGTTATTATTTTTAAGTGATAGCATCGGCAAGGCACGAGCCAGAGAACTGAAACACTTTGTCAAATCTGAGCGTGTCAGTGGAAGAGATAAAAAGAGGTCTTCCCCTGTTGTTTACTCGGTACAAAGAGTTTGGACTTCCTGCATCTTAAAAGCAGCACAGTTTCCTTTAACCCAGATAAGAATGTTTTATCTACTGAAGTGTGATTTGAAGCTAAACCTTTTTTAATTTTTAAACCATTAGTCATTTTGTTAGATTTTTAGAACTGATCTCATTATAAGAGTGAAACAGTAACACAACAACTATTAACTCTAAAGATAAACTTATTTTACTTATTCTGTACTTCAAACTGAACGGAAACACTACTAATAAGTATTCTCACCTGTCGTCTCATATCTTCCCATGATGCTCGTGTACAATTTTACAATTCAGAAGAAATGTTCTGCATCTCTGACTGATCAAAAGTCCATCCACGTTACAGGAAGTAGTTGTTTACATAAAAATTTCACCATGTCCTACAGTATGCAGTATAAGGCCAATCATTCTGAATTTGCCCAGAGACAGAAAATCCAGTGGATAAGACAATTGGCAGAGTGAAGGAAAGTGTGTCCCTGTACAAATACCAGACATCCACAGAAGTGTTTTCAGGGGAAATGTCACACTACGTCAAGCCTTGATGACTGCATTCAGGGACCTCAGACCTGGAGAATAGAGAGGACGTGCTGCGGGAATGTAGAGTTCCAGCACAAAACCATCACAAGCACAACAAGAAATATCCAAAAGGAGCTCTTTTTAAACATCTGAGGAACAATTGAAAAGAAATAGCAAACATATATGTACTGTAGATATTTTCAATGACATGATGTGAGTATTGTACAGTACACTGTGCTGTGACTCTGATAGTCGTACGTGACAAGAAATGAAAGTAATTAAGTCAGTCACTGTAGCAACTATATATGCATATACACACACAGTTCTGTGCAAAAGTCTGAGGCACGTGTAAAGAAATGCTGTCGACCAAAAAGGGCTTACAAAATAATGAAATGAAATGTTTCAACATTATAAAATACTCTAAACAGTAAGCAGTGAGCCATAATAAATGAAACAGAGTCAATATTTGGTGTGAGACAACGCTTTGCTTTAAAAAAAAAATCCGTCTCAGGTCCAGTGAGTGCAGTTTTACGTGGAAATGAACTGTAGGTTTTCCTGAGCATCTTACAGAACCAGCCACAGTTCTTCTGGACACTTTGACTGTCACACTCACTTCTTCATTTTGCACCAGCAGCCTTCATTAGGTTTTCTTTTTTAATCTGAAAAGTGCTCTCTTATGGAATATGCTGCTCAGACATTTACAAACATTTTTTTCTTTCATGTTTAATTTTTTGCTGGAAAAAAACCCGAACATTTGGAACTCTAAAATATTTTTTACTAACTCAATAATGTATATATTTATCCACATCTGTTGGTCTGTAAGTATAAATACTGGATGTAATTACACATTCTGTTGACTTGCACCATTCAGCCCATCACAAGCCTCCTGCAGAAACACCTCATATTTCCCCTAAAACACCCTCAGTAATTATATCTGGCTGTTTTCAGTCTGAATTACGTGATTTTCTTTTAAAGATTGCACACATCATACTTTCTGCTAAATTTGATTACGAGATGAAGACAGAGGTGCCATCTGGGTGGATCATTTCACTAAGCCAGGAGATGCTAAAAATGGATCTGCCAGTCATTGCTCCAAATGACAGGATTGGGAACGCTACCAGATTGGGCAGACATCTTTGCTAACAAGCATCCAATGAAGCTTGGCAGCTGTTCTAAATGGCCATACACGGCCTTCATCACGCAGCTGGACATGATGCTGCTGCTTTTTTTTTTTTCCGCCAATATCAAGCTTCCATTATAACTGAAGATGTTTTCACGGCTTTGACCTTCACTGACTGACTGTTTGGAATTGAATCCCAGATATTAACAAGATGAATTTTCTGTTGATTCATCAGTTATATCTGTGTTATCCTGGTCAGGGTTGCGGTGAATCCAGAGCTTGTTCTTCTCGAGCGAACACTAAGTGTGGAACAAGAACATTCCTAATGGGTATAGATCATCAAGTTGAAGACCTGAAGTAGACTTTTAAAGGTGTGTTATGCAAAATTTACCAAAATTGATCAAGATTAGGGTGGCACGGTGGTGTAGTGGTTAGCGCTGTTGCCTCACAGCAAGAAGGTCCAGGTTCGAGCCCCGTGGCCGGCGAGGGCCTTTCTGTGCGGAGTTTGCATGTTCTCCCCGTGTCCGCGTGGGTTTCCTCCGGGTGCTCCGGTTTCCCCCACAGTCCAAAGACATGCAGGTTAGGTTAACTGGTGACTCTAAATTGACCGTAGGTGTGAATGTGAGTGTGAATGGTTGTCTATGTGTCAGCCGTGTGATGACCTGGCGACTTGTCCAGGGTGAACCCCGCCTTTCGCCCATAGTCAGCTGGGATAGGCTCCAGCTCGCCTGCGACCCTGTAGAACAGGATAAAGTGGCTACAGATAATGAGATGAGATGAGATGATCAAGATTACATCTCTAATGGGTAAATAGGTGGATTCAGGATCATTTGAATTACTTTTTAACTCCTTGAGCCCGCCCCCATTCCCACCTGTGTTCACAAAAGTCCACCCTAGAACATGGATTATAGAGTTTGACTAGTAAAGACTGTCATGACATCACATTCAAACTCACCTGGCCATTTAACTGCTTGAAAATTTTAAAAGTATAAATTCAGCTCATGGACAATGTTCAAATGCCTTCCTGATTTTCTTTGCAGTGGCATCTCATGAGGCTTAAATCTTTGGTACTACCATGGTCTAAAGGTTAGGGAAGCACTTTTGGGACCAAAAAGTTTCCAGTTCAATTCCCTGGACCAGCAGGAATGGCTGAAGTGCCCTTGAGCAAGGCACCTAACCCCCAACTGCCCCCCAGGCTGCTCACTGCTGTGCTATGTCAGGGTCTTGTTGTACATCGCCCTGGACAAGAGCGTCTGCTACAGTAAATGCTTGTCATGTAATATTAGCATGATTAGCATTTTAAGTCCCACAATAAGCCAGTCAACTGTTTGAAAGCCAACTACTAAAGTTAGAAAGATGAACTTCAGCTCTTCAATTTAAGAGAATGGTCAGGAGTGCCTTCACTGGGTGTGTGGGTTTTTTTTTCCTCCTTTGTATTGATTTATGTGAAGCCGGTCATTCAAGCAGTTTGAAACTTTATTCACGTTGCATTTATAGACCTGTCTAGAAGGAATCTCGCATCCAGAAATTCTGCCTCTAGCTTCATCTCCTTCACCAGTAATAAATGACTCTGTTTCAGTTTCACTGAGTTTCTTTCATTCTTCTGAAGCATGGCATGGTTTTATGCTCAGAGGTTAATTATCTGGTTGCGCTGGGAGCTTACTGATTTCAGCCATATTTTTCTTTCTGAATAGACTGAAATGTAGGTGGGGTTAAGAGGCACTGGGGAGTGTTTAGAAAATGATTGACAGGAGGACCATATAAACACAAACAACTATTCCGGATTGTAAAACCAAAAGGGATTTCTCAGCCATGTGATGCGTGCATGTGTGCTGAAGCCATGGCTTAAACTGTTATTTTGATCACATTGTACCAGTGGCGGCTGGTAGTCTTTCAAACAGGGGAGGCTGGTCGGTTACGATATTTCCAGATTTTAAAAGAAAAAACACATAAATTTTGCCCATACTCTTGCCTCTGATCTGGCTGATTGTTGGCAGGGTCACAAACTGTGAAATAGCAGGTTCTGTTGGCCCATTAGCCTACTGTCCAATATACATGATGGTGGTGCTGGGGGGGGGATATTTTAACATTTTATATTTTAAAATTGTGGCATGTTGTTTAAAAATTGATCATTATTGGGGGCGTCGTGGCTCAGGTGGTTAAGGCGCCATACCATGAATGCGGGCGACCCGGGTTCGATTCCGGCCCGAGGTCATTTCCCGATCCCTTCCCGTCTCTCTCTCTCCCGCTCATTTCCTGTCTCTACACTGTCCTATCCAATAAAGGTGTAAAAAGCCCAAAAAAAATATCTTTAAAAAAAAAAAAATTGATCATTATTGAAAGCAGCTCTTTGTCAGGAACCTCAGCAGTAACAGCAGAGTGTTCTGGAATAGGCACAAGCACTGACCTTGGGGAGCCAAACATGGAGCTGGGGGCCACACATTTCATTCAATGACACTTTCCCTATATTTTACTTATTTTGACTGAGAAATGTTTTATTGACAATTTTGATAACCCTTCATTTTTAATCCAGGTCTGTAGTGTGAAATGTTCTCGGCTGTGTTTTTGTTTAAAAATGTTTTCCAAATTGTAGCTGTGTTTAATTCATATCCAGAAAAATATATATTCCAATATAATATACTCAGCATAAACATTTTAAATAGATTCTATATTTTTGGTCCATCCATGACATATTACTAAAGTAGCCTATTTACTGTTGTTGATGTGGGTCACTTGCTGTTAGCCAATTCACTTTCTCGTACCAGGAGAGCTGAAAGGAACGAGTATTATTCCCTACCTTTTTCACCAAGTCAATTTGAGGCGTTGGTCTACCCTGCTCTTTAATTTTAATTTTTTCCTCGAAAGGAAGACTGGCAAATGGCTTCGCCAAAATTAAATCAGCAATGCTTGGCATCCGTGCGCAGCTTTCTTGCTAGCTGACTAGCCCCCTCAAGTTCAAGTTCAGTCACTCAAATAAACGAAATTTCTGGAACTAAGATAGCAAACTTGACAACACTATATTTACACTTTATTTACAATGAAAATATATACAAACTAAAAAAGCTGGTAGAAACCGTATGTAATGAATGAAATCGAAATGTAAGCTGATCTCTTACAATACACCACAGCACTTGCGAATCCGCATGGGACTGAACTGAAATTCACCGCTGCCTGTCTATATTTGAAACGAGCTGTCAATCAAAGAAAATATCCGGCCGCTTTCACCAATCACCAGTCTCCTCGCGGAAAGCTTTGCCATGTCCCTCCCACTGTGAAGCTCGGAGTCCGGTGGGCGGGCATTTTCGCAGTATTTGTCCAATAACCGTCTTGCATTTTGATATTGAAAAGCGCAGAGCTCCCAAATGCCATTGACGTCCACTGAGGCTGGGAGTCCGTGGGACTCTGTGGGCGGGCGTTTTCACAGTATTTGTCCAATAACCATCTTGCATTTTGATATTGAAAAGCGCAGAGCTCCCAAATGCCACTGAAGTCCACTGAGGCTGGGAGTCCGTGGGACTCCGTGGGCGGGCGTTTTCGCAGTATTTGTCCAATAATCGTCTTGCATTTTGATATTGAAAAGTGCATAGCTCCCAAATGCCATTGAAGTCCACTGAGGCTGGGAGTCCATGGGCGGGCATTTTTGCAGTATTTGTCCAATAATCATCTTGCATTTTGAGATTGAAAAGTGCATAGCTCCCAAATGCCACTGAAGTCCACTGAGGCTGGGAGTCCATGGGACTCCGTGGGCGGGCGTTTTTGCAGTATTTGTCCAATAACCGTCTTGCATTTTGATATTGAAAGCGCATAGCTCCCAAATGCCATTGAAGTCCACTGAGGCTGGGAGTCCGTGGGCGGGCGTTTTCGCAGTATTTGTCCAATAACCGTCTTGCATTTTGATATTGAAAGCGCAGAGCTCCCAAATGCCATTGAAGTCCACTGAGGCTGGGCTGCATCACACTGTCACGAGGGGGAAAAACTCACGCGCACATTAGGCAAACTGGGGAAAGTTATAAGGGAATGATTTCGCACTGTAGTTGGGTTGAGCACATATATTTCTATGATTCTGGATCTGAAATAGCAATGTTATAAGGTTGGCTATAACATAAGCCTAGCGCAATTCATCCTACACGATGTTTGTCATTTTTAGAGGAGGCTGAGCCTCCCTCGTTGTCTTAGAGCAATCGCCCATGCGTTGTACATATTTTCCAGGTTAATTGTAAGTCATTAATTTGACCATTACAACTTTAAAACCCTTTTCCTGCTTTGCTTCAGTATCATCGGAGATGTTTGCTCAAATGATCTGTGCACACAGCGCAAATGTGTTTTCACATCCACAGGCAGTTCTATGCTTTGCCACAGGAAACCGCATCAGGATCTGCTCCAGTGAGCAAAATAAAAATCCTCTCGCACTTAACTGCACTGAAGAAGCTTCCTGACCAGAACTCGACATCTGTGGTGTTCGTCTTCTGCAGATGCATGGAGTAATTTTTGTGTGTGTGTGTGTATGTATGTGTGTGTGTGTACACACCAGGACCTACAATGAAACCACTGTAGCACTGAGCCACCGTAAGATACAGCTGTTTTGACAGATGTTTGTTGAGTTAAAGTCGATGAGAAAGCGTTTACCAATTTTGCATTAATGTGTTATTATTTAATTAGGAGAAGTTCTCGTGCCACAGCACCGGTTGCATTGATTTAATATCATGTCACCTTTTCGGGGATGATGTGTGACACACTCAGACGCCTAGCCGGCCCAGATCGCTGGGAATTGATTATCCTGTCCATCTGTACCAGCCTCGCCACAATTATTAAAGCAAATCAGTTCTGCTGACGCCGTGCCAAGTGCTCCACTGAAAGTATGAAGATGACAGAAGATACAACTTAAACCTAGATCACATGTTCACCATGATGGATTCCTGAGAAATGCTTCAGAAATGTTTTTCTTCTCGAGAATGTGTCTAGATTCAGTCAGAATTTAGAGACAGTCCTGTCGTTCATTTTCCTAATGTGGGAATGATTACGTGAGAAGGTGTTAACTAAAGATTAGCTATCAGTTTGAAGTCTGACCTTCTGCATTAATCTGAGGCTGCATTTCCAATCGTTCCTTTAATTTCAGGATTTCATCAGAACTCACACTTTCAAATGCAGCATTTGTACCATGATGCAACTTCATGGAGCTTTTTAAATTTTATTTCACACACAGAGGTAACCGTTCATTCCAACATGGTTAAGTCATGTCAGGTTTTTAAGACACTGCCTCAGTGAATGAGCTCGCTCTTCTGGTGAAAGTGCTGCTTGAAATTTCATCGTGGTTTTTGTTTGGTCTCAGCCACCCATGCAGAAACAGAAAGAGAGTAAGGTGATATAAAGTTGATATAAAAATAATCTCACGCTTGTTTTCATTGTTGATGTGGACAGGACAGTTGCATTTTCTGTGAACATCGTGTGTTCAATATCTTATATTTTAAATCATATAAACAAATTGGTGGGGAAAATGTTTGAATCTGCAGATTCAGATCGACAGAATAAATTGGACCTGTCGCCAAAACATGCAGAAAACATTGAGTTTTACATGATAAACATTTTTAAAGGTTTTATTTTAGAGATACCTCTGCTCCAATACGCAGGCTGAGACTCGGGCCGTAATGATGGATCAGATATCACAGGAAAAAACCCCAATGAACTCAAGCTGATCGTGTAACATTGAAAAGAATTTGCAAAAGGTGTTTGGGTTTTTTTTTTAACTGAAAACGTTTACATATAAAGAGACATAATTGTAGTTTTGTTGTTGTTAGGATTGATTTACGCTCACCGGCCACTTTAATAGGAACTTGTTGTTAATTCTAAGATCCCTGTTCTTGGCTGCAGGAGTGGAACCCAATGTGTTCTTCTGCTGTTGCATGCTGAGATGCTTTTCTGCTCACCACGGTTGTAAAGAGTGATTATATGAGTTACTATATCTTTCCTGGCAAAAAAGCTCGAGCCAATCTGTCCATTTCCCTCTGACCCTCTCTTATCAACAAGGCGTTTGTTTCCACCCACAGAACTGTTGCTCACTCACTCATTGTTTTTTGTTTTCTGCACCATTCTGTGTAAACTCTAGAGACTGTTGTGTGTGAAAACCCCAGGAGATCAGCAGCTTCTGAAATACTCAAACCAGTCCATCTGGATCAAACCAACACCCATACCACAGTGAGAGAAAGTCACACTGTGAGATCAGGTTTTCCCGTTCTGATGTTTGAACATTGTGAACATTAACTGAAGCTCTTGATTTGTTTCTGCATGGTTTGATGCATCGTGCTGCTGTCGAGGGATCGGCTGATTACAGAACTGCAGAAAACAGCAGGTGGATGGAGGGGTGTTCCTAATAAAGTGGCCGGTTTTCGTGTTCTAAGAAAAAACATGGTATTGTGCCATCATTATTGTAAACATATACAAATTTAAAAGCACATAAAAACAGTAAAAAAAAAACCAAACTCTCAAAGTTTAATAACCATCTGCAAAACCCCGCCCCCTTCCAGTATAAGTGTTTGATGATCAGATGAGAATCAAACCTCAATTCCTCATTACTGCAGATCCAATCTCACAGTCAAACACCAGACCAAGTGCTGCTTCTTTGCTTTTTATAATCATAAAGATTGAATATTCCTTTTTCCCCTCAATTCTTCTCACTGAGTTTATCAAAAAAATCAGTCAAATCATCAACTATAAAAACACCGTATCGTTATCACAACACGACACCACAGAGTGTATTCGTCGAGGTTTTTCTTACAGTGTGATCCGAAAGAAAAGAGAACGCACAGCTGAACAATTGCAATTAAATGTGTTTATTTCCAAAAGTAGTGCAAGAATATAATTTATAGGACATTTCATGGATGGCTGATATAGTTTCCAATCTGTTTTTAAATTGTTTGTTTTGTTTGTCTGTATTTATTTATTTACTTACTTATTTAGCTTATCAGTGCCTCTTAACCTACAATGAAAAAAATTAACTGAGAAGTAATTCAGAAAATAATTGACAACTAAAGTCACTTGTCCTGCTAACTCTCTGCTAGTGTAACAATTACAAGAAAGAAAGAATATAAAGATCCAGAATTTGTGCTACACTTACACAATGCTAAATTAAATTTTCTAATACATACCTTTGAATAAAAGTGCTGAGAAATTTATCCCACAAGTATCAAATTCTTACTCGAGAGAAGGTGGAAATATTCAACCAAAAATGTTCTTTAGTAAAAGTCAGAAGTTGCTAATTTTAATTGTACTCAATAATTTAAAAAGTGAAAAGTATTTGGGTTTTAACTGATATTATGCAAAAAGTAACTTATTATATATCAAAAACTGTTAGATCATTAATTAAAACTCCTGCACCATTTTCCCTGAAAACATCATTCAGTTTCAGTATGTTTGGTACTCATGTACATGACTAGCGCGACATAGTTTGCTATTGAATTAATCAGAAGTAAAATATTCTTTATTATTCTCCCCACATTCACTGGATATGAGCAATCGTGCGCTCTGATTGGCTACTCTGCTACTAGGATATCAGCTCATATACCATAAGTAAAGAAAAACAAAATTGTGGAGTGTGTTACTGAACCAACCGAGGACAAAATAAAAACTCTACTCAAAAACAAACCCACAAAAATACAACAAAGCAACAAAATATGGAATAAAAGTATTTGATGGTAAGAACGTATCTTTTTTCAATAATTATTATTTTCGCATTTTAACACAAATCGCTCCTGTCATTTCGCCGGTTTGTTTACATTCTAAGCGGAAATGATTTTGTCAGACGTTTTGTATAAAGTTTTTATTTATCGAATTTGCAAAAAATAAAGTTCTGTTTCTCAAAATCCAATGAATATGGATAGAATAAAACAGTTATTCCACTCAATCTCATCATACATGGATTATAGCGCTATCAGCTCATGTACGACTCGATTTCGGGGAATAACTGTTAAATATCCTGTAAATTACCAATATTTACCATTAGCTAGAATTTCACCTGCTTCTGACCTAATTTCCATTAGCTACAGTAATCGATGCTAATCTACCCTTAGTAAAGAAAACGCGCTAAATTTGTCCCATATATCTAGCTAATGTTAACAAATTAACGAAACTTGTCTCAACATGATTTCAGATGGAGTTCATGCTTTCTATACTGTGGTCTGGTGGATTATCCGTCTTCAGATACCCACAGATAGCTACAGCGCTAACTACACTGTGTTGCATGAAAAGGTCAAGTCTTTCTGATTGGAAAGTAATTATGGAAGAGAACAAGAATTCAGTTTCAATAATAAAAGTATAAATACATCAAAATAATGTTTCAGTATGTTAAAAAAGCACAATACACTGATGTACATGTTCTCCACTCCAGGTTTGGTGTAAACACACATTATTGAAGCTTTGAGATGTTCACTGAACACTGAAATGTCAACTATTGATCTGAGAGTAATTACACTGAATGGATTTCCGAACACTTAATTACCATAAAGGGAATGTGTTTCTTAGTGAAAATAAACTCTCTCTATGCAGATTGTTTACACTACACACACACACACACACACACAACTCAAACACAAAATTGTTTAACTCGTAACATTCCTGAAAGTGCTGCCCGTATAAAAGACTAAGTAAAAAAAAAAAAATATATATATATATATATATATATTTTTTTTTTACTTAGTCTTTTATACAGGCACCACACGGGCGATTGCTCTAAGACAGCGAGGGAGGCTCAGCCTCCTCTAAAAATGACGAACATCGTGTAGGATGAATTGCGCTAGGCTTATGTTATAGCCGACCTTATAACATTGCTATTTCAGATCCAGAATCATAGAAATATATGTGCTCAACCCACTACAGTGCGAAATCATTCCGTTATAACTTTCCCCAGTTCGCCTAATGTGTGCGTGAGTTTTTCCCCCTCGTGACAGCGCGATGCAGCCCAGCCTCAGTGGATTGGGAGCTATGTGCTTGTCAATCTCAAAATGCAAGACGATTATTGGACAAATACTGCGAAAATGCCTGCCCACAGAGTCTCACGGACTCCCAGCCTCAGTGGACTTCAATGGCAATTGGGAGCTATGCGCTTTTCAATCTCAAAATGCAAGACGGTTATTGGACAAATACTGCGAAAACGCCCGCCCACGGACTCCGAGCCTCGCATGGGAGGGACATGGCAGTTTCCACGAGGAGACTGGTGATTGGTGAAAGCGGCCGGATATTTTCTTTGATTGACAGCTCGTTTCAAATATAGACAGGCAGCGGTACAGTGTTGCCAGATTGGGGGGTTTCCCGCCCAATTGGGCGGTTTTAAGTGCATTTTGGCAGGTTTTGAACATATTTTGGGCTGGATAACGTCAGCAGTATCTGGCAACATCAGTTCAGTCCCATGCGGATTCGCAAGTGCTGTGGTGTATTGTAAGAGATCAGCTTACATTTCGATTTCATTCATTACATACGGTTTCTACCAGCTTTTTTAGTTTGTATATATTTTCATTGTAAATAAAGTGTAGTGTTGTCATGTTTGCTATCTTAGTTCCAGAAATGTCATTTATTTGAGTGACTGAACTTGAACTTGAGGGGGCTAGTCAGCTAGCAAGAAAGCTGCGCACAGATGCCAAGCATTGCTGATTTAATTTTGGCGAAGCCATTTGCCAGTCTTCCTTTCGAGGAAAAAATTTAAATTAAAGAGCAGGGTAGACCAACGCCTCAAACTGACTTGGTGAAAAAGGTAGGGAATAATACTCGTTCCTTTCAGCTCTCCTGGTACGAGAAAGTGAATTGGCTAACAGCAAGTGACCCACATCAACAACAGTAAATAGGTTACTTTAGTAATATGTCATGGATGGGCCAAAAATATAGAATCTATTTAAAATGTTTATGCTGAGTATATTATATTGGAATATATGTTTTTCTGGATATGAATTAAACACAGCTACAATTTGGAAAACATTTTTAAACAAAAACACAGCTGAGGTCAATTTTTAAACAACATGCCACAATTTTAAAATATAAAATGTTAAAATATACCCCCCCCCCCCCAACACCACCATCATGTATATTGGACAGTAGGCTAATGGGCCAAAAGAACCTGTTATTTCACAGTTTGTGACGCTGCCAACAATCAGCCAGATCAGAGGCAAGAGTATGGGCAAAATTGATGTGTTTTTTCTTTTAAAATCTGGAAATATCGTAACCGACCAGCCTCCCCTGTTTGAAAGACTACCAGCCGCCACTGAGGCACCATATATATATACAAAATTAAATCCAACTTGTATGTAGATATGAGAGATGCGAGCCAATCATGGGCGTCTCTGAGCTCATGTATGCGGAAGTACAGTGGCATGCAAAAGTTTGGGCACCCTTACTGAAAATGTCTGTTACTGTGAATAGTTAAGTGAGCAGAAGATGAACTGATCACCAAAAGGCATAAAGGTAAAGATGACACATTTCAGTGTTTTCTGCAAGATTTGTGTATTATTTTTGTTTTGTATAATTGGAGAGTGAAAAAAGAAAAGGAACACCATGCGAAAGTTTGGGCACCCCAATACATTTGAGTTCTCAGGTAACTTTTCCCAAGGTTCCAGACCTTAATTAGCTTATTGAGCTGTGGCTTGTTCAAATTCTTCGTTAGGAAAGGGCAGATGATGCAGATTTCAAAGCTGTATAAATTCTCTGACTCCTCAAACTTGTCCCTAAAATCAACAGCCATGGGCTCCTCTAAGCAACTCCCTCGCATTCTGAATAATAAAATAATTGATGCTCACAAAGCAGGAGAAGGCTATAAGAACGTAGCAAAGTGTTTTCAGGTAGCTGTTTCCTCAGATTGTAATGTTATTAAGAAATGGCAGTTAACAGAAACAGTGGAGATCAAGGTGAGGTCTGGAAGATGAAGAAAACTTGCTGAAAGAACTGCTCGTTGGATTGCTAGAAAGGCAAATAAAACCCCTGTTTGACTGCAAAAGGCCTTCAGAGAGATTTAGCAGACCCTGGAGTGGTGGTGCACTGTTCTACTATGCAGCGACACCTGAACAAATATGATCTTCATGGGAGAGTCATCAGAAGAAAACCGGTCCTGCGTCCTAGCCACAAAATTCAGCTTCTGATGTTTGCAAATGAACATCTAAATAAGCCTGATGCATTTTGGAAACAAGTCCTGTGGACTGATGAAATCAAAATAGAACTTTTTGGCCACAATGTGCAAAGGTACACACGTTTGGAGAAAAAAGGGTGCCAAATTCCAGGAAAAGAACACCTCTCCGACTCTGAAGCATGGGTGTGGATCCATCATGCTTTGGGGTTGTGTTGCAGCCAGTGGCACAGGGCACATTTCATTGGTCGAGGGAAGCATGGATTCGAATAAATACCAGCAAACTCTGGAAGCAAACATCACAACATTTGTAAAAAAGTTGAAGTTAAAAAGAGGACGGGTCCTACAATAAGACGATGATCCAAAACACACCTCAAAATCTACAATGGAATACCTCAAGAGGCCCAAGCTGAAGGTTTTGCCCGGGCCCTCACAGTCCCCTGACCTAAACATCATTGAAAATCTGTGGATAGATCTCAAAAGAGCAGTGCATACAAGACAGCCCAGGAAACTTGTAGAACTGGAAGCCTTTTGCAAGGACGAATGTGTGAAAATCCCTCAGGTAAGAACTGAAAGATTATTAGCCGGCTACATAAAGTGTTTACAAGCTGTGATACTTGCCAAAGGGGGTGTTACTAGGTGCTAACTATGCAGGGTGCCCACACTTTTGCTTCGGGCCCTTTTCCTTTTTTTGTCATTTTGAAAATGTAAAAGATGAAAATAAAAAAAATGCTTTTGCTTAAAATATAAAGGGAATGAGTCATCTTTAACTTTATGCCTTTTGGAGATCATTTCATCTTCAACTTGCTTAACTGTTCACAGTAACAGCAATTTTGACCAGGGGTGCCCAAACTTTTGCATACCACTGTAGGTGGATGCTTCTTTCCTCCCAGTGTGTTAAGTTGCCCCCTGACAAAGCAGTTCAAAAAGGTGTGGTTGGTTGTTGTCCTGTGCCTCAGAGGAAGTACGTGATGCCCTTCGCCATGTCATGTGATGGGGAGGCCTGTTTGGTGGGAATTGGCCACATCTAAATTATGGAGAAAATTGTGGAAATATCCAAAAAACAAAGTATTTTTTTTCGACGCCAGTGAAGCTGACCTCTCCTGCTCTTCAAACCTGCCTGATCCATCCTGATGCCTTACTTCTGGCTGGAGTCTAATCACATCGCTCCTGTGGAGAACGGCCCCCGTATGGACAGTCAAAAGTTGCACTTGGAAGATGCTCTGGGCTTTTACAGTTTTGCTCTGATGGTTTTGGATGACAATCACCATGATAACTTTCGGACTGTGGTTGTCATGAACAGTTTTACACTTAAGTCTCCAGTTTATAACTTCAACAAAACAGACTTCCTGTTAAACTATAATGAATTTCCTGGTTACACAGTTGTACTCTGTGACTCTATAGGACACAGTTATAGAAGTGAGTTATTGATAATCACGCTATCTGTTCTCACCCAGATGGGGATGGGTTCCCTTTTGAGTCTGATTCCTCTCAAGGTTTCTTCCTCGTGTTTTCTGAGGGAGTTTTTCCTTCAACACCGTCACCTCAGGGTTGATCATCAGGGATCAGTAAATTTATTAGGGATAAAATTAGCTCATATGTTTAAAGTCTTAAACTTTTTTTAAGTCAAGTCAAGTTTATCTGTATAGAGTTTAACAACAGACAGACATTGTCGCAAAGCAGCTTTATATAGAAAATTAAAGTATTCATTTTCCAGCAAAAAATGCCAATGAGAGCATCACTTTACAGTAAAATACCAAAAAAAAAGAAAAAAACATGGTGCATAGTTTGGATATCTACCGTTTTATTCTGTGAGTGAGCAATACAAATAAAATTTATTTTAGTGACTTCTTTAGGTGAACGCAATTCCTCTTGGATGTAAGTTTATATGCGAGTAGAAATTTAGGAAATTGCCAAAGTTCATCTTTTAGTTAAAGTTCAAATCAATAGTGCAGGTGGTTGAGTCGGTGTGAGCTGCTTATCTTCACCAAGGAGCCTTTGTTTTCAGTGTCGTCTGTTTGTCTGACTTTAAGCAGGATTTTGCAAAACCTACTGACCTGATTTGTGTGAAACTTGGTGGAAGGGTGGAGCATGGGCCAAGGAAGAACCTATTAAATTTTGGACCAGATCTGAGTCATGGGGCAGAGCCAAGAATTTAGTTTCCCTTTCACTAACATTGTGAGATACAGCATTTTGCCTTGGTGGAAGTCTGCACTCAACAATGCCATACATCTTAAATTCCTGTAGATGGCAGTAAAGTAACAAAACACAGCCAGTGTAGAAATATGATGACTCCATATCACGATTACAATCCACATTCACGGGCACTAGTAATCTTCTGGGATACACAGGTAGGTATATACTTCTAATAGTTTTGGAAATATACTTTATCCAAACATATAAAGTGGTCGCGTGTGCAGATTTATACGTCACTGAAGAGTTAACTATTGTCCTTGGTGAAGGTCTGCACTCTGTGAATACACTGTGAGTTGAGGGAAGGGATGGAGTTCAACAAATGACGTCAAGTCAAAAATGGCCAATCACATCATCATCAGTGAACACGGCAGCGCTTATTACCTTTAAATGAGTTTTATACTGTATACACACACACACACACGCTTTATATCAATCAACATTCAGACACGTTCACTTGTTAAATCTATAGCGCTCATTATACACTTCAGTGTTCTGAGGAAAATATACATCACTCGCACCGGTAGTAGGATCGCAAACTTATTGGGAACAAAAGAAAACATGAAGACGTCTGTGTTTGTCCTCCGACTTTGTAACGCAAAGGCACGGAGTTTGAAAACAATGTCATTACGAGCTCCGAATTCCTGATTAGAAATTTAAATAAGTTTAAATTTAAAGCCTTAGTCACTTTGGATAAAAGCTTCAGGCAAATGTAGTGGAGGACCGCGCCATTCAAAAGTTTGTACACCCCCACTCTACTCATTCAGAGGTGTTTGTGTATTGTGACTCTTCTCTACACTGTAGAACAAAACTGAAGCCATCAAAACTATGAAATAACATCTGGAACATCTACTGATATTTTAGATTCTTCAGCGTATCCAGCGTTTCTCTTGATGATGCTTTGTACACTATTAGCATTCTCTTAACCAGCTTCCTGAGGGAGTCACCTGGAACGCTTTTCAATTAACAACTGTGTCTCGTCAGAAGGTCACTAGTGAACGAGTTTCTAACTTCTTAATGTGTTTGAGATCAAACAGTAAATACTAAATAATAAAAATACTATAATAAACCTATTCAACACCACAACTGTAGCATATTATGTCAAGAACTGAACAACTAAATAAAGAGAAATAACATCTATCATTACTTTAAGACATGAAGTGACTTCAAAACACACTGAACTGGGTGTGTCCAAACTTTTGACGGTTACCGTATGTTTTATTTTATATTGTATATTGGAAACATACTAAATATGAACTGTAAAAAAAAATACAATAAATGTTTTACAAGTATTTACTTATCAATTCTACAGTGTGTTAATAATGCAATATGTTCATGTCAATTTTACTTTTAAAATTATCTGAAAAGACAAAAGAAAACAGCAATGTACTTCCATTTACATTTTACATTTCCAGCATTTAGGCGGCATGGTGGTGTAGTGGTTAGCGCTGTCGCCTCACAGCAAGAAGGTCCGGGTTCGAGCCCCGGGGCCGGCGAGGGCCTTTCTGTGTGGAGTTTGCATGTTCTCCCCGTGTCCGCGTGGGTTTCCTCCGGGTGCTCCGGTTTCCCCCACAGTCCAAAGACATGCAGGTTAGGTTAACTGGTGACTCTAAATTGAGCGTAGGTGTGAATGTGAGTGTGAATGGTTGTCTGTGTCTATGTGTCAGCCCTGTGATGACCTGGCGACTTGTCCAGGGTGAACCCCGCCTTTCGCCCGTAGTCAGCTGGGATAGGATCCAGCTCGCCTGCGACCCTGTAGAACAGGATAAAGCAGCTACAGATAATGAGATGAGATGAGATGAGATTTCCAGCATTTAGCTGACGCCGTATCCAGAGCAACATACAAAAGTGTTTTTAAGTCATTATTAAATCACCTCATCATCTAAAAATCTTCATCATCTGGTTAGTTCAGCAGGTCAGGACCTAAAACACCACCAATCTAAAAAAAGAAAAAGAAAAAAATCATACATAGTGCCCATGACTGAGGGTTTTTTTGTTTTGTTTTGTTTTTTTTAAGTTCTCATCCTAAAACTCAAAAGTGTTTTGTGCTGCAGATTTGTGTTTGGTTTCCCTGCAGCACCCTCTTTTGTCAGACTCATAAAAAAATTGCTCTTAACTCTTAGACCTCTGGTGCCAGAGCTCCGAGCAGACCTTTGGCTTGTAATTCCCCATATTACAGTCGGAATCTCTGTGACCTGGATTTGTCATTTAGGATTTATTGCAAGGATTGTATTAAAGTGACTGTGTCGAGCGGGGTGAGATTCCAAACCTCTGAATGGGACAAATTGTTTAAGGGCCAGCACCGCAAATCTGTGGAAGTGGAAGATGGAAAATTCTAGAAGCCATACTCTGTTAAGGCCAGGGCAATATGATATTGACATTGTGATGAATTGTTATAATTTGTTGTTGTTGTTGTTGTTGTTCTGAGATACAGCAGTATCACGAGATATTGTTCTATTTGAAATAATTATGAACTCTGATTGGGTGGAACTGATCTCATAAAGTTCTGCACTGAATCCTTAAAACTTTATTTTACACAGATCAGCCATAACATTAAACCCACTGACAGGTGAAGTGAGTAACATGGATTATTCTCTCCACATCCACTGGATATGAGCAATTGCATGCTCTGATTGGCTACTCTACTACTAGGATATCAGCTCATATACCGTGAGTAGAGAAAAACAAAATGGCGGAGCATGTTGCTGAACCAACCGAGGACGAAATAAAAACTCTACTCAAAAACAAAATACAAAAAAAGCAACAAAATATGGAATAAAAGTATTTGATGTAAGAATGCATCTTTTATTTTTCAAGAATTATTATTATTGCATTTTTCCCAAATTGCTCCTGTCATTTCACTGGTTTGTTTACATTCTAAGCGGAAATGATTTTGTTGGACGTTTTGTATAAAGTTTTCATTTATCGAATTTCCTAAAAATAAAAATGCTCCATTTTTCAAAATCCAGTGAATGTGGATAGAATAAAACAGTTATTCTACTCAATCTCGTTGTACATGGATTACAGACTACTCAGTGCTACGCGCCTCGTCGCCTATCTGCTCATGTACGACTCGATTTCATGGAATAACTGTTAATTATCTCATTTCAGTAGCACCTGTCGAGGGGCGGGGTTTATTAGGCAGCAAGAGAACAGTCAGATCTTGAAGTTGATGTGTTGGAAGCAGGGAAAACGGGCGAGTGTAAGGATCTGAGTGACTTTGACAAGGACCAAATAGTGATGGTGAGATGACTGGGTCTGAACATCTCCAAAATGGCACATCTTGTGGGGTGTTCCCGGTATGCAGTGGTTAGTACCGAACAAAAGGGGTCCAAGGAAGGACAACCAATGAAGCGGCGACAGGATCATGAGTGTTGAAGGCTCATTGATTCACATGGGGAAACCTTTCTGTTTTAGCCAGCATGAACTTTTTCAGCAATTTGTGCTACAGTAGCTCTTCTGTGGGATTGGACCACGTGGGCTAGGCTTCGTGCCCCATGTAAATCAATAAACCTTCGACACCCATGACTCTGTCGCTAGCTTCCCGGTTGTCCTTCCAATCCTTGGACCCCTTTTGTTCAGTACTAACCACTGCATACTGGGAACACCACACAAGATGTGCCGTTTTGGAGATGTTCAGACCCAGTCATCTCACCATCACATTGTGGCCCTTGTCAAAGTCACTCAGATCCTTACACTCGCCCATTTTTCCTGATTCCAACACATCAACTTCAGGAACTGACTGTTCTCTTGCTGTCTAATAAACCCCGCCCCTGACAGGTTATTTTGTAATGAGATAATTAATGTTATTCACTTTTTCACCTGTCAGTGTTTTTAATTTTATGGCTGATTGGTGGATAATTAAGTTTTTCCCTGAAATCAAGTCGTACATGAGCAGATAGGCGACGAGGCGCGTAGCACCGAATTGTCTATAATCCATGTACAACGAGATTGAGTGGAATAACTGTTTTATTCTATCCACATTCACTGGATTTTGAGAAACGGAGCATTTTTATTTTTTGCAAATTCGATAAATAAACTTTATACAAAATGTCTGACAAAATAATTTCCACTTAGAATATAAACAAACCGGCGAAATGACAGGAGCAATTTGTGAAAAATGCAATAATAATAATAATAATAATAATAATAATAATTCTTGGAAAATAAAAAAAAAATTATGTTCTTACCATCAAATACTTTCATTCCATAGTTTGTTGAGGGTTTTTTTGTATTTTTTTGGGTTTTGTTTTCGAGTAGAGTCTTTATTTCATCCTCAGTTGGTTCAGCAACACGCTCTGCCATTTTGTTTTCCTCTACTCATGGTATATAAGCTGATATCCTACTAGTAGAGTAGCCAATCAGAGTGCATGATTGCTCATATCCAGTGAATGTGGGGAGAATAATCTAGATTACAATTTATTTGAATTTTTTTTTCCTTTTTCAAGTTTAAGTAATTTTTGTAGACATAAACTTTGTTTTAAATGCTATTACTGCTTTACTGGTTTGCTCATAAATCTCTAATATCAGGATCCATATCATGTATCCTTGAAATGTCTTTGTCACATCGCTCCAGCCCTGACGCTAAATCAGAAACCTCTTTGGCAGTGACCATGGAGAAAAGTTTAATTCCAGTTGATCTTCACCATTGTGTGAGATCATACCTCATTTTTCTAGAAGTACAGGACGGAACAGACTGCTAGCTTCTGTAAATTTGTACCTTGACACCTCTAATTGGATCTTGAAAAGCTAAACAATGTTTCTTCAGTTACTCAGGGCAAAGTAGTCCTGCAGTACTGTACATGACGATTTGCTTGACGTTGCTGTTTGTTTGCTCGTCTGCTCTTATATCCATTCCACCCAATTATTTTGAAGTTTCAGGCTTAAAAACCACAAATCACTGATAGATCATTATGTGCTACTCATGATAACCAGCATTTTCTCTCTCACCTTTCCCAATTTGCCACAGAGATTGCTCTGAAGTGCCCGAAGCCTTTCCTGTGCAATTATCATCACCTAATATTCAGGCTGCATTGAGGCTCCGAAAGATTCGTTTCGAAAACTTGCATGTCATCCTTGAATATGTGCCAATCCCAATCCTCATGACACACGCAGTTTAGGTTTGATGTTCTTTGTTTGATTGATGATCAGAAGCTGATGTTCTGAACCATTACAGGTGAGATGGGGGGAAAACAGTGAGCAGGCTGTTTGTCTTTGGAACGGTACGGCTGTAGTCTGCTGGAGCTGTCGAGAGACGGCAAGCCTTCGATTATTTGTGGTTCAGAACCTGGAGCTGTCCTACGGACGAGACAAGAGTCCCTCACGGAGCAAACTAGAACATCTGTGCAATGTCCTTGGAAAAGGAGGAGGAAAGAAGGAGCTTCATGAACGCCAGCAGTAATACCGTGATGGTGTGTGTACAGGATCGATTTCCTTACAGTCACACAACTCCTTACACTCTCCTAAAGTATTTTGGTCGTTCTTTTTATATCCTTTTGATTTTGTCTTTAAATACTCTTCAAATGACCTGAAAAATATGTAGAACATGATTTTTTTTTAAATCATTGTTTCATCCATGACCTTAGTGCCAGGTGTATTACATGGCTGAGGGAGTCAGTTTGGAATACAGTGTTTATCTTCTGGAGTGTGTGTTTGTGTTTTACATGGATCTCCTGTCAATCATTTTCTCGACACTCCCCACACACACACCTCAGTCTGAAATCAGCAAGTGCTCAGTACAGCAACGTAATTCTCCTGTAAGGAAAAAAAACATGCTTTGCTTTGAAAAAAACTGAAAAACAAGATTATTACCAGTGACTGGGATGAAGCTGGACGAAGAATTTGCAGTGTTGCTTCTGGACATGTATCTACAGTATAAAGCTTTGAATTGTTTGAATGGTGGCTTCACATCACAAATTAAGCAGATTTTAAAAGATAAAAATAAAAAAACAGGACAGTGATGACACTCTGGAGCATTCTCATCAAATAGAATGAGTCAGAGTTCACAAGTTTATCATGAAACATGTCTCTTCAAGCAATCGATCAGTCCTTGCTAATGCTAACTTGAATTGAACTCCGTGAGCAAGGTTCTGAGGGTGGAGCTTTGTGAAAATGGGTAGGAATGGGCGGGGTGGGCTCAAGGAAAAAAAATATTCAAATGTTCTTGACCTGGACCTGGTCTTCCTCAGCAGCCTCCCATCCCAGTACTAACCAGGCCCTTAAAGGAGATACGCAGAACCTTGATTTTTAAATAAATTTCTGAGTGGATAGTATCTCCATCCTTGACTCTGGTATGCTGCATAAATGGGAATTTAAAAAAATATATTTTTGAGAGTTAAAATCAACTGCAAAGTTGGCATTGGAGCTGCCCCACAAAACCAGCCAGCCCTGAGTGCGTGACATCACAGCGGTAACCGGTTTTAAGGCCGAGGCCTTTTGCAGCTATAGAACAAAGTCATATCAATAAAAATTTATGGTGAAAGTAAGAAATAGCGTTCCCGACTTGCTCAACTAAGACTGATTTGACTTCATTGATTGTGGGTTGACTCTCATTAAAACAGGATGGGTGTTATAACTTATGCAACATACATGTACATGCATGCATTTCACTGATAAAACGTAAAAGGCTCATTAAATAATCAGATGAACTGAGACAATCACATTCTGAAGCAAATTAAATAATCTTATACCGCTAACTTAAACACACAATACAAGTTACATGTATTAATCTAAATGCAGGTAAACAATGTGTTGGGTTTTTTTTTATCCAAATGAGAGTCGGAGCTTACCCGTCTGTGTTCTCGCTTCTTAAAGGCCGATCTTGTGGCCGATTGTTTTTGAAACAATCTGACTTTCAGTTGTTCATTCAGTTCTCCGTTCATTCGCTTCTTCCACGTAAGGGCAAGATGGCAGCGATATCCAGTTTAGAAATCAAACGGCTGCTCCACTCTTTCACTCCATACTGACTACTCCGCCATTACTGCTCGGCTCAGGCAATTACTAAAACCTGGGACGGAACGGGATGTCACCGGTTTTAGCAACAACTGCAGGGAGGTCACTGCCCGAGTGATATGTCACGTCCCGTTCTGTCCCGGGTTTTAGCAACAACCCTCAGCTCACTCCGGGAGAACTGCAATTAATTAATTAATTAAATGCTTTCCTTTTCTTGTAGTTTTCTTTAATTGTTGATGCTGCACCCTCTTTCAATACGGGCTTATAGCCAACGCTCCTCAACAGATCAGAGGTCTCGTATGAGTCTTCAGTAAAATGTGCAGAGCAGAGGAGAGACCACTTCATAGGCGCCCAATGTGCCCGTGAACTTCTTGCAAAACGCATCCAAATCTTTGCAGTTTGAACATTCTTGGGCCATGAATGCAATGTAAATCCAGCTTTTGTTATGTTACAGACGTCAAGGTCATTCACTCAGACCACTACCTATATAAATCACTTTAATCATAAAAATTACTATATTAGATTTATTGTTAATGCTTAAAACTATTCCTGTGCCATTCTTGAGGTCTCAAGGCATTTATAAATGAAAGTGAGGCCATGGCTCTGCGTATATGCTTTAAGGCACATTGGGCGGAGTTGATATCCGTTTCCATAGCCCTCGGTCTCTCACCTATACAGCTAGGGTTACAGTGGGGGGGCGGGTCCTCTGGTAACCACAAGAGTTTGACTCCCCCACTCACATCTGTATTGCACCGTGCCTTGCCAGATGGCAGTAGGTACCGTTTTTATGATGGTCTTTGGTATGACCTGACCACAAGTAAAACTCATGATCTCCTGGTCAAGAGGTGGACATGCTAACCACTAGGCCAGCTCGCAGTCTTGACCCCACCTACTTAACCTAAAATTAGAGGCCTAATCTTGACTCATTTTGACAAATCTTCTCGAAGGACCCTTTAAAAATGTTTAGCGTGTGAGTGTCCAGTCGAACCGATCCTTCTGGATAATTAACATGTTTACAGACTGAATTCAAAAACCAACAAAAAACCTCGAACATGACATTTAGATCAGTATGATTTTGATTCTGATGATATTTCCATTTGTTTATATGACAAAAAAGACAGATATTCCAATAAACGCAAAGACTGCCTTAACCGTCCAGTGTGACATTCAAAACAAATCAAACATGAGATTATTTTTATATCAGCTTTAATTTGCGTTATCTCCTGTTCTATGTGGTCTATCGACACCAAACACCAAAAACACACAAGTTTAAAGGCAGCACTTTTGACCGCAGGTGGTCCTATTGCTTCGAATGATGGCGTCACTTAATAACACAAGTGTGATCTGTTTATCTCTCAGGATTAAAGCATATTATTCACTCCTCTAAATTATTCACTTGTCGTTAGAAAACTGTCGAATGTAAATCTGAACCCTGGTTTATTTAAGATCATACGCATGCATTCCCCAACACGTAGATGTTATCACTGCTTGTTCTGTCTCGATGATCCAGTTAACCGACTTCACCCACTTTGTGCCTCCTGGATGTAATTCTTAGCAAAACGCAAAAGAAACAAACTCCTGTAGACGAGCCTCCAGCACTCAAGATGGAGAAAAGAGCAGAACCGCCTGGCGCATTGCTAATTTCTTATCGGATCATTAGCCTGTTGTTGGGGATTGTGGTAATGCAGATTACACTCAGTCACAGCAGCTCCGAAGGGAACAGTGCTCCTAATGACACCGGTCTCCTGGGTACAGATCGCACTGTCTGAATATCTGTAGATCCTCCAGCTTGTCTGTATCCGTCACACCCTCACTTCCTGCTCCACAGCTCTCTCAGGAACAGTCTGCAGGAGTTTGCTGTATTTCTCCTTGTTGGCTGATTCACATGCATGACTGACGTTCAGCTGAGTTTCCAAACTGACTCTGGTTCACAAAATCACCCAATAAAATGTTTTCAGACTTTCTGCAGAAAAGCTTCCTCTGAATGTGAGACCTGGGGATATGATCTGTTCTCGAGTCTTTTCTGTTCTGACCTGGTTCTGTCTTGATCTCACACTAAATACACTCATCTCGACTCGTTCATTCGTATGACTCTTCAGTGCAGTTATACGGAGACGTCACAACTGCTGAGTCTGTAATTACCATATCCTCATCAAGGTTGATGAGGCCCTCACGATCGTGTGGTGGATTATAGAGTGGACACTCCTGCATTATATGGGAGATGGTTTGTGGAGCATTGCATGGACATGCATCGTCATCTCTGGTGCCAATTACATGCATGGACGACGTTCCAGGTCATGACGCAGAGGCTTACAGAGGTGTAGAAGACTGGGCCCATTCTTCTTTCCATCTTACCTTGACCCAGGGAGCGGTCACGGAGAAGTTGTGCTCTGACGACAAGGTTGTCTTATGTGTTGGGGTCAGGGCCCCTCTGGGATAACAGGCACCAGGCTCTTCATCTTCTCAACTAAGAGTTTGGATGGATGATAATGTTCTCTTTTCTTTTTACATGGTTTTGACAAAGTTTGACAAGAACTAATTCCTTTTTCTAGAAAACAGTTGAATCTTTGGCACAACGCACATGGCCAAAAGTATGTGGACATCTGAACATCACACCTGTGCGTGTGTGTGGTTTTTTTTCCCGATGCAGTTTCACTTATGCTCTTAGAGCTGAATGAACGCAAATCCTTACAGCTACGCCCCAAAATCTAGTGGAAAGCCTTCCCAGAAGAGAAGAGAAGAGTGGAGCTCATTATAACAGGAAAAGGAGGAATAAATCTGGAATTGGATGTTCAAGGAGCAGATATACAGTTAGGTCCATATATATTTGGACACTGACACAAATTTTGTTTTTTTTTCCCGTTTACTGAAACATATTCAAGTTATAGTTATATAATGGACATGGACATAAAGTCCAGACTTTCAGCTTTCATTTGAGGGTATCCACATTAAAATTGGATGAAGGGTTTAGGAGTTTCAGCTCCTTAACATGTGCCACCCTGTTTTTAAAGGGACCAAAAGTAATTGGACAATTGACTCAAAGGCTATTTCATGGGCAGGTGCGGGCAATTCCTTCGTGATGTCATTCTCAATTAAGCAGATAAAAGGCCTGGAGTTGATTTGAGGTGTGGTGCTTGCATTTGGAAGATTTTGCTGTGAAGAAAACAAGCGATCAAAGGAGCTCTCCATGCAGGTGAAACAAGCCATCCTTAAGCTGCGAAAACAGAAAAAACCCATCCAAGAAATTGCTACAATATTAGGAGTGGCAAAATCTACAGTTTGGTACATCCTGAGAAAGAAAGAAAGAAAGCACTGGTGAACTCATCAGTGCAAAAAGACCTGGACGCCCACAGAAGACAACAGTGGTGGATGATCGCAGAATAATTTCCATGGTGAAGAGAAACCCCTTCACAACAGCCAACCAAGTGAACAACACTCCAGGAGGTAGGTGTATCAATATCCAAATCTACCATAAAGAGAAGACTGCATGAAAGTAAATACAGAGGGTTCACTGCACGGTGCAAGCCACTCATAAGCCTCAAGAATAAAAAGGCTAGATTGGACTTTGCTAAAAAACATCTAAAAAAGCCAGCACAGTTCTAGAAGAACATTCTTTGGACAGATGAAACCAAGATCAACCTCTACCAGAATGATGGAAAGAAAAAAGTATGGCGAAGGCGTGGTACAGCTCATGATCCAAAGCATACCACATCATCTGTAAAACACGGCGGAGGCAGTGTGATGGCTTGGGCATGCATGTCTGCCAGTGGCACTGGGTCACTAGTGTTTATTGATGATGTGACACAGGACAGAAGCAGCTGGATGAATTCTGAGGTATTCAGAGACATACTGTGTGCTCAAATCCAGCCAAACTGATTGGTCGGCGTTTCATAATACAGATGGACAATGACCCAAAACATAAAGCCAAAGCAACCCAGGAGTTTATTAAAGCAAAGAAGTGGAATATTCTTGAATGGCCAAGTCAGTCACCTGATCTCAACCCAATTGAGCAGCATTTCACTTGTTAAAGACTAAACTTCAGACAGAAAGGCCCACAAACAAACAGCAACTGAAAACCGCTGCAGTAAAGGCCTGGCAGAGCATTAAAAAGGAGGAAACACAGCGTCTGGTGATGTCCATGAGTTCAAGACTTCAGGCAGTCATTGCCAACAAAGGGTTTTCAACCAAGTATTAGAAATGAACATTTTATTTGCAGTTATTTAATTTGTCCAATTACTTTTGAGCCCCTGAAATGAAGGGATTGTGTTTAAAAAATGCTTTAGTTCCTCACATTTTTATGGAATCATTTTGTTCAACCCACTGAATTAAAGCTGAAAGTCTGAACTTCAACTGCATCTGAATTGTTTTGTTCAAAATTCATTGTGGTAATGTACAGAACCAAAATTAGAAAAATGTTGCCTCTGTCCAAATATTTATGGACCTAACTGTAGGTGTAATGGTCAAAGTATAATTTAAATAAACAACCGGACATCACTGAATCTGACTGATTTATTTTATTGCTCATGATGATATTTCATCATTGCAAATGTTACATGAGTATGAAAACCTATTTTTAACATGGGGTTTGGAGTTGTTGGTTGTTTTTTTTTTGGGGGGGGGGATGAGTGAATATCAGTGGTTTGTATGGGAGGAATAAACCAACTCGTGCTTAAAT
The DNA here is from genome assembly GCF_027579695.1 of Neoarius graeffei. NCBI lineage: Eukaryota > Metazoa > Chordata > Actinopteri > Siluriformes > Ariidae > Neoarius > Neoarius graeffei. The sequence goes on from NC_083580.1 coordinate 81,268,417, forward strand.
CTATTGTCCAGAACAATTCTGCAGGATTTTGGGTGATTTTCAAGAGAATTTGCAAACTGAAGTAAAAGCTTGGCTTCAAAAAAAAAAAAAAGTGATGGTTTAGGATCTCGATCTTGACTTGGCTTCGACCCCATTAAGACTCTCTTGGTCTTGATTTAATCCCTAAAAGCTTGTCCTGGTCTTGGACTTGGACTTGACCTTCCCCTCTTGACTACAGCCTTACCTGAACCTTTTCAATAATTACACATTTTTTTTATATTAAAAGTAAAGAAAGGTTGTGGTGGTGTGAAAAAAAGCCACATTAAAATTTCATTATTCAAACTACTGCACAGACGACACGGTAAGTTTTTCTAATAAATAATGACTGCTGCACAGCCACATGCGTCTGTGTTAGCGTCTGCGAAAGCTGTCTTAATTTGCACGAATATTTTAACCTTAAAATAAGCAGGTGACATTTTCACCTTATCTGCATGTTAAAAGAATAAATTGCAATGTTTGAGTCTCATCAACAGCTTTTTTTTACTCAGCTTTTGAAGATGTGAGAGACAGAGGGAAAAACAGAGAGAGAGAGAGAGAGAGAGAGAGAGAGAGAGAGAGAGAGAGAGGCTTGAGTTTCCAGGAGATACTCACACTGGATCTGTTAAGTACCTGAATTAATTAGTTTCTTGAATATGAATTTCGTTTGAGATTTGTCTGGAGACACCCTCTCAGGAGTTTGCTACAGACCGAGTCGTGAGTGAACACCAATGCTGGAAATTGTTACTTAATTTAAACGTTCCCTAACCTCCTCGCATTTCTGAACTCCCAAAATAATTGACGCACTTTATACACTTGGGGGTGAAATCTGAAATTGTTGCTCATGGCAGTGACAGTAGATGCTGAGATCACACTGTGAACTTATTCCCTTCTGCGAGGTCGTATACAAGAAATAAGTTTACAGCATTCGTGCTAAAGAATTGTTGTTAATGTCTTGCTGAAGTAAAGGATTTTGGCTGTGTCTGAATACTCATACTTCTGTGCTATTTGTACACAAAAAGCAGTATGTAGGGAATCTGAATAGGCATCAGGAGGCATTTAATAGAAGTGGAACAGTACATGGATGATCTACGACATCTGTAGTATGCAAATGTACCACTAGTGTTGTCATCAAGACAACCTAAACCGAGACCAAGTCATGACCGAGGCAGGGCGAGACCAAGTCAAGACCAGGACCTGACCAGTGGGTGGGTGTGTGTGGGGGGTGATGACCATTAAGGGTAATGAAAATTTCAAATTAGGAATCAGTCATGTTATTGGTCGTAGTTGAAGCAGGGAGTTTTCCATCCAATCACAGTAACATTGATAACAAATAAATCAGACAATACACAGGCAGTTTAGTGAAATCCCCACAGTTGTGGTCTCGACTGGTCTCGAAATAAAATCCAGAGTCCTCTATGTCTGAGACTGAGACAAGACCAAGTAACAATGTGGTCGATTCTGAGACAAGACTGAGACCTTCATAAAGTGATCTTGAGACTGGACTCGAGTTCTACAGCACTACGTACCAGACTACGCTACACTACACTATCCCATAACTCAGCCAGAGCCTTTGAATAACCAAAGAAGAAGAATTCTCCTGGGAAAAACAGGAAGAAGATGGCTATCTGAAGTGAAGCTGGTTGTTGCAGCAGCGTACAAATGTATCAGGAATTGGTTAAAGATTTCTGCCGTTACAGAAATATATACAGAGGATATTGCATGGTGGCACGAAGATATGAAGATTATCTTCAAGTGGTGAATGGACGAGCATAAACTTCAGATCTTTGCACCGCTGTGTAATGTTCTTTATATTATATGGACACATCCACAAAAAATACACAAGTTAATCAAAAGAATTTTAATTTTGAACCGGTTCACTATTTCATGGGTGCAAGTTTTCCGGCATGTGCTGGAAGCTCCGTTTTTTTCGGTTCTGAAAAAGTCGTTTTTCCAAATCATGTAAATCTGTTGAGATTTTCGGGGGGGGTAGGGGTGGCCCTCTCACTGTCTCACTCTCAGCGTATTACCGGGTTACCACGGTACAGTCTCTGCACGAGACAAATCTTATCTCGTTGTCGCCACAATTTATACACCGCTCACCGACGAGCGGTCCTGACTAGCCTGTTGTTTCACGGTGTTATACATGTGTGATATCATGTTATCACACACGTAGCACGTTGTTCGACCAAATCACACAGCTATTCCCATGAGTCGCCGTTTCTTCTGGTGCAAGTTACAACCTCGATTCCAAAAAAGTTGGGACAAAGTACAAATTGTAAATAAAAACGGAATGCAATGATGTGGAAGTTTCAAAATTCCATATTTTATTCAGAACAGAATATAGATGACATATCAAATGTTTAAACTGAGAAAATGTATCATTTAAAGAGAAAAATTAGGTGATTTTAAATTTCATGACAACAACACATCTCAAAAAAGTTGGGACAAGGCCATGTTTCCCACTGTGAGACATCCCCTTTTCTCTTTACAACAGTCTGTAAACGTCTGGGGACTGAGGAGACAAGTTGCTCAAGTTTAGGGATAGGAATGTTAACCCATTCTTGTCTAATGTAGGATTCTAGTTGCTCAACTGTCTTAGGTCTTTTTTGTCGTATCTTCCGTTTTATGATGCGCCAAATGTTTTCTATGGGTGAAAGATCTGGACTGCAGGCTGGCCAGTTCAGTACCCGGACCCTTCTTCTACGCAGCCATGATGCTGTAATTGATGCAGTATGTGGTTTGGCATTGTCATGTTGGAAAAAGCAAGGTCTTCCCTGAAAGAGACGTCGTCTGGATGGGAACATATGTTGCTCTAGAACCTGGATATACCTTTCAGCATTGATGGTGTCTTTCCAGATGTGTAAGCTGCCCATGCCACACGCACTAATGCAACCCCATACCATCAGAGATGCAGGCTTCTGAACTGAGCGCTGATAACAACTCGGGTCGTCCTTCTCCTCTTTAGTCCGAATGGCACGGCGTCCCTGATTTCCATAAAGAACTTCAAATTTTGATTCGTCTGACCACAGAACAGTTTTCCACTTTGCCACAGTCCATTTTAAACGAGCCTTGGCCCAGAGAAGACATCTGAGCTTCTGGATCATGTTTAGATACGGCTTCTTCTTTGAACTATAGTTTTAGCTGGTAACTGCAGATGGCACAGTGAATTGTGCTCACAGATAATGTTCTCTGGAAATATTCCTGAGCCCATTTTGTGATTTCCAATACAGAAGCATGCCTGTATGTGATGCAGTGCCGTCTAAGGGCCGAAGATCACGGGCACCCAGTATGGTTTTCCGGCCTTGACCCTTACGCAGAGAGATTCTTCCAGATTCTCTGAATCTTTTGATGATATTATGCACTGTAGATGATGATATGTTCAAACTCTTTGCAATTTTACACTGTCGAACTCCTTTCTGATATTGCTCCACTATTTGTCGGCACAGAATTAGGGGGATTGGTGATCCTCTTCCCATCTTTACTTCTGAGAGCCGCTGCCACTCCAAGATGCTCTTTTTATACCCAGTCATGTTAATGACCTATTGCCAATTGACCTAATGAGTTGCAATTTGGTCCTCCAGCTGTTCCTCTTTTGTACCTTTAACTTTCCCAGCCTCTTATTGCCCCTGTCCCAACTTTTTTGAGATGTGTTGCTGTCATGAAATTTCAAATGAGCCAATATTTGGCATGAAATTTCAAAATGTCTCACTTTCGACATTTGATATGTTGTCTATGTTCTATTGTGAATACAATATCAGTTTTTGAGATTTGTAAATTATTGCATTCCATTTTTATTTACAATTTGTACTTTGTCCCAACTTTTTTGGAATCGGGGTTGTAGAACGGTGCTTTTGATTGGCTCACTGTTAAGTGCCGTCCAATGAAACTTCAACTTTTATAATAAACCTTATTTCGCTTCCCTCCCTTGTGACAGATCCACGTGCTTTGCCTCTGGTTGCTGATCAAAATATGTCAAAATGAAGTTTTTATCGGAAGGCTCCAATACAAAAGAATTAGAAAAGACGTCTAGAAATAAATGGAGATGGGAATGGTTAAGCGAGTGTGACAAAAACGGTGACAAATGGGGAATATGGCTGAGAAAACCCGACGTCCCGGGAGTTGCGTATTGTGACTGCTGTTCAAAGACTATCAAGTACGGCGCCAGCGGGAAGAAGGGACTTAAAAGTCACGCCGATGAGACGAATCACTTTTCTGATTTTTGTGCTATGTAGTAATAAGTGAATTCAAAACATTTATTGGTGATTTAAATTGTCATCTGATATTGTGTGATGTGCAAATGCAATGTGCTTTCTTCTGGAATTGAAATTATTCATCACAAGTATCTGCTTTTATAAACTTTTTTTTTTACATTTGATTACCTTTCAAGTATTAAATAAAAGTAAGGTAGGTCTTGAAATAAGTTTGTTAGCTTTTTTATCATCTTTTCTAATGTGGTTGTTGGGTTGAAAACTCATTTGTAGTCAGTAATGGATTATAAAATATAGATATTTTTGTATTATGGAAAAAGCTGAATCTTGTTATTTGCTAAAATCCAGGAGTTTCTGAGGGCATCAAGACATGTGGCCCCTTATTTTAACTCAAGCTGTGTATATATTGTAAAAAAGGTATCACAGCAAAAGCATATTAAAAATGGTTGTTTCAACATTTAAATTAGTAGTTGGTAGATGTTTTGAAATATCAAGCCTTGTACTTGAAATATTGTCATTTCAGATGAATTGATGAAATGTATTAAACATTTGATGTGAATATGCAAATCATATAACTATTAATATTATAAATGTTTGCATGAGATTGCATGAGAGACAACCATTTTAACTTGTAATTTAAATTTTTTTCAAGCCCTAAGGGGAGCTCACCTCCCTTTGTAACCCCCCCGCGTGGCTGCGCCATGCACGTCTGACTTTGTCAGACTTTTCAGGTTTTTGAAAATTTTATACTTGCACCCATGCTATTTTGACAACACATGTCTAGTCAGGGGCGGCACGGTGGTGTAGTGGTTAGCGCTGTCGCCTCACAGCAAGAAGGTCCTGGGTTCGAGCCCCGTGGCCGGTGAGGGCCTTTCTGTGTGGAGTTTGCATGTTCTCCCCGTGTCCGCGTGGGTTTCCTCCGGGTGCTCCGGTTTCCCCCACAGTCCAAAGACATGCAGGTTAGGTTAACTGGTGACTCTAAATTGAGCGTAGGTGTGAATGTGAGTGTGAATGGTTGTCTGTGTCTATGTGTCAGCCCTGTGATGACCTGGCGACTTGTCCAGGGTGAACCCCGCCTTTCGCCCATAGTCAGCTGGGATAGGCTCCAGTTTGCCTGCGACCCTGTAGAAGGATAAAGCGGCTAGAGATAATGAGATGAGATGAGATGTCTGGTCAGCAGGAAAACACTGGGAGTGACGTCATCGGAGTGAAATAACAGGAAATACGTCCCTCAGATCTGTGATGTATTTCATATGAAAAATGTGTTTTTCAACACTAGAAGATAAACTTCATATCTTCAAGCCAACATGTGATTTTCTTTTTATTATATCGACACATTCACAAACAAAAAGTCCCCAAATTTATCAAAACAATTCATCGATTTCCTCACAAGTGACAGATAGAGATTTATGTCCCGGTTTTGGTTCTCCATGTCCCGGATGGAGTTCGGATAAAAAATATGAGTGGCGTATTTCACACTAAAACACTCATGTCTATATAATATATTTTTTTATTTTGTAGCCTACGAGGGAATATGTCATATGTGAACATCAGGCCAGAGGACTGGTAAGATGGCAACGGAGTACGTCTAGATTGTATCCTTGTTACTCGTTCGCATACTCGTAAAACATACTACAGTCACGATGGGGTCGGTACTTCATCATTGTTTGTCCATACTGAGAATTTGGATGCAGACTTTCTCTCATGTATGGTGAAGTCAGAGCCACTCAAACAGCTAATAAAACACAAAACCTATTTTTCACGCCAAAAAATGGCCTTGGTTTGGAACAAGGTTTCAGGAGGAAGAGCCAAAAGTCAACGGCTGCCAAGATGAAGTTTTAAAATGAATCATCTGAATTAAATTGAATGCATTTCCACAAACATAGACCATGTCAAACTAAAGCGAAGTGTAAATGCAGACGGTGTGTGTACGACGTCCAGAACCACTGGGAGAGGGAAAGGGGGATTATACAGTAGAGTGAATAATGTCTGTATGTTAGAAATGTGTGCACACAGCAGTGACTTTGTTTCCCCAATACAGCTCCTTTTTCTAATACTCCATCTATTTGGGTTAGTTTCAGGACTTTTTGTGTAATTTTTTTCGATGTAGTTGGGGAGGGTGGGGAGGGTGAGCTCCTCAGTGGTCACTGCACCAGTCTGCAGGGATGAAACTGGGATTTAGGACATGGGAAGTCCTATTTTTCTCATCAGTGTGGAAAGAGTTCTGTTCAATTTGTGTGTTATTACATGGAATTTTTAAGACTGAGATCATATCAGCGTGACTTTCAAACCATGTATTTTTAATTATATTTGTTTGTTATGAGACGAGAACCTTGTTTTTATTCTATAAAATAACACGGTGTCTGTATTTGATGGGAAACTGCAGCACATTAGAGGACGAGTGTCCTGTTTTAAGCGATCAGTTGTTTCATTTCTACACTGTTGTCTTCAGATGTTTTTCACAGTGGAGATTCTGATCTGATCTGTTTTATGTTTTCAGCAGGTGAGGAAAAATTCAAGGAAGCCGTACAAGATAAAAATGTGCAAATTTGCCGTACACACAAAAGTCTTGATGGAAATGTGGAAATGTGTTGAACGCATTTTTTTTCATGATAAAGCAAAAGCAGCATCGTTACGTTCAGCATTTCAAGTCCATTTCACTGAAGCAAGCCGTCAGCAGAAACATTCACCAAACAGTTTTAATGCGTTTCCATTCTCCTGTTTGCTCTCTGCACATAAGCCTGATGGAAACAACGTTATTGTTATGACTTTCAACCACTCATGGAAAATTGAAGGTGATGCCACTGTGACTGAAACGATAGAACGAATCCATTCGAGTCAAATCAAGGTGCAGTTTCATCAACACAGCAAACAACCGAATGTCACGTTTGTTGTTTTTTTTTTGTTTGTTTTTATGGAGTTTTCAGTGTCTAAGGTGTTTGTTAATACAGTAAGAGAAACTCCTGCAGCAGAAGATCAGTGTAAAATCCAGGGGTGTCAGAAGCATTTTTAATGTCGGGGGGGACACACTGGCGGGGTGTGTGGGGGTCCTCCCCCAGAACATTTTTAATTAATTCGATGCCATTTCCTGCATTCTGGTGTATTTTAACAGGTTGTTAAACACCTAATTTTACCTACAAAAGTCACTTAATTCAATGACTATTTTAGAGACTCAACAATAAGTCCTCATTCAACTAGTCCATATATTCATCAGCCTGTTTTTAAACCCACTGCTCTGCCCAAGATAATGAGATAAATGTGACACAATTTATCACCAACAATGACTTATGGATGCATTTTACTTTTTATTTTGTGTTTCCTTTTTTTATTTAGTTTTAGATGGAACACAACATGCCACTGGGCCAAGCAATAGTGACACTCAACTGTATGTTTAAAAATAAGAATATTCATAATTTCACACAATGAACAGGCATGACATGGCATCATGCAAACTTCATAACACAAAATCACACTGTGTCAAGCAACGGTGATGCATAAAAAATAACTTCACACAATGAACAGGTGCAATTTTGTTCACCACCAACAGTGACTTTAGTGGGTGCATTTTACTTTTTTCCGATTTAGTGATACTCATGGGGCGGCACGGTGGTGTAGTGGTTAGCGCTGTCGCCTCACAGCAAGAAGGTCCGGGTTCGAGCCCCGGGGCCGGCGAGGGCCTTTCTGTGTGGAGTTTGCATGTTCTCCCCGTGTCCGCGTGGGTTTCCTCCGGGTGCTCCGGTTTCCCCCACAGTCCAAAGACATGCAGGTTAGGTTAACTGGTGACTCTAAATTGAGCGTAGGTGTGAATGTGAGTGTGAATGGTTGTCTGTGTCTATGTGTCAGCCCTGTGATGACCTGGCGACTTGTCCAGGGTGAACCCCGCCTTTCGCCCGTAGTCAGCTGGGATAGGCTCCAGCTTGCCTGCGACCCTGTAGAACAGGATAAAGCGGCTACAGATAATGAGATGAGATGAGTGATACTCATAACAAAAATGACATGGCATCATGCAGCCTTCATAACACAAAGTCACACTGTGTCAAGCAACGACACATAAAAGAGAACTTCACACAATGAACAGTCTGTGGGGTGAAATTGTGGAATGGTCTGGAAAATGAACTCAAAAATAGTACCAACATAAAACTGTTTAAAAAATTATATAAAAACATGTTAATAAAAATATATGAGAATGAGGACAGGCAGACTATATAGGTGATGATGAAATTGAGAGTAAGTCTGTGACTGGTCATCTTGTATTTAGTGTATAGCTATAGGTATGTGTATATGTATGTACTGTATATATGTATTGTATGTGTGTATATATATGCATAACATAAGTATCTGTATATATGATTTGATTTGGTCGATATTATACCATGTCGGTATGTTTTGGTACGTTGGTATGTTTTCTTTTTTGTTTATTGCTTTTGTTTTCTTTTGTATATATAGTTTATTATGGTGGAAAGTGACATTTGATTAGCGGTGGTGTAGAGGGTTAGGATTGGATAAGTTATTACTTCTTCCTAATCCTTTCTGAACATTGTTATGTTATTGCCTTGTGGCTACGCTATTCTGTTTGTTTATGATGATGTTTTGATTATTGCATTTTTTTATTAAAATTTTTTATTTTTATATCTTTCTGCTTTATTGTTCAGAATAAAGTAATCAATGAATCAAAGTGCAGTTTTGTCAACCTACATGCAATGGTGGTACTACAGTAACATTTACAGATCAGTATAACAAATAGATTTATAGATATAACTCCTTACATTGGTGCCACCACAATTTCTACCACTTCATCACTTTTATCCCCCTTTCCTTCACAATCCACCTGGAATAACATCCGTCTCTCTCCATTGCTTTCCTCTCTACTATTCCTTCCCCAGACACTGATTTCCCATGTTACTTTCCAGAAAACTGGCAAAGACCAGACAAATCAGGGAATCAATAAATATCATCAGAGCAGACTTGACCTCATTCTTGGCATTACAGTAAGGCAGGCCTACTGGGTTTGAATTAAATGATAGCTAACATTAAGCTAGCTGATACATCTCCTAACATTGACTAGCCAGCTAACTGCACTAACATTTCCATTGGGACAAAGAAACCCTGTCCTGTGGGGAAATTCTGACTGACTTTCCGCTGCTTTGTAAAGAATGTGCTTATGTCCATTGTGTCTGGGGAGGAGCAAATACTGCAAACAATTCATCATCAACCAAGAATACCCCATTAGGCGAAGCTTATTTCATTGTTTAGTTGAACATTAATTTAACAAGGCCTAGGGTTAATTTTGAGGGCAGATAACAAAAGAATATGGTTTTAGCAAAAGCTAGACATTGTGAGGTGGCGATGGGGCTGACGTCACCTCCTCCACTCTCGAGCAGCTGCACCAACATGTCTGTGCTCGCGCTGAGAGTCGCTTCACCTGCGCGCGGTGAGCTGTTGTCGGTAACGCCCGGAAAACCCGAGTGGATTTTCAGTGGTCTGTGTTTTCTCTTATCGATCAAGTGGAATGGATTCTTTCACAAAGCAATAGAAATGGCACTGGGTGAACTCATATTTTATGTTAAATGGGGGGGCAAACAAAGAATTATGAAATGTGAAGGGGGACACGCCCCCTTCACATTCAATGGTGGCGACACCCAGGGTGAAATCTATCATCCTGACTCTGGAGCTTTCATAGGAAACATTATAAATAAGCTCTCAAAGAACTTTTGGGTCACATTCATAATATATATATACAATGATGAAAAAGTCATAAACAAAAAAATACATGCTAACTGTAATTATTACAGAGTACAACTAGATTACAGAAATAGCATCAAAATGATTAAAAATTAGTTATATACACATCATAAAACTGGGTTTGGAATTTACTCCATAAAAACTGTTTCACTTGTTTCTTAAAATGATCACGTGTTTGACTAGATTGCAGTGATGGAGATCGGCTATTCCACAAACACATTCCTGTAAACCTAAAAGAACTCTGAATGGGTTCCGTAAAGTGTGACATCACTTACAGTACACGGCTGTATTCGACAAAATGGACCACAGCGCCAGCGACATTTCTTCACTGATTTCCTCGAGTATTTCGGACAATGACACGAACAACAATGATCATGAAAAGGTGGATTTTTTTTCTAGCCCTTTTACTGATCTTTACAGGGGAAGGGGCAATAATCATGGACGTTACTGTGTATAGATTGCTTATATGTTTATGTTTGTAGTGTAATGTTTGATTCATGTACTCAGTGTTTTAGTGATGATGGTTTTTCATCCTGTCAGGTACAAATGGAATCTGTTCTAGACCAACTGAATGTTGAACAACAAATCACTGTAGCTTCGGGTTCAAAATAACAAAATACCACAGAGCTCGTAAAACACAGCGCTGCCTTGTGAGTATAAACATTAGCATTTACATGTTATGAAGTAAAATGTATATAAAAAAGAACGCTTTTGCAAAAACCTTTTGCATGTTATATACTTTAGCGCCGACAAACAAACAGTTTGTGGTATTAACCCCTGAACCTCCTTGGAAAATTTTTCCAAAAAGCAAAAAAACGAACCATAAGACAGAAAACCAGACATGGACAGTACAGTCCACAAAAAAAGCTGTATATGTGCCAATATACTGTACTGGTGTGGTTTCGCTGCTCCATTTGAGAGCCAATGATGCTGTTCTACACACAATCAGCAGCACTGCTGAGCCTCAGCACTTCACCGGCATGCTGTGGACCTGCAGAGAATCACAACAAGTGACTACAGGAACAGCAGGAGTGAAAAAAAAGGAAAAATATGTTATTCACCTGCAATAAAAGCAATGGTGCACAAAAGGCCAACAGTCTGAAACACAGAGCAGAGAACAAAATATACAGAACGTATCAAACATGACTGGGCCAGGATCAGAAGACTGACGTCTCTCAAAAAAATAAAAATAAAAAGCAGCCCAATAGATAAAACAATTTCACACCTGGGTAACATTTCACAAGAACACTATCACTCGCCAGGTTTCCACAAAATAGAAGCGATGTTTTAAAAATTTTGAAATAACACAACTGTGAATGTTTTGTTTTTCCATTAAGTGATTAAAGCTGGGTTTCTCCTCCTGTGATGGCTCTTACAGAGCGCTGTGTCTTTTTCAGAAAGGTAGAGTTTCCATTTCCTCTTCATGTCAGGTCATGTGACTTACAGTAAATGCGAAAAATATTTTATTTCATTTTTGCAGAATATTGCCTTATCAAATCATCTAAAAAAAAAAAACCATCTCATGCAAGCGTGAAAACTTTATGATATCTGAGTTTTTCAAAATTCCGGTATTTCTATTGCTTGTTTTTAGTTTGCAATTTCAAACTGCGCATTAAGCAGGTTAATGGAAACACATGGAAGCTACTGATAATAACCAGAAAGTTTTTTGTTCCTCATGTTATATATAGCTTTATGACGTGTGATGTAGCTGTGATGATCTCATCTCATTATCTGTAGCCGCTTTATCCTGTTCTACAGGGTCGCAGGCGAGCTGGAGCCTATCCCAGCTGACTACGGGTGAAAGGCGGGGTACACCCTGGACAAGTCGCCAGGTCATCACAGGGCTGACACATAGACACAGACAACCATTCACACTCACATTCACACCTACGCTCAATTTAGAGTCACCAGTTAACCTAACCTGCATGTCTTTGGACTGTGGGGGAAACCGGAGCACCCGGAGGAAACCCACGCGGACACGGGGAGAACATGCAAACTCCACACAGAAAGGCCCTCGCTGGCCACGGGGCTCGAACCCGGACCTTCTTGCTGTGAGGCGACAGCGCTAACCACTACACCACCGTGCCGCCCTAGCTGTGATGATGTGAATCTGAAAAACCTGCCGTTGAATGAATGTTTAAATATTTTTAGCATTCTTTTGTGATTGTTTTTTTTTTAAATCTATTTCCTCCTTATCTAAAATTGTTCACGATTTCATTTTTAACAAAGAATAATACATACTATGGGCGGCATGGTGGTGTAGTGGTTAGCACTGTCGCCTCACAGCAAGAAGGTCCGGGTTCGAGCCCCGTGGCCGGCGAGGGCCTTTCTGTGCGGAGTTTGCATGTTCTCCCCGTGTCCGCGTGGGTTTCCTCCGGGTGCTCCGGTTTCCCCCACAGTCCAAAGACATGCAGGTTAGGTTAACTGGTGACTCTAAATTGAGCGTAGGTGTGAATGTGAGTGTGAATGGTTGTCTGTGTCTATGTGTCAGCCCTGTGATGACCTGGCGACTTGTCCAGGGTGAACCCCGCCTTTCGCCCGTAGTCAGCTGGGATAGGATCCAGCTCGCCTGCGACCCTGTAGAACAGGATAAAGCGGCTACAGATAATGGATGGATGGATGAATACATACTACAGTTTTACATTCACTGCAAACAAAAAAGAACAAGAATGATAGACTTTTATTTTGGAGAGGAAGTTGATATCTCGGCGGCCAGAAAAATTTCCAAAGATTGTGAGCAGCAAGGTTCAAAAACCATTTTCAACAACTCTCACTGTGCAGCACTTTTCGTGTTCACAGCTTTAAACCGGAAGTTAAACCAAAACAAATGGAACATTGCCTAGCAACTGTAAAACGCCCTTGAAAGCATCTATTCATGCATGGTGTGTTTGGAGCTTAACAGCACTCCTTTCATTTGTTGACATGAAGGAAAACCTGACCTGTTTACAAAGAAAAATCATGTAAAGCAAACTCTTGATTCACAGCAACATCATACTTTTATTTTATTTTCCATTTCATTACACAGAGAGAGAGAGAGAGAGAGAGAGAGAGAGAGAGAGAGAGAACTACACTGTAGATGAAGGCACTGCTACAGTGCAAAAAAAAAAAAACGACAGAGCAATAGCAGCATCTTCTGGTCAATCATGAAGCTCCCACTAACTACAGATCACTGCTGGAACATTAAAATGTTCCAAAATCCTGATTTGCTTTCATCAGGGATTCAGTAAGTCATGCCAGTGATCTGGAGATGACATGATCAGAGCAAAAATACAAAAATATTACAATTATTTTGAGTGAATCGGTCAAATCAGTTCCCTACACATTTGAATCAACCATTGTGTCGAATGTTAGTGGGATTAATTTCTGAATTCTTTTACTAATCTAGCAGTTTAACTGCCCGGACTAACGAGCAAGCATTTCTTTTCCAAAAGTCTGAGGAAATCTACTGAATAAAATAAAATCACAGCATGGTCTGTGTAATTAAATTGATAAATGTGACCTGTCCATGCATTTTGGGTTTGATGTGAGAGCAATCGGAGACACAAACGTGTTATTATACTCATTTAAGGCACAAACATGGTCAATTCCCACTAACCCGCACTTTAACTTATCACACGAATGAGACGGTGAAGGCGAACACGAGCTTCTTCCGCCCTCTTCTACAGACATGAATTCACAGACTCCCCAAATGGACAGTGTCACTGTGATTGACAGGGGACAGAGAGAGTATGCCCCTCCCACCCTGACCAAGTTTGCTCTCTTGATTCCCAGCAACAGATCTGCGGCATCGCCGGGATTCAAACTTGCCATCTCCTCCTGACTATAGACCCTTTTCAGTCACGTGACCTTCGTAAACGCGACCGCCATTTTGGACATGTAGTGGACTTCGGCTCGAATCGGTTTGAATGCGAGGAAGGCGACAAACATAAAAGAAAAAGGAGCAAGATGCAGAAAACTGTATTTACTAGTTTACTGTAATTATGATCTGGCAGCTATTTACACCGGATCCAGTGTAAATAGCTGCTGGAGCCAACGTCCGAGCTTGCCGGAGCGTGCTCCGGCCGGCCGTGAGCTAACGCGCTCCGGAACCTCAGACGTTGGCTCCGGCAGCTATTTACACTGGATCCGGTGTAAATAGCTGCCAGATCATAATTACAGTAAACTAGAATGGAATGTTAACAGCAATGTAATGCCTTTTCTGGCTAATTTTATTCGTCTTACCTCCAACAAAGTGGTCACTACACAAGCGTTGGTATGCCGCTATCCATCTTCTCCGTCGGTCAGCATCTACCGGGATCCAATAAAATGATAACCCTTGCCTTGTTTGTTGATGGTTACTACATCCAAGTGCACAACAATATAGTGGCATGATGGAAGTCTTGCTGAAAATAAACACTTTCTTTGCTGCCGTTCCTCAATGTTGGCTGTGGTAAACTACTGGTAGTACATGTCCAAAATGGCGGCCACGTTTGTCGTGACGTCACGTGAAAAGGATCCATAGACCCCTTTCACTGACGTCACCCGAAACAGGAAGTAAACAGACCCTGTGCCATTTTGGAAGACCAACAAACTCGTGATTAGGGGGAAATAACGGCAGCGGTATGTGAACCCACGAGACTAAAGTGGAGTGGCAAACGACTTAAACAAACAAATCTGAGCTGTTTTATTTATGATTTATTGGCCCAACAGTAGACTTGAAAGAAACCTGTGTGAGACTTGGCAAAAAACTGTGGATATAATGGATAAGTCTGTGCATGATCTACGGACACTTTGAGGTAAGCAAACGCAAGAAATTCAGATTTAAAACATGCTAAATTGGCCCCAGGTTGATAACTGTATGAGGAGCAAGCCTCCCAGACTTCTACAATTTAATAATAATAATAATAATAATAATAATAATAATTTAGGATGGTTTGGGGCTTTCTCTCCCTCCTATTATATAAATAAAGCATAGTTGTTGTGTAGGCATATATCATAAATACATATGTATAATTTGGATAAATTAACCTAAATTATGGATACCTTAATAGTAACAAAAAGTATTAATTTTTCAACTGAAAAGATATATTATTAAAAGATAAATATCAACAAGATTACCTTGGCCATAACTATGTGTAGGTTATTCTTAATAACAGCTGTAATATCACGAACCAAGCCGCTAACAACATAATTGTAAGCCTGTAGCCCTTTGTAGGCTTTCAAGTCATCAGCAGTGTAGGCAGAGTTCGAACTACGGGGTACTCGGGGGATCCGAGATCCCCTGAAACAGACATGAGATCCCTTGAAAACATGATTTGGGAAATGTTGGGGGGGTCTCTAAAATATTGGCAAAATGATGTTTATTGACATAGCAATCGTGTGTAACGGGAAGCATTTGCATATCCGAAGTGTTGTGTTTACATCAAAGATAAAATAAACCGATATGACAACGACTGCTGCTGCCAGGTTGGTTGTTGAGTAGCCTGACTGTTTTTTTTCTTGCGTGTGGCATCATTGTTGACGCGAGGTTGTTTTTTGAACATGCCAATGCGGACACGATTTCCCCTGATGAGTTATGACTTCAGACGCGATGCGTGTGTGGAGTCCGCGTGATATGTGCGTAAGATAGGCTTCTCATGTGTTTGGAGATCCGCGCTCCGAGACAAGCGCAAGCACACCCCCCCCCCAAGGGAAAAAAAGGGACCCCCCGAAAATATCAGCATAGTTCGAACACTGAGTGTAGGCATTGGGTGTAAACAACAAATAGTTTACAATGTCTGGGTAGCAAACAGATGGCAGAATTGGTGTCCGATCCTCCTTATGTTTCCATTCTCCCTTGCCGCGAGTCTTATCATATGGGTCAAACCCATCAATCACAGCCAGTTTCTCCACATACCGTGCCCTTTCTGCAGCTGGTAATGTACTCACATAACCAGAATTATCATCCATCGTGTCACTTTACTCTCGTTCATACTTTGTTTTATATTGTGAGTGCATGTACTTGGTCTTCCAATATGGCGCCTAACAAAATCTCGCGGCGCGGTGATGTCATGCGGTAGCCCTCTATAGAGAGCTGAGAAATGACATTTTATCTTAAGCTACTAGAGCAACACTTATTTGTCTCCTCCTGAGGTAAAACTCTACGTACCTGCCATCTTCATATCCCTGAGTTCAGAGTGGAGCTCGCTAGCTGGCTTTGATCAACAGTGATGTTTGTAAATGTTACATAGAATGAATGATCTGCACCTGTATGTGGGTTGTTTTTTTTTTTTTGGTCCTTCAGTAAGCGTTTGGAAAAATGCTTCAGAGGCGTTCAAATCCAGAATCAGCACCCATAGCTGTGCCTCGGAGGCTGATACATAACTAATATAGCAACTCATCTGAAGTCACTTACATGGGGAAGCCATGGCTTAAAGGTTAGAGAAGCAGCTTTGGGACCAAAAGGTCACTGATTCGATTCCCTGGACCAGCAGGAATGGCTGAAGTGCCCTTGAGCAAGGCATCTGACCCCCAACTGCTCCCCAGGCTGCTCTGGGTGTGTTGTACATCACTCTGGATAACAGCATCTACAAAATGCCATTAATGAAATATTCTGCATGGTTGAAGACTACACTCTCAGAAAACACAGTATATTACTGTACCTTTAGGGGTACAATGGCTTTAGGGGAACATATAAGTACCTTTTTAACCCCAAAAAGGTACACATGGTTCCCTTCAAGTCCAATAATAAGCCCTAGGGGGTACATTAGTGTAGATTGTACCTTGGGGTACAGAAATGGACTCCTACTGTAGCCCTATTTCTGACAGTATATTAGCCATGGCTTGGCTTCCTTCTTGTGCAATGTGCATGCCAGTACACTAGGTGGCTCCATTCTCTCCATCAAGTCTCATCTCATCTCATTATCTCATCTCATCTCATCTCATTATCTGTAGCCGCTTTATCCTGTTCTACAGGGTCGCAGGCAAGCTGGAGCCTATCCCAGCTGACTACGGGCGAAAGGCGGGGTACACCCTGGACAAGTCACCAGGTCATCACAGGGCTCTGTGTCAATCAAGTCCTGATCTAAATTATCTGAACCAAGCTGATAATATTGTTCAACTAAAGCTCGTAACTTGGAATTTCTGACTTAGCAAAAAAAACAAAGAAAACTCCATCTCACCTCAGAATTCCTACAAGGAAGAAACTTGGAAACTTATCCAAGAGTTCAACACGTTATGTCAACATCAATGTTAAAGGAAATATCACTACTTTAAATGAATTTATAGCAGTGTTTACTTTAGCCCCTTCGGTCATATTACATTATATTACTGATTATTACTATTATATGCTGAGCGTGAAAATAATGTAATTCCAAGCTCAGATTTCGAAAAGCAGCATATAAACACTCAAAGAACACGATCGAGTCACTTAATGAACCAAACTGCCCAGTGAACCCACTGAGCCAAACATCCGGTTCTGGATGAAACCCACTTTTCTTTTATTCAGCAGCCACAGCGTGTTCTATTAGAAAAATAAAAGTGCATAGCTGAGACTGATTTAAACTTCCGCCTATTTGACTTTCAGATATGAACGCTGCACTGTAGATTCTTTTGAATGTCAAGGTTCTCTACCCAGTGACTTCTCAGCAGATATGCAGTAGCCATAGAGCGTTGTCTCCTTTGTGTTTGTCAACCTTGATTAAATTCTGTCTGAGAACCAAGAGTGCTGAAGGACATCATTTTTGAATAAAAAGGACATTTTCTTGCAGAGAAAAGCCATTCCTTTTACATTCCTATATGATATGATATGATTCTGTCCTTCCTTTTGTCCTGTTTGAGTTCGTGTTTACAGGTCAACACTTTTTTTACTTTAGTATGTGTGGGATGAATGACATCTGCAGAAACCCTTCATGATGACTAACAATCTGACGCGAACATTTTAAAAGGTGTCAAATTGACAGAACACTTGAATGAATCAAGTACCATGATGTTTCTTGTGTTGTAAGATTTTCTCAACTGACCAACTTCAGAACGTCATGGCAACTCAATCTGCTTGTAATGATGATGGTTTGCTCACCTCTACACAGCATTGCGCTGCCAAGATATCCAGTGGTGTTTACTCTGATTATATCACCTGACATGCCAACCATCTTCCACAAATTTGACATGAGTACGCTAGTGTGAGTTAGCGTTCTTGTCCTGTT
The DNA here is from genome assembly GCF_027579695.1 of Neoarius graeffei. NCBI lineage: Eukaryota > Metazoa > Chordata > Actinopteri > Siluriformes > Ariidae > Neoarius > Neoarius graeffei. Next base: position 81,286,547 of record NC_083580.1, read on the forward strand.
TTTTTTTCATTTGCACTAGCAGCACTGGCGGAAATTGTTACTCAGGATCTTTCTAATTATTATTATTATGGCGGCATGGTGGTGTAGTGGTTAGCACTGTCGCCTCACAGCAAGAAGGTCCGGGTTCGAGCCCCGTGGCCGGTGAGGGCCTTTCTGTGTGGAGTTTGCATGTTCTCCCCGTGTCCGCGTGGGTTTCCTCCGGGTGCTCCGGTTTCCCCCACAGTCCAAAGACATGGAGGTTAGGTTAACTGGTGACTCTAAATTGAGCGTAGGTGTGAATGTGAATGGTTGTCTGTGTCTATGTGTCAGCCCTGTGATGACCTGGCGACTTGTCCAGGGTGTACCCCGCCTTTCGCCCGTAGTCAGCTGGGATAGGCTCCAGCTCGCCTGCGACCCTGTAGAACAGGATAAAGCGGCTACAGATAATGAGATGAGATTATTATTATTATTTTAACGTTTTTATGACTCTATTTCTCTCTCAGTTTTCAACCAATCATCAACAAATTTTGCATGAAGAATACCTCTGGGCTGAATTATGTTGCTATGACTTTTGGTATTGATCTGGATCACCGAACCAGAATGATCCATGAAAAATGGAATTTTTTTTAATCACTTATAACGCTGTCAATTTTCTTTTTTTTTTTCATTTTTTTAAAATTTTGTTCAGGGCGGCAGGGTGCAACTTTTCCTCACTAAGCATCATTCTTTATCTCTTACCATTCCGGATCTAGAGGGTACTCTGACCAGACATCCCGGTTTGTAAGGGCTAGCGCAAATCACTGTGACTTTAATCACAGTCTCTATCTAGTTTTAATTCTATTGGTTCAGTACAATTACATTAAGTTAATGGTGTTTAGCAGACACGCTTATCCAGCACAACATACAGCATACCCAGAGCAGCAGTTGGGGGTTTGGTGCTTTGCTAAAGGGCACTTCAGCCATTTCTGTTAGTTCAGGGAATCGAACTGGCAACCTTTTGGTCCCAAAGCTGCTTCTCTAACCATGTTCTCTAACAATTAGGCCATGGCTTCCCCTTTTAAATTAAATTGTTTATATTGTGTTTTGTTTAAACTTGTAAATCAGGGAAAAAAAATCAGTATCCTCCAAGCCCAAAGCCCATAATGCTGACAAACAACTAATGAGGCTTTAATCCAGTCACCAGAGACACGGTTTATCAACATCATCACTCAGTGGCATGTTCCAGACTTCTGTACTCACTTATGTCATTGCGATCACACACACGGTCATGATTTGTTTACAGATCAGCTCTCAAGGCATTTAGCTCTGTTCGTGTGTGTGTGTGTGTGTGTGTGTGTGTGTGTGTGTGTGTGTGTGTGTGTGTGTGTAAATACCCCACTTACCCCAGTTCCTGCTGGAGTTGGGTAGATTTCAGGGATGAGCAAGTCAGTGCAGTGCATCTTCGCTGCTTTGTGACACGCTGCACAGGCAGAGCTTTTAGGTGCTTATGGAATTTATGTTCTGAACAGAGTTGCTTTAAATCTCTCTCTCTCACACACTAGACCTCATGGCTGAGCACACAGATAACAGACAGCAAAGAGAGGTAGGTGTAACTGGAAACAGGACTCCCATCACTCATCCTGGTGCTGTGTGTATCTCTCTCTCTCTCTCTCTCTCTCTCACACACACACACAGATGCACAATATAAGCTTCAGGCATCGGATATAGAGTCCATGCACCATTTTTTAACATCATTCTTGTGCCTGAAATCCTGGAAATAATGCCCATGTTTATATTTCCATTTCCATCTTGTCATCTCAAGATTTCAGAATAACAGTGATCTCCTAATTCCGGATTCTCCCATCACCAGAGTTTTTGGGGTTTACACTATGGAGAATTCATGTGTGTTATGGTTTAAAGGGCTGGATCTCCCAGAAACTGGGACACTTAGATAACATTTGGCAAATTGAGAAATGCATTACTCAGAGGAGCACAGAGAAAAGGAGTGGAGAGAAATCATGGGAAAAGAAGATAAAGGAGCTTGACAGACATCTACAGGAGCCTCTGGAGCTATGCGAAAGAAAAGGAAATGAGGTAGCGTGTGATCCTGGTCCCTTGTGGCTCCCTGCAACTTTCCCTTCACTCACTGAGGAAGCAGGAATGTCTGTCAGAAACTCTTCGACAAAATGGAGAAAACAGAAACATAAAGATGACTCCTAAGGACACTTCAGACTGCACGCTCATGCTTCATTTTACTGTAGTTACTGTTGAACATCCTCATCAGACGCAGACAATCTGCATACATGTAATACGTGTTTGAATAGTTCGTAATCAAGGCTTCTTTGTGAAAGACTCACAAAGCACATGAGTCGAGTTTCATTCCAATAAACAGTACAGGAGATAAACAGCTCTCCTGTTTGTGATTGACGTTAATCCCTACGTGTATAATCAGGAGATCCATCTGTCTCATCACGCTGCATAGCAGACGATCATAAAGAGAAGGTTTGTGTGTACTTCCCTATAGGGGGACTTGCATACACTTCATGAACACCCTGGATGCTAAAGCTAACCCAAACGCAAGGACTGAATTATTATCCCACAGGAATCCCATGACTCACGGGATTCCCAGAAAAACATCAGCCTCTAATGGTGATCTGCATCAATCAGGTGTTTGGTCACAAACCAGTCATGTTTGTTCACCACTCACATCACATCAGGGATGTGTTTCATATCGACTGGGTGGCGTTTTAAGAAGACGTTTTAAAGGTCTCTTAAATCTAGAAGATGGCAGATTCTACCTTCATTTTAGGAATCGGGAATTTTTTGGGAAATCCAGCCAGGTCCTGTAATATCCTGATGTCCTGTGGACAGTGTTTTCTGTAGACACTGGGAATCATCTGACATTAGTGATATCCAGTACTTTAACTGTGGAGCAGAAATCAGACCAGAATCAACCACATCTACTGAAAACTGTCCAGATGAATTGTGTTTTGGCATTTTGGTCTTTCTTTGATCTCTGATTTGCGTGGACACCAACATGGCACATCATGTGTCCTGCATATCTCCTTCTATGATCTTCAGAAATAACATGATCGGAGCTCAAACTGATACCCTGCTGTCCCATACACACACACATACATACACACACACACACACACACATACACCACTTTAATAGGAGCTTGGTGTTTCCACCCACAGAACTGTCGCTCACTCACTCGATGATGTTTTTTGTTTTCTGCACCATTCTGTGTAAACTCTAGAGACTGTTGTGTGTGAAAACCCCAGGAGATCAGCAGCTTCTGAAATACTCAAACCAGTCCATCTGGATCAAACCAACGCCCATACCACAGTGAAAGAAAGTCACACTTTGAGATCACAATTTTTCCCATTCTGATGTTTGAACATCGTGAACATTAACTGAGAACTGCATCAAACAGCAGGTGGATGGATGGGTGTTCCTAATAAAGTGTCAGGTGAGTGTATTTCACCAAGCAGATGTGATCGTTTGGTGTTTCCTGAAGATCTGCCCATGCACGAGCAGCATAACGTGTTTATCAGAATGGTATTTTTGGAGGCCAAACTTGGCTTCTCATTTGTGTCAGAAGAGCCGATGGGTTCCTGAGTGCTGCTGCAGTCTCTCCTGTAGCTTGCAGCACCGTCATACGCACATCATACGCTTGGCAAACCAGTGTGTCAGCTCAATTATATTTGTGTTGTGTACAGCATGGATTTGCAAAATGCTCTGTCTGTTTGTACCACAAACAAGGCCACTGACCTCACTCCTGCTGGTGTTGATTTGATTTCAGTGTGGTTTCACATATGCAGTGTTCCTTCCCTTGAATCGAGTCCTGGTGTGTGTTTCCTCTCTACGCAGGTGAGAACACAGCAATCACACTCGGGTGTGACCCAAAATCAGCGATCTGAGAGCATTTGAGTGAGTGTTCTTGGTTCGGTTCCAATCAAACTCTCGTACGGTTTGATTGCAGTGAGAAACCAATTAGATTCTGATTTCACCCGATGACAGGAAATGAACTAAACACGCTGTGGGTTTTGGGGCTGCAGCATTTTTCTGTCGACATAAGATGCTAAACTGACAAATGAATACCAGTGTTACTGGTGAACTATTCCCATGTGAGGACGTACACACTGATTTATCATTTTTTAGGAAGGAAATGATCTTTCACCTCTTTCTGTTTCTGGGGTGTCGTTTCTCCACCAGCTTTTCCATGTTTCTGGGTTTCTGGACTGTTTAGCCGACTTATGATCATTTATGACCCAGATACAAGGGATTTGAATACATTTTACATACAAAATTCCTCAAAACATTTCATGAAATTATAAGCTTGCTTGCAATTGCAATGCAAAGTATGCATTTAGCAATACACAGCACCAGTCAAAAGTTCGTACACCCCTACTCTACTCATTCTTAAGTACAACCCCGATTCCAAAAAAGTTGGGACAAAGTACAAATTGTAAATAAAAATGGAATGCAATAATTTACAAATCTCAAAAACTGATATTGTATTCACAATAGAACATAGACAACATATCAAATGTCGAAAGTGACATTTTGAAATTTCATGCCAAATATTGGCTCATTTGAAATTTCATGACAGCAACACATCTCAAAAAAGTTGGGACGGGGCAATAAGAGGCTGGAAAAGTTAAAGGTACAAAAAAGGAACAGCTGGAGGACCAAATTGCAACTCATTAGGTCAATTGGCAATAGGTCATTAACATGACTGGGTATAAAAAGAGCATCTTGGAGTGGCAGCGGCTCTCAGAAGTAAAGATGGGAAGAGGATCACCAATCCCCCTAATTCTGCGCTGACAAATAGTGGAGCAATATCAGAAAGGAGTTCGACAGTGCAAAATTGCAAAGAGTTTGAACATATCATCATCTACAGTGCATAATATCATCAAAAGATTCAGAGAATCTGGAAGAATCTCTGTGCGTAAGGGTCAAGGCCGGAAAACCATACTGGGTGCCCGTGATCTTCGGGCCCTTAGACGGCACTGCATCACATACAGGCATGCTTCTGTATTGGAAATCACAAAATGGGCTCAGGAATATTTCCAGAGAACATTACCTGTGAACACAATTCACCGTGCCATCCGCCGATGCCAGCTAAAACTCTATAGTTCAAAGAAGAAGCCGTAGCTAAACATGATCCAGAAGCGCAGACGTCTTCTCTGGGCCAAGTCTCATTTAAAATGGACTGTGGCAAAGTGGAAAACTGTTCTGTGGTCAGACAAATCAAAATTTGAAGTTCTTTATGGAAATCAGGGACGCTGTGTCATTCGGACTAAAGAGGAGAAGGACAACCTGAGTTGTTATCAGCGCTCAGTTCAGAAGCCTGCATCTCTGATGGTATGGGGTTGCATTAGTGCGTGTGGCATGGGCAGCTTACACATCTGGAAAGACACCATCAATGCTGAAAGGTATATCCAGGTTCTAGAGCAACATATGCTCCCATCCAGACGACGTCTCTTTCAGGGAAGACCTTGCATTTTCCAACATGACAATGCCAAACCACATACTGCATCAATTACAGCATCATGGCTGTGTAGAAGAAGGGTCCGGGTACTGAACTGGCCAGCCTGCAGTCCAGATCTTTCACCCATAGAAAACATTTGGCGCATCATAAAACGGAAGATACGACAAAAAAGACCTAAGACAGTTGAGCAACTAGAATCCTACATTAGACAAGAATGGGTTAACATTCCTATCCCTAAACTTGAGCAACTTGTCTCCTCAGTCCCCAGACGTTTACAGACTGTTGTAAAGAGAAAAGGGGATGTCTCACAGTGGGAAACATGGCCTTGTCCCAACTTTTTTGAGATGTGTTGTTGTCATGAAATTTAAAATCACCTAATTTTTCTCTTTAAATGATACATTTTCTCAGTTTAAACATTTGATATGTCATCTATATTCTATTCTGAATAAAATATGGAATTTTGAAACTTCCACATCGTTGCATTCCGTTTTTATTTACAATTTGCACTTTGTCCCAACTTTTTTGGAATCAGGGTTGTATCTCTGTATTTTGTAGAACAGAACTGAAGACATCAAAACTATGAAATAACATCTGAAATATATATTGAATTATGTGATAAACAAAAAAGTGTTAAAAAACAAAAGATGTTTGATATTTTATTTTAGATTCTTCAGTGTGTCCATCGTTTCCCTTGATGACGCTTTGTACACTATTGGGATTCTCTTAACCAGCTTCATGAGGGAGTCACCTGGAACGTTTTTCAATTAACAGGTGTGTCTCGTTAAAAGGTCATCAGTGAATGAGTTTCTCGCCTTCTTAATTTCAAGAACTGAACAACTAAGTAAAGAGAAACAACATCCATCCTTACTCTAAGACATGAAGTGACTTTTAATGATTAAAATAAAGAAATAACCCTGAAGTAGAAGGTGTGTTCAAACTTTTGACTGGTACTGTATAATTCTATTATCTTCACTGCTAAGATCATTGAAGACCATTGCCATAGTTTTCTGGTTAAAGCTAGACGGCCTTTCAATTTTATAAAATCGATGAAAGTTACTTCCCTCTGAAATGTGGTGATTGTGATATCTGTTTATTTCTGTAATATCTCACAAAATATCAGGCCATTCTGTGGCTGGGAAGTTATTTAATTTGAGGGGATTAAAGCAAATAATGTGCATGAAATCGCTCGCTTGGCGCAGTCAAGCAGACAGAGGAAGTCCGTGTGCGCAGGTTTACCACCTTCTTCTTTTGGGTTTTACGGCAGCTGGCATCCACAGTGTTGCATTACTGCCATCTACAGGTTTCCCTTTGAGCGTGCACTGACAGTTCCATCATTCTGTCGCTAAACAAACAGCTGATCACACTGAGGTGCTCGCTGAGCGCCGATATTTATTAGTTTGGTCCTGCGTTTCCTTTCCTTCGTATATAACATAACGGCTTTTTTTTCGCGGTCTGGTTTCCATCAAACCCAGCACTCTGATTGGCTGGCAAGCAGGTCCGTATCCTACGTTACGGACCTCTGGCGACTTGCTCATTCACAACAACAAACATTGTAGCAATTTTTGTCAACATTTATTTTCACATTTCTCAGGAGAATAGCATTAATTTTACAGCATGGATAGCGATAACGACAGTGTTCACAGCGAAAGCGAGTTTTACTACCCTGAGGAAGATGAAATAAAACATTTCAGGAGAAAGCTAAAAACCTGTAACTGTTGCTAACGCCGAGCAAAAACATGGCTGAATCCTGAATGACTCAATTTTGTATAAATAGGGGACTACATAGGCGGCAAAATATAGGTTTTTTTTCTGCCATGGAAGTGCACTTGTATACCAAGGAGGAAGCCATTTGCATGACAGCCGTGAATGAGGATTCAAAATGGCGGCTCGGCTCGGTTTTCCCTTTCGGATGCTCTCATTTTCTGTTAGAATTTGGTAAAGAAAAAAATAAATATATTATTTACCAGCTTAAGGTCGGTCCGTATGGTGAAATAACGTGACCTCGGCCTTGAATACTGACCCCGGCCCAGAGGGCCTCACTCAGTACTTTCAACATCTCGGTCACAGTATTTCACCATACGGACCTCCCAGCTGGTAAATAACATATATTTCTTCCCGCTTTCCGTTACTGTAGTCTCGCTTTCACGTTTCAATGGCACACTCGCGTCCTCCATTTTTCTCTCCTGTTTCAAATTTGTATCCCACAATGCCTTGCGTGAATGGAGAAAGCCCACGTGATACATGACGTAGTATCTTGAACTGGGTCATGGTCAGTGCTGGGAATAACGGCGTTAGAGTATAACGGCGTTACTAACGGAGCCACATTTTGGGTAACGGAATAATTACTTAGTTACTTAATCCATATTTGTATCGCCGTTACCGTTACTCGGGAAGTAACGTGATGCGTTACAATTTGATATGGGCGCCTTGACATGAGCATTGGCAACACGGTACCGCAATATATAATAATAATTATGTACCAATATGGCTTTTACATTCTCCCATTCACCCTTTGAATGCAAGAGAACAAATCGTGATTTGCTAAGATGTTCTAGGTGGGTGGAGTCGATTGTGTTTTCCCACTACGCACACACACGCGCACACAGAGATGGGGAAGAGACAATGGCAGCACCAAGCCGCAAAGTCGCATTTTCGAACTGGAAACACCGGCATAATTTCACGCTGGTTGAAGTCAAAGGCAATAATGTTTATGTCCAATGCAAAATGTGCCCTGGAAACAAAGTTCTGTAAATGCGTTAGTAACTGCGTTACTTCACTAGAAAAGAACAGTTATCCTCGTTTATCTGTAAGCAAAAAAAAAAGCAATAAATACTTTTCCTGGTAACTAGTTACTTTTCTAGTGAAGTAATGCAGTTACTAACGCAATTACTTTTTTGGAGAAGTAACTAGTACTTGTAACTAATTACTTTTTCAAAGTAATGTGCCCAGCACTGGTCATGGTGAAGCAGGAAAAAATAGTGGAGAATTTAGAGTCATGTGACACTAAATTCATTAATTGTTCTTTTTTTTAAACTAATAAAATTGGAAGTGTGTGATTCAAATTCAGTAGCTTTCGGTCACTAAACAAAAATAATTGGGTGTTGGGAAAATTATTTTTATGACCTACACTTGAAAAATCTGAAAGGCAGTCTACCTTTAATGTTGCTGGCTAACATTAAATTACAAACTGAACTCTCATTCCAAAAACATGTACAATTAAAGCCGCTAGCGGCCTTGACGGGCCCTCGCACGTGTGGTTCCACAACCCAGGACATCCCGCCACCCAATAAAACAGTCACATGTCATATATTCATCAAATGTTCAAAGGTGATGTGCATGTTGCAAATGCCATGACTGCTTGACGGATGAGAGATAGACAGACAAAGACTGTCAGTGTGTGTGTGTGTTTCTCATCTCATCTCATCTCATCTCATTATCTGTAGCCGCTTTATCCTGTTCTACAGGGTCGCAGGCAAGCTGGAGCCTATCCCAGCTGACTACGGGCGAAAGGCGGGGTTCACCCTGGACAAGTCGCCAGGTCATCACAGGTGTGTGTGTTTCTGTGGTGTGAAAATGTACATTTATATATGTACAAAACTATACATTATGATACATTAAGGTATATGATGCCATGCAGAAACTACCTAACAATAAAGCATGTGGCATGGACTTAATTACTGCAGAGCATCTGAAATATGCCAGTCTTAGGCTTGCTCCCCTTCTACGTAGCAATCAACTTCACTGGTTTTATGATCCATGGCATATTATCTGATTCTATGCTAACTATCTTACTGGTCCCAGTTATTAAGGACAAAGCTGGAAAAGTTGGTTGTCTGGATAATTACAGACCCATAGCGTTAGCCAGCATCTTGTCCAAGGTTATGGAAAGACTCCTCCTTGATAGAGTGAGTAGGTACATCTCATCCTTTGATAATCAGTTTGGTTTTAAGCCAAAGCATGGCACAGACATGTATTTATGCTCTTAAGGATATTGTGGATTTGTATAGAGCAAAAAATTCAACTGTTCTTATGTGTTTTATTGATGCCTCAAAAGCATTTGATCGAGTGAATCATTAACAGCTTTTTATTAAATTAAAGCAAGGGGAGTGCCTGGGTATATTGTGAGGGTACTTGCCTATTGGTATGCCCACCAGAAGATGCACATTAAATGGGGGGGTAGTATATCTGCCTCCTTTAGAGTGCCCAATGGTGTCAGGCAGGGAGGGATTTTGTCTCCTGTTTTATTTAATTTATATGTTGATGAATTATCTAGGCGGCTGAGCGCTTGTAACACTGGTTGTATGATTGGTGGCATGCTGGTGAACCATCTTATGTATGCAGATGATCTTGTTATCTTCAGTCCAAGTAGTGCTGGGCTACAGCAGCTGCTTAATGTATGTACAGAATATGGTGTGGAATATGATATAAAATATAATTCCAGCAAAAGTGCTATTTTAATATGTAGAACCAAACAGGACAAAAAGCTCAATTTCCCTGTGTTCAAACTGTCCAAGAATAGTCTTGAGGTATGTAAAAAGATTAAATACCTTGGTCATATTGTCACAGATGATATGAATGATGATGATGATATACATAGACAGTGTTGTAAGTTATATGCACAGGCAAACACCATTGCACGTAAGTTTAGCTGTTGTTCTACTCAAGTTAAAGTTGCTCTATTTAAAGCATATTGTACACCACTTTACACTGCTCATCTGTGGTCAGTTTATAGAAAATCCAGCATGCAGAGGTTACAAGTTGCCTACAATGATGCAATGAGAATCCTACTCAAGACTCCCAGGGGAGGGAGTGCTAGTCAGATGTTTGTGTCAGTTGGAGTGAACACACTTAAGGCACTTTTAAGACACTTGATGTTTAAGTTTATGCGTCGTCTAGACAGCACCAACAGCATCATGGTTGCACTTTCAGATCCCCTAGTGAGCTGTTCCCATTACACATCCAGACTGAGGGCGCACTGGCTGAAATGTCTGTATGCTTGTATGTGATATATTTGTGTTTTTAATAGTCCTTTTTTATTTGTCTTGTCTTGTATGGCTTGGACATAAGTCTGTCAAATAAACTAAACTAAACTATACATGTGTCCCCTCCTTATCTCTATCTCACGCTGTAATCTTAAGTCATCTTAGCTTTCCTGTGTCTGCAGTGTGTGTGTGTGTGTACATGCAGAGTTTTCATATGTCTGCAACAAAATGCACAATGATGGCAGGTCACTAATATATAGATTTAGGCACTGCCTAAAAGTGGAGCTCCCATCTGTTTCTGGGTTGGAGAATTTTCTTATATCATTTTCTTATATCATATCTTTTATTTCTTTACTGGCTAGCACTGGCCACTAGGTGGTGTGCATGACTGGTAATTACTAACACTGGCCACTAGGCGGTGTGTATGACTGGTATTTACTAACACTGGCCACTAGGCGGTGTGTATGACTGGTAATTACTAACACTGGCCACTAGGCGGTATGTCTCTCATTCTCATCTCATTATCTCTAGCCGCTTTATCCTTCTACAGGGTCGCAGGCGGGCTGGATCCTATCCCAGCTGACTATGGGCGAAAGGCGGGGTTCACCCTGGACAAGTTGCCAGGTCATCACAGGGCTGACACATAGACACAGACAACCATTCACACTCACATTCACACCTACGGTCAATTTAGAGTCACCAGTTAACCTAACCTGCATGTCTTTGGACTGTGGGGGAAACCGGAGCACCCGGAGGAAACCCACGCGGACACGGGGAGAACATGCAAACTCCACACAGAAAGGCCCTCGCCGGCCCCGGGGCTCGAACCCAGGACCTTCTTGCTGTGAGGCGACAGCGCTAACCACTACACCACCGTGCCGCCCTAGGCGGTGTGTATGACTGGTAATTACTAACACTGGCCACTAGGCAGTGTGTATGACTGGTAATTACTAACACTGGCCACTAGATGGTGTGTATGACTGGTAATTACTAACACTGGCCACTAGGCGGTGTGTATGACTGGTAATTACTAACACTGGCCACTAGGCAGTGTGTATGACTGGTAATTACTAACACTGGCCACTAGGCAGTGTGTATGACTGGTAATTACTAACACTGGCCACTAGATGATGTGTATGACTGGTAATTACTAACACTGGCCACTAGGCGGTGTGTATGACTGGTAATTACTAACACTGGCCACTAGGCGGTGTGTATGACTGGTGATTACTAACACTGGCCACTAAGTGGTGTGTATGACTGGTAATTACTAACACTGGCCACTAGATGGTGTGTATGACTGGTAATTACTAACACTGGCCACTAGGCGGTGTGTATGACTGGTAATTACTAACACTGGCCACTAGGCGGTGTGTATGACTGGTAATTACTAACACTGGCCACTAGGCGGTGTGTATGACTGGTAATTACTAACACTGGCCACTAGGCGGTGTGTATGACTGGTAATTACTAACACTGGCCACTAGGCGGTGTGTATGACTGGTAATTACTAACACTGGCCACTAGGCGGTGTGTATGACTGGTAATTACTAACACTGGCCACTAGGTGGTGTGTATGACTGGTAATTACTAACACTGGCCACTAGGTGGTGTGTATGACTGGTGGTACATGTACAAGGACAAACCACAAAAAATTGACTCGATGGGTTTACCATTTTTTCTTCGGTATGGTGCGCCGCTGGAGCTCTGCTATTATTGTGTGTGTGTGTGTGTGTGTGTGTGTGTGTGTGTGTGTGTGTGTAGTTGTCAGAGAGAGAGAGAGAGAGATAAAGTGTGTGTGTGTGTGTGTGTGTGTGTGAAAGAGAGAGAATGTGCTCATAGATGTTGAGTGTGCATGTGAATGCATACTTGTGAGAGAGTGTGTGTATGCATAAATATGCATATGACTGTGAGTGTGTGTATGAGTGTGCACAGAATTGTATGTTATATCATCAGACTCATGATATCTAATATTTTGTAAAGTCTCAGATCTATCCATCAATGAATTGAACATTTTTCCCCATTTCCTGCTTGGCCAGATGGTGGCGCTGTGCTAGGCATCTGAATTACACATGTGAATATCATCACAATCATAATACACAATATTTTGTAAAGTGTCAGATCAATCAGTTAAGGCATTGCCAATTTCTGGCACATTTCCTGCTTGGCCAGGTGGTGGCGCTATAACAGGCAGGCCCACTGGGTGTCAGGTTATCATAATAATCATAATATCTATTGAAGTAAGAAGTGTCCGACTATACAGTCAATGCACTGTGGCTTTCTGACACGTTTCCTGTTTATGTGGCAAGATATTAAAATCATAAGGCCATTTCAACATATTACAAGATATCAAAAATCCCTTCGCAATTGAATATCAGCGACATCTTGGCATCACGTATAACAAATTTCACATGAATCTCCTGAACCGTCTAGGAGGAGCATGTTAAAATTCATCATGTGTCAAAACACATATTCAAAATCCTATTCTTTCCTTGGCCAGTTGGTGGCGCCATACCAGACAGGCCCATAACGGCTAAAGAGTATCAGAATCAGAATCATATTAGATATCAAGTTCAACATTCAGCAATATATTGGCATATTATATGTTATAATATTTCAACATATTACAACATATCAAAAATCCCTTCGCAATTCAACTTCAGGAATATCTTGGCATCATGTTTGCCAAGTTTGACATGAATTTGATGAACCGTCTAGGAGGAGCACGTTAAAAATGACCATGTGTAATTTCACTCCAAATGGCCTTATTACATCATCATTCCAAAGTTCTACCCATTCATTTCAATGGAAAATGGAAAAAGGGGCACTATGAAGTCCCTGGGCCACGCCCGGGGCCAAAGGTCTGTGGCTGAGTAGCGAGGACAATGACTGATGTGTGTATCAAATTTCATGAGTTTTCGTGCATGGGAAATGCCTCAAATAAGGCCAAACGCGACAGAATAATAATAAGAAGAATTAAAGCTGCTAGCGGCCTTGATGGGCCCTCGCACGTGTGGTTCCACAACCCAAAACATCCCGCCACCCAACAAAACAGTCACGTGTCATATATTCATCAAATGTTCATCAGACAGGCCCGTAACGGCTAAAGAGTATCAGAATCAGAGTCATATTACAAGATATCGAGTTCAACATTCAGCAATATCTTGGCATATTATATGTTATAATATTTCAACATATTACAACATATCAAAAATCCCTTAGCAATTCAACTTTAGCAATATCTTGGCATCAAGTTTGCCAAGTTTGACATGAATTTGATGAACCGTCTAGGAGGAGTACGTTAAAAATGACCATGTGTAATTTCACTCCAAATGGCCTTATGACATCATTCCAAAGTTCTACCCATTCATTTCAATGGGAAATGGAAAAAGGGGCGCTATGAAGTCCCTGGGCCACGCCCGGGGCCAAAAGTCTGTGGCTGAGTAGCGAGGACAATGACTGATGTGTGTATCAAATTTCATGAGTTTTCGTGCATGGGAAATGCCTCAAATAAGGCCAAACACGGCAGAAAAATAATAATAAGAAGAAGATTCCTTCAAAAAACAATAGGGTCTCACACCGAACGGTGCTCAAGCCCTAATTAAGATGAAGGGTTTTGTTTAAGGACTCAGCAGTGGTAACTTGGCCATGTTAGGATTTGTATTTGTTGGGATTTAAATTCACAATCTTCCAATCAGTTGCCCAACATTTTAACCACTGAGCTACCACTTCCAAAATAAATGATTAAATGAGAGATTATGTGCTTGGGAATCTTCTCTCAGATGTTTGCTTTGCTTCTGTCATCATTGGCGTTGTGTTCTCGCAGCGCATCTGACCCAAATGTTGGTGCATTATCATGTTTCAGCTCTGACAGCAACCCAGGAATAGGAATGCAGGAATACAATCTGGATAAGATGTACATACATCACAAAACATCAAAGAATTAAATGTTTAGCAATAATTAAAGCAATGAGTAAGTGGGGCAGTTCAGTTTAGAAGCCGAGACTGAGGTTATGCGTCACTTAATGTTCCTCAAAGTTTCATGGAGAGCTTGAAAATCCTTTCTCAGATGTTCCTGACCTGACATACTGTCTATAAAAGTTTAAAAACGTGTGTGTGTGTGTGTGTGTGTGTGTGTATATATATATATATATATATATATATATATATATATATATATATATATAAAACAAAGGTCTGCATCTGATCTTCTGAATAGCACACAAGTCTTTGGGGTCTAAGTAAATTCCAGGTTTTTGTCCATGTGTTTCATGTTACAGCTTCTGCTACTGATGTATCACACCTGTTCCAGAGAGAGAGAATGAATTCCGATTCCTAACCAAAAATAAAAGCTAATCAGGATCAAGTAATGTAAATGTAATGTAAAGTGGATCCTGCTTGGTTTAATACATTTTCAGCAACATTAGCACATATTCCTTTTGTTAAATGTGTAGTAATGCTGGCAGAAGGGCCTGTGCCATCCGTTAGTCGCCACTCGAACACAGCAGGAGCAGACGCTCTGCTTGGAACACTTCGTTCCACTGTATTGCATTTAATTTGTCGAAAAGCGCCTGATACAGCAAGACATCTTTTATTTATTTGCTTGGTAAAGCCTCTATCAAATGAACCACTGAACCTGAGAATAGACAATCCTCCTTCCTGGGTCACTCTAATATTCATTTTTATGAGGCCAGGCCACACCTTTCAGCTAGCGTTAAGGAAGACTACGACCTGTGGAGGAAAAAAATATTAATAGGTGTTTTGTGGTTTTACGAGGATCTTTGCTGTTTAGGTTTCCAATCCGCAGTGTTATATTTGTAAAGCAGCCTTTCCACCACAGGATTAAATAATGCCAAATCCAGTGTTTTGATTAATAATTCTCATTATGGTTTGCGGATTAAATATAATTGAACTTTATTGATCATTGGTGTGTAAGTATTCCTAGTGTACACTAGTGGTATGATGTCACAGTCTGCTTCTAAGAGGTTGTGGATATCACAAGTTTTTTTAATTAAATGAAATGATTATACGTTTGTTTATTAATAATAAACTAAAGATTTATTATTATTTTTTGTTATTTTGTTAAATTTGACATATTGCTAACAGTTTGTAAGCAAACCTATAAATCATGATACTGTACATACAGTATCGTCTATGTAGAAATGCATTTGAGAATCATATGCTACTTTTATATCACCCAGCCGTATTGAGAAGAATAACTTATAAAGTTGTTTAAGAAGAATAAGAATGCAAGTAACATTAGGCAGAGCCATGCATGAGGCATGAGTCCTTAAGGTGCAGTCATCGATTTTAATCCAAAAGACTTTTTGTAAAATTCAGCCGATATCTTCTCACGGTCCACTAGCTGTCCGTTCTGTGTGCACACTGAAAAAAAATTCCGTGTTTACACACTGCTCTGGATCTTTAAATGGAGGGAAAAAAACTAACTCGGACTGAGCCACATAACACTATTCCAGCCAATCAGCGACAGGGGTGGGACAGAGATGGGGGTGAAAGGGGCGATGTGAGCAAGAGGGACAGTGATCCACACTCCATACCAGTTAGTAGTAATAATGCACCAATTCATTCTTTACCAACCACCAATAAACCTCAGTGAAGACAAAAGAAAAGAGGGGCATCGTAAGCAGTGAGTGTGTCAGAAAATGGAAATCAAACAAACTGTCGCCAGCCAGCTGTCCTGTCCATCCTGTTTTCCAATGGCTGCTTCCTGGACAATAAAATGGACTATATCCGACTCCAGCAGACTTCTCAGTGGAGTTTATTCACTCAGAATTATTCATTTAGAACTCAGTGTTAGTTTCTAGTTACTGCTCATTGCTTTATTCATGCTAGGACTGTGTACTGGTAATTTTTAAACTTTTTTTATTTATTTATTTATTTACTTTTACTATTTCTCAGTTTTAATAATTATTGTAGTGTCTCGCGATGTTCTGTGTAGTCTTTAGTTCTGTGTTGTTTGTTTTACGTAGCACCCTGGTCCTGAAGGAGCGTTGTTTATTTCACTGTGTACTCTAAGAGCTGTAGATGGCAGAAATGACAATAAAGCCATTTGCCTTGACTTGATCATAGTATTTGTTCTTACAATGTTTGCAAAGGCTTTTATAGCCACATAAACCTAAAAATACAAGTTTGCTAGCACTGTGGGGTTATTTGATTTGATGCATAATTCGAAATGCTGTGCTTGGTAATGTTACTTTCCTTGTTAGCTTACCTACAAAACTACAGTCCTCTCTTTGGTCACGGTTAATTTTGTATAAACAATCTAAACATATAACTCTCGCTAGTTTTGACTTCCTTATGGTTTGGATGATGTGTTTGTGTGCTTGCATGTCATTCGTTTGAAATATTCTAATGTTTGTTTTGCTGTGAGAGAAACATTTCTCTTTTGGTCAGTGAGGCCAGTTGTTAGTGTCGTTGCCGTGGCAATGTGCATCCATGAATTTGGGTGAGGCGGATCTTCTGAAGGAGTACTGAAGGGAGGAGTGCATTTGTTTGGCTGTTGAGTTCAAACAACAAGAATCTTTCTCCAGAATCGATGACTCCCCCTTCGAACTTGAAATACAGAGGCAGATGAACAACTAGAATTTTTTTTCCTTTTTCTTCATCTTACTTTGTTCCACACAACTCAACACTGCTGTTAACAGGACAACAGGCTTCCTGTCATAGTGCCATGGATGCTTTAAACTATTTCCTTGTCACTTCCTGGTGCAATAAAGTCACAGTGGGCCCCATTTCCTGTGACAGCAGGAAGTCACTTCATGCCACTCCTGATGCTGAGGCTGTAGTGGATGTAAACAGTACAGAGTTTTGATTATTATTTTTTTTTTACAATTTGGCATAATTGGATTTGTGCAGCTTATGCGATTAGACCACTGATCTTTTCCTTCATGTTCTTTGCTGATAAATCATATTTTTGTGCAAGCGCAGCTTCATTCTGCGTCTGTAAATGCTTCATGTTTAAGAACTCGATTTGAGATCTTTTGTTCTGATGACGCTGTAGGATTCTCACACACACACACACACACACACACACACACACACACACACACACACACAGAGAAAAGAAAATATCATTACTAATGCAATTAGCTCAGTTCTGTGGATAATAGATGAAGCTATCCAACACATCACGGGCAAAAAAAAAGATTTTCATGAGAAAGTCAGACTTTAGACAGTAATTATGACGTCTCAGTGACACCCAGACGTCGTGTTTGTATTGCTGTATTCCAACAGCATTTCTCACAGTGACTGTAACCTCTAAACACAGACAAAAAAAAGATCTTTTTTCAGCGGATTGTTGATTTTTAGCCCGATCAGACAAGTATATTTGGCCTACACTCAAAGTGAATGTGACAGAAGGACACCTCCTCACCAGCTCATGGTCACTTTAAAAAGTATTATGGCATCCGGGGGCGTCGTGGCTCAGGTGGATAAGGCGCCATACCATAAATCCAGGGACCCAGGTTCGATTCTGACCCGAGGTCATTTCCCGAGCTCTCCCCGTCTCTCTCTCCTGCTCATTTCCTGTCTCTACACTGTCCTATCCAATAAAGGTGAAAAAAGCCCCCAAAAAAATCTTTAAAAAGTATTATGGCATCTGAGAAGTGAATTAGCAACACACAGTCCTAAACCCTACGATGCAGACAGCGAGTCTGTTGGTGGAGGTGTAATAAAGGCAAAGTGGCACCGCTGGGAAATGGATTAAAACCCATTCACGGAACTCTTCTGGGGGAAAGTTCCAGTTCTCTCATTAGTAGTCAGTGGTTATAGCTCAGGGTTTATTGTGTGGAGGGAGAAAAATGTCCAATTCTACCTGCGTTATTGGACACATTACAGTTACACCATTATGACATTTTGACTGATGATTAATTAGCAATTAAAGTTATTTCTGTTCACATTTGTATAATTAGTATACAGTATATACACAGTAATTTACACAGTACAACCCAGGGAAGGCATGAGACACATAATAAACTCCACAAAACCTATTACTGATGTACACAAATAAATTATAAAACAATTTATAGTCAACAAAATATGATTAAAATGTGACGGCAAAGTGATGACAAATATTTATGTTTACATGACATCATAATATCTGAAAATGAAGCATGATTAACTGAAATCTAGAGGTCACAAAAGTACACATGTTCTTTACTTAAGTAGAAGTACAGACACTTGTGTAAAAAAAACCACTGGTCAAAGTAGACGTACTGATTCAACTTCTTTTCTCAAGTAACAATACAAAAGTACAGGCTCTGAATGTTATAAATGTACAAAAGTAAAAAGTAGATCTTTGAAGGACATTTCTACAGACTGTTCCTGTGCAAAGTTAACGGAACCTCATGTAATATTTAAATAATATTGTCTGGTGTTGAGTGGTCTATCAGATATATTCCATTCAGCTAGCATGATACTGAACGAGTCAAAGACGAGTAGCTGAATGGAATATATCTGATAGACCATGAAAAAAAAGCCATACATTATTATTATTATTATTATTATTATTATTATACATACACACTCTCTTCATATCAGCATTCTCATAGGCCAACACTAGCTTACCTGCGACTCGGTGCTAGTAGCGCGGTAGTGCAGTCACCTTCCAGCTGGTGTAGCGTTCATCAGTAGTGTTAGCAAATGCTAATAAAACAGTCAAGCCAGTGCTATCGAGAGCAAGGAGCACAGGCTAACAACCGAGAAACTAAGATTTCTGTCTCCAGACTCTTCTTCCACATTGCACGCTCACCACAGTATTTTTCACTCAGACTTAAGGATTTGTTTCCCTGTGGAATTCACTGAGTTACTTTTAAAATCAATATCAACAGCTACACACAACGGAGCGACCAAAGTTCCCTCAAAATCTTCCGTTTTTAACAAAGCAAACCTGGCAGCCATGCTTGTTTACAAATTGTCACAGTCGCTCACTAGCGCAGAAGTTTTACGTCCCTGATGTGTCTCTTTTCCAGTTCTTTGATGTCCATTGGTATGTTTTTCTCTTGTAAATATGTGTGAAGAATACCTGACGAAGTTTTGGTAGCCTTTCAGATGTTCAACGCATCTTTCTCTTTCCCAGCGAACAAAGAAATGCTTCTGTGCATGTACAGCAGAAAACTTTCTCATTGAATCTTCACATCAACTCCGATGTGTGACATCATGTTGTCTTGACAACCACGCAATATTGTAAACCATATTCAGCACTCATTCTCCATTGGGTAGAGTGACCTAATACATGTAGGATAAGCGATATGCTAACAATATTGCATGCTATCAAACCAAATGAATGAAACCTGCTAGAAGGGAACATGTTTTTATTCCATCGAAAAAGTGTCCTGTATTAATAATAATAATAATAATAATAATAATAATAATAATAATATATTGTCATATAATACTGTATACAAGCTGCTCCACTGCAAAAATTTTAATTGCCAAGTACTTCGTGACAAATAAATAATCCACTTGCATGTGCAGTTGATTGCCTAGCAGCTAGCTATAGACAGCGTGCTAACCGATAACCTAGCTGTATCTAAGAGTAACTTATATCTATCCTTACTTTACAGGCTCCTTACATCCATGTTAATAACTTATTTGAACACAGCTCATGTTTTGACTGAGAGTATGGGTTGCCAGATTGGGTTAGTTTATTCAGTGTAGTCTTTTGTTAATGTTACTGTAACTATCCCATACATTTTGGATGAAATTGGTCTTGATGTTGGGAAGGCATGCAATAATGCACAAAAAAAGAGCTCCGTGAAGACACGGTGTGTGAAGGTGTGAAGGCTGGAGTGCAAAAATTTGAGTGTCCTGCACAGAGCCCTGACTGAACTTAACCCCACTGAACACCTTTGGGATGAACTGGAACCTCCTCAACCTAAACATCCCAACATCAGTGCCTGATCTCACTAATGCTCTTAGAACTGAATGAACACAAATCCCTATAGCCACGCCCCAAAATCTAGTGGAAAGCCTTTCCCGAAGAGAAGAGAAGAGAAGAGAAGAGAAGAGAAGAGAAGAGAAGAGAAGAGAAGAGAAGAGTGGAGCTCATTATTTTATTTTATTTTACTTTATTTAGCCTTTATTTTTCCAGGAAGGTCCCATTGAGATACAATATCTCTTCTGCCAGGGAGTCCTGGCCAAGATAGGCAGCAAAAAGTTACAGTAAATACAAAGAGCATAACAGAAGATGCACACTACAATAAAACATTCAGTTTTAAAGGAAACAAAGAATAAAGAAAAGACGTAGAGGAGGGTACAGTTAAGATATGTTAAGAAACCAGAGAAGCTCTGTTAGAAACAAT
The DNA here is from genome assembly GCF_027579695.1 of Neoarius graeffei. Lineage (NCBI taxonomy): Eukaryota > Metazoa > Chordata > Actinopteri > Siluriformes > Ariidae > Neoarius > Neoarius graeffei. The sequence continues at coordinate 81,307,309 of NC_083580.1, forward strand.
GACATTGTTCTGTAATAGTTGTTTTTAAAAGGTTTTTAAATACATTGAGAGAGGGTAATAACTCAAGATTTAGTTTGTTCTGAAGTTCATTCCAGGCAGATGGTGCAAATGAGCTAAAGGCAGTTTTGCCCAACACTGTTTGTGTTGTTAGGCTGTTCAAGATTATTTTATTTGATGATCTTGTGCTATAAGCACAGGTTTGACATGACAACATTTAGAACAACAAAAGGAGAGCAAGTCAATATTTATTAATATTAATGCCATGTCTTTGGAATAGAATATTCACCAAGTACATGTGTATAATGGTTAGGTGTCCACATACTTTTGGCCATATAGTGTTTTTGTATATATAAAGAGCTTGGTGTTTAAATTTTTTAAGGACGTAATGTAGATAATCAGACAATCAGAATATTTTTGTGTTCAATCTGATAAACAGATGATGGCAAACAATCAGGACACTACACTTCTTTATCTTCATCAAACTCCATCTAATCTCCATTTCTTGGGGGTTTTTTTTCTGCACAAACAACCCACCACTGTAACAAAGTCTTGCTTGGTGAGGTGATGGAGAAACGAAGAGACACCAAGTAAGCCGTTTGAAAGCATGCATATAAATATCCACACCACCCTCATGATAACTTTCTCTTATTTCACCAAGAAGTTGATTTAGGATCATGGAGGAGATGGAAAATCAATGTTTATGTTATAGAGGTCGAGTCACCTTCTTTGCGAGAGGAGCTGCAGGAGTTGCCAGTTATGCTGCCGTTACTCATCCCAGAGTCCATTGCAATGAATTTTCACATTCCAGCTCATTCGCTCGTCCCATCTCACCGACGCAAACCGCTGCTCCAACACGCCGCCTGCGCCTGGATGGGCCATATTAATCTTTTTTTCACATTCACGGATTCTTTGATTTGCAACAGCGGCAGATGTTATTAAATGGATTTGAGTGAATGAAAAGGGGGAGGGGGTACTGCTCATTGGAATAGAGCGAATAAATCTCGGGGTGAAATCAAAGCTGTAAACACTCCTGGGATGGAGAGAGGGAGGGATGGGGGGTGACTGGATGCCACTGTCTTTGATGGAGCAGCTTCGGAAAGTTTAAAAGGATGGATGTTTCTGGATCTGGATGAGAAATGAATAAAAATGTGCATGTTGGGGGGGGATCATGTAAAAGTGCCATTTGTAAAAATAAAATATAACGTGATGTATAAACCCATAAATCAAATCTTCCAGCACTCAACTTGCTCGCATTATAAATTCAGACCTTTTTTTATTTGCGTTGAACGCAATTCTGCCTCACTGTCCACTTTCTAAACTTTTGCAGACTTGAAGGTCATGGGTTCTGTTCTCTTCAGGCTGAAGTGCCGTGTGCTGACACTTGCGCTGACCTTGTGTTTCTGTTCCACTTCTGTTAATATAACTCCAATTTATTCAGCGATAGCAAACTACAGAATAGTGTTGGTGTGGTATACAGTACAAATAAATGGTCATTTCAGAGAGGTCAAAGGTCACCTCAAAAGGAAGCTGGTGATAAAAGTACAACAAATTCAACCTATTTGTTTCTTCACTGTCCTTAAATTGCTTTACTATTCTTCTTACAAAGGATATTTACTCCACAGGACAGTGTACATATGGTTTATCTCTCATCCTAATTTTTTAATTAAACACTGACGGCCTCTAGGACGTCATCGTTCATCATGTCAGGGAGAAATATATCCAAGGAGCAGACCGTTGACATCAGGTGTCTTCCACTCATATAGACCACTTGGGTTAGCAACTGTTGCTACCCCTGTCCTGGGGGCCAAGTGAACTTTGTTTACATACTGAAAACAAGAGATATTGAAGATGTCAGACGTCTGTAGTTCGAAGAAAACTACAGCTACAAAAGCTTTACTACCGGATTACTTGGATAATCTTAGTCAGAAAGAAGCAAAGGATAGATACACGTGGAAATTACAGTTTATTAGTGTATAGAATTCCTCGAAACGACTGGAGTGACGATGTAGATTTGTGGCCTAGCATTACCTACAGAGATGCTGGGATGTACCCTCTCACTGCATTTTCTCTGTTTTAATTTTTTTTTAAACTTATTTGCTGGAAGCGAAGAGCAGGGAGGATTGAGAATCGAGCGGCTGTGGTTTGTTTAAGGCCCCGTCACACTTATTCGGAATTAGGAGGAATCAAGCAGAACCAGCCGGAATGAAAAATTTTTCAAAATTCGTGCCACATTCGGGAGGGAATTTCAAACTGACCAACATTCTTACAGCTTTGTAAGAATGCCATTCAAATACTTAGAATGCGCTTTGAACCCGCCTCGAATGATTCTTGAACATTGTGGGTGTATTAGCTTTTAACTGCAGTTCAGATGTAGTTGGAACACAGTAGGAATACCTAGAATGCTGTTAGAATGCAGTAAGAATATTAAGAATGCACTTCGAATGCTGTACGAGTGCGGTTCGATTGCTGCCCGAATGCCACCCGAAGTCTGGTCGGAAGGTGCCTGAAATGCTGTACGAATTCACCTCAAATGCAGTCAGGACGCTCCCGGAATAGCCGCCGAATATGTTTCGAACGTCTAAGAATTCAAAGAGAATGCAGCTTGAATACTTACTAGAGTGTACTTCGAATATCCCGGAATATACGAAGAATTTTCATTCCAAAGGCATTCCGGCTCATTCGAGGCAAATTCAGGACATTCTGGCAGGATTTGAAGTGGCTTGCCATTTCAATTTTTGCCTCGAATGCAATCAGAATGTTTCGAATGCTGTTGGAATGCCGTAAGAATATTTAGAATGCAGTCAGAATGCGGTTAGAATACACTTTGAATGCCGTTCGATATTTCTCCTCTTTGAATGCACCTCAAATGTTTTGAGCATGAGCAAAACATTCAGGCCGGCCACAAGAATGGGCTCGAATGTTTGGACCGCACTCAGAATGCAGTCAGAATTTTTAGAACGCACTTTGAATATCCTGGAATATACGAAGAATTTTCATTCTGACGGCATTCTGGCTCATTCCGCCTCTAGTGTGACTACCCTATTACACTTGATACTAAAACTTGTAGCATCCTAGCAAACATCTCAAAGACGCGTACGAAAAGTCCAGAAATTCCTCCTTACACGGGAATAAACGATACAGGATTTATCTTGTAGTGTCCTGATCCCCAGATCTTTAACCCAGACACATATAAAAAAATCGTACTCCTCCAAACTCTTTCAGGTTTTCATCTGTTTGTCTGTGTAGAATGATGTCTGCAGCACCAGGTAGTTTGAGATGTCGGGGAACTCAACGGATGGATCATTTTTCACCACGAAATCTAAGAAACACCACCTGGTCTTGAATTATGGAGCTTCTGTGCCCATTACAGCCTCAGATTCCTGTTCATGGTTCACAGGAGTGGAACCTGATGTACTCTTCTGCTGTTTTAGACCATTGCCTTAAATTTCAACATGTTGAGATGCTTTTCTGTTCATCACAGGTGTAAAGAGTGGTGATTTGAGTTACCGTATAGCTGCAGCTTTCCCGTCAGCTCCAGGCATTCTTTTCTGACCCACTTTTATCAACTTCCTGCAGAACTGCTGCTCAGTGGATCATTTTTTTGTTTCTGTGTAAAACTCGAGTTTGTTGTGTGTAAAAAAAAAGAAAGAAAAAAATCCCAGGAGATTTTCTCAACACTTTCTAAAATACTCAAACCAGGCCTTCTGGCAGTGCCAACCATACGACAGTCAGCATCACTGATTCTCAAACTATTTGTAACCCCTAAAACTGTAAAAATATTTCATTTTTAATGATATTTTGGAGCAATAGAACATTCCATCCATCCATCCATTATCTGTAGCCACTTTATCCTGTTCTACAGGGTCGCAGGCGAGCTGGATCCTATCCCAGCTGACTACGGGCGAAAGGCGGGGTTCACCCTGGACAAGTCGCCAGGTCATCACAGGGCTGACACATAGACACAGACAACCATTCACACTCACATTCACACCTACGCTCAATTTAGAGTCACCAGTTAACCTAACCTGCATGTCTTTGGACTGTGGGGGAAACCGGAGCACCCGGAGGAAACCCAGCCGGACACGGGGAGAACATGCAAACTCCGCACAGAAAGGCCCTCGCCGGCCACGGGGCTCGAACCCGGACCTTCTCGCTGTGAGGCGATAGTGCTAAGCAATAGAACATTCTATACATGAAATTTTCACTAATAGAACACATTAGGTCTGAGTTGATGTTGGTGTTTGGACCCCTAAATATAATAACTTTGATAATGTGGCATTGTGGTTGATTTCCACCAGTGTAAATAAAATAAAATAATAAAAATATATAAATAAATAAAAAAGAAAATAAAAGTCATGGATGCCCTAGATAGTCTTCTGAACCCCACATTGATTTAAATCACCAAGACTTTTTTTCCTTTATTCGGATGTTTGACTGAAATTTTCTTTAATGAGAAGCTGTGCATGTGTTCCTAATAAAGTGGACACCCTTATTGCTTAAAGATATCCCACTATGGGACAAACACAAGTGAACACTCACGCTCTCTCCCAGATATTTAGAGGATTTGGTTCCCCTTAGCACTCGATAAAAGTGCCGTGTGCCAGGAGTAATAAACAGTAATTTGATGTGAAGGAGGAGGAGATCTGTCCCCGCTCCCTCTCCCTCTCCCTCTCATACCCAGGAGCATGGCCTTCACAATATTAACCTGTCTACTCACCCAGTAGGTATGAATCAGGAGAAGAGGTGAAGCTGTGACAGTAAAGGAGAAACAGAAACCATCTCCATTTCTATACTTTTCATATTTTTGCTGCAAAAAAAGAAACGTTTTCTTTCGGAGTGTGTATTTCTGCTTTAAGTGTATAAATATATGAAATGTGAAACAGTGATCTGACAGGATTTTCTCCTGTGAATTTTTTTCACTTTATGATTTTCTCTTTGAACTGGAATAATCTTATAATCTCTTAATTTCATCGTATTATACCGTAAAGTGTTGTTCTTCACACACCTGAGATTACTACAATCAAAACTGATCTTCTTATAAATTATAAAAATAAAAAAAAAGGTGAGAATGTTCTTTGCATATTTTCCCTTCACTTTTTTTCCCCTCACCTCTGAAGTTATTGACTGTTTGTCTCCTGGACATTTCCTGCCCCCTTGTGGAACAAACAGAGCATAACAATAATATTGGTGTAAAGTGTTTAGTTTGAATAAATCCTGAGGTTCTTTAGGAACTCTTACAGCAGGTTTGTCACTTTGGGTGGTTAAAGATGATTCTTGGAACATTTTCAGAAACTTACCCACAGAGCCAAACTAAAGACCATGTTTGTTAGGGCGTGTCAAACATTTCTGAAATACTGATGTCAATTTTTTCAATTAAACTGAAATAGTTTTACAACCCCGATTCCAAAAAAGTTGGGACAAAGTACAAATTGTAAATAAAAACGGAATGCAATAATTTACAAATCTCAAAAACTGATATTGTATTCACAATAGAACATAGACAACATATCAAATGTCGAAAGTGAGACATTTTGAAATTTCTCATCTCATCTCATTATCTGTAGCCGCTTTATCCTGTTCTACAGGGTCACAGGCAAGCTGGATCCTATCCCAGCTGACTACGGGCGAAAGGCGGGGTACACCCTGGACAAGTCGCCAGGTCATCACAGGGCTGACACATAGACACAGACAACCATTCACACTCACATTCACACCTACGCTCAATTTAGAGTCACCAGTTAACCTAACCTGCATGTCTTTGGACTGTGGGGAAAACCGGAGCACCCGGAGGAAACCCACACGGACACGGGGAGAACATGCAAACTCCGCACAGAAAGGCCCTCGCCGGCCACGGGGCTCGAACCCAGGACCTTCTTGCTGTGAGGCGACAGCGCTAACCACTACACCACCATGCTGCCACTGCCAAATATTGGCTCATTTGAAATTTCATGACAGCAACACATCTCAAAAAAGTTGGGACAGGGGCAATAAGAGGCTGGAAAAGTTAAAGGTACAAAAAAGGAACAGCTGGAGGACCAAATTGCAACTCATTAGGTCAATTGGCAATAGGTCATTAACATGACTGGGTATAAAAAGAGCATCTTGGAGTGGCAGCAGCTCTCAGAAGTAAAGATGGGAAGAGGATCACCAATCCCCCTAATTCTGCACCGACAAATAGTGGAGCAATATCAGAAAGGAGTTCGATAGTGTAAAATTGCAAAGAGTTTGAACATATCATCATCTACAGTGCATAATATCATCAAAAGATTCAGAGAATCTGGAAGAATCTCTGTGCGTAAGGGTCAAGGCCGGAAAACCATACTGGGTGCCCGTGATTTTCGGGCCCTTAGACGGCACTGCATCACATACAGGCATGCTTCTGGATTGGAAATCACAAAATGGGCTCAGGAATATTTCCAGAGAACATTATCTGTGAACACAATTCACCGTGCCATCCGCCGTTGCCAGCTAAAACTCTATAGTTCAAAGAAGAAGCCGCATCTAAACATGATCCAGAAGCGCAGACGTCTTCTCTGGGCCAAGGCTCATTTAAAATGGACTGTGGCAAAGTGGAAAACTGTTCTGTGGTCAGACGAATCAAAATTTGAAGTTCTTTATGGAAATCAGGGACGCCGTGTCATTCGGACTAAAGAGGAGAAGGACGACCCGAGTTGTTATCAGCGCTCAGTTCAGAAGCCTGCATCTCTGATGGTATGGGGTTGCATTAGTGCGTGTGGCATGGGCAGCTTACACATCTGGAAAGACACCATCAATGCTGAAAGGTATATCCAGGTTCTAGAGCAACATATGCTCCCATCCAGATGACGTCTCTTTCAGGGAAGACCTTGCATTTTCCAACATGACAATGCCAAACCACATACTGCATCAATTACAGCATCATGGCTGCGTAGAAGAAGGGTCCGGGTACTGAACTGGCCAGCCTGCAGTCCAGATCTTTCACCCATAGAAAACATTTGGCGCATCATAAAACGGAAGATACGACAAAAAAGACGTAAGACAGTTGAGCAACTAGAATCCTACATTAGACAAGAATGGGTTAACATTCCTATCCCTAAACTTGAGCAACTTGTCTCCTCAGTCCCCAGACGTTTACAGACTGTTGTAAAGAGAAAAGGGGATGTCTCACAGTGGGAAACATGGCCTTGTCCCAACTTTTTTGAGATGTGTTGTTGTCATGAAATTTAAAATCACCTAATTTTTCTCTTTAAATGATACATTTTCTCAGTTTAAACATTTGATATGTCATCTATGTTCTATTCTGAATAAAATATGGAATTTTGAAACTTCCACATCATTGCATTCCGTTTTTATTTACAATTTGTACTTTGTCCCAACTTTTTTGGAATCGGGGTTGTAGATGTTTTTCAAAAATCATTGGATTTGAAACTACAGAGTTATAATGAATTTGGTTCAGGGACTTAAATCATGAGTGTTTAATTAAAAACATTGAATTAACATCTTTTAATATTTAATTGACCTTTTATAGTGTTGATTTGTGTTCAGACTGACTTAAACCCTCTTCATTAACACTGGAAAACAGTTTGTTGTGCTCACAAGCTATTAATCCACTAATCCTTTGTGTTCACTTTCCAAACACTGAGCCTGATGTGAAATCACAATTCGGCTGTTTCTCTTCTTCCTATATATATATATATATATATATATATATATATATATATATAAAGAAAATGTCTTATATGTGATTTATATCATATAAATGTAAACATACCTTATACTTTATACAGTACAAGTCAAATATACAAAGTTACGGCATTATTATAATTATTAATGTTTTAACTTACAAAATTGTGCTGCACTGTGAAACAAGCTTCAACAAGTCCTGATGCTTTAACATCATTTGATCTGCTTGACAATTTAAAACAGATCCTCTGGAATTTAGAAATACACTCACCGGCCACTTTATTAGGAACACCCGTACATCCACCTGCTGTTTGATGCAGTTCTCTAATCAGCCGATCTCTTGATGCACTGAATCATGCAGATACCAATCAAGAGCTTCAGTTCACAATGTTCAAACATCAGAATGGGAAAAATTGTGATCTCAAAGTATGACTTTCTTTCTTTCACTGTGGTATGGGTGTTGGTTTGAGCCAGATGGACTGCTGGTTTGAGTATTTCGGAAACTGCTGATCTCCTCCTGGGGTTTTCACACACAACAGTCTGTAGAGTTTACACAGAATGGTGCAAAAAACCATTTTTGAGCGATTGAGTGACAGTTCTGTGGGTGGAAACAAACGCCTTGTTGATAAGAGAGGGTCAGAGATCAGAAAATAGTCAGATTGGTTTGAGCTTCTTTTTTTTGCCAGGAAGGATATAGTAACTCATATAATCACTCTTTACAACCGTGGTGAGCAGAAACGCATCTCAGCATGCAACAGCAGAAAGAAGAACACATTGGGTTCCACTCCTGCAGCCAAGAACAGGGATCTTTTAGACTCAACAAGACTCCTATTAAAGTGGTCGCTGAGTGCACATATGTCTGTATTTAAAACGCTAAGATTATTAACACTATACAGTATTAATGAATAAAACTCATCTCCACAGATCTACAGGCTGAATCTCAAATCGTTGGTTGCAGTGAGGAGGTTCGTATTCAGACACTTCTGTTTGTGTTATGATACTTCCAGAGCATTTATCCACTTTAAATTTAAACATGATGTCTTTTTATACTTATGAACAAAAAGCTGTTTAATACACAAGACTAATCACAGGCACCACAAATTACTAACATTAATCTTTTGTCGCAAAACCACTGCGTTGTCATTTACACCTTCGAGACGTCTACACAGAGAAATAAATCACTTACTTCGGCAAGATGATCCCACTGATGGGTCCCTTCTTCCTGCAAAAGCTTAATTATTGTCATTTCTGTTTCCTCTTTACTTTTTACTTTAAACTGGGTTTCAAAAGCTGACATTTACATGAAAGCTGTGCATGACATAACTATAAATTAATGGCAAATATATAATAATGAACAAAATAAAATAAACAATGTGGATAAAAATATTAGAACTTACACTGACAATTGAAATTTTAAGAAGTAGTGTGAAAATTATAACTTTGAGGTTTGGACAATTTAGATCTAATCTAAAAAATCTTTAGTGATATCCATCACCAACAGCTTGAGCAAAATGATTTAACACACTGAGAGTTTCTAATTATAGAATCCAGACTGTTGAATAATTCAGCAGCAGAATATTTGAAGGATTGATAACCCGACTCGGATTATATTTCAACCGTGTGAATGTTAGATTTGTTTCTCATGTTATGTCGTTCAAAATTACAGGTAACTGTTCCTGAGCTACGATGGGCAAAATCCTTTCAAACATCTGAATACAAATCATTTATCTGATCTTCTGATCAGAGGATATTGTTCCCAAAGACTTCTGATCAGTCCATATGCTTTTAGACGTCCCTTCTTCTTTTTTTGTCCCTTGTTCTCGGTCTATCTGTTTTCCCTGCTGCTTTCAGGTCGTGCTGCAACTCTTTTCACATGGCTGCTGCTCGTCTCTTATCTTCCTCATCATTAGTCTGTGAGCACGTTGTGAAATCTTGTGTGCTTCACCTGTCCTGGGATGATTAGTTGTTATTAAATCAGCTTTCCAGCTTCATCTTATTGAACTAATTGGAGTGGCGGGATGTTTAAAGTCTTAACTCTGGCTTTGTAGCCTTTTCCTTTTCAGTATTGTTTAATATTAATTATATTGTTCCTGAGAACTTTAGGAAGCTCCTTCACCATGATCACTACTTCACAACCAGTTGCAACATTTTCCATAATTTGCACAAAACCTTTTTTGTAATTTTATTAAAGGGGCAGTCCACCCTTCCCAGAATGCTCTGTGGTAAGTAACGAGTCACCATTTTCACACCCATCGACATCCCACTGTTTTACATTTGAAAAACATTCAGCAACAATTCAGAGACATCACAAGCCAGAGATCATAAACTGAAAATATTTTGTCAAAGTCGTTATATTTTAAATTATTTCCACTGATCTGTTCCGTTTCCGTATGGTTATTCTGTTATAACAGACCAGAACCGGCCTCGGCCCTCTTGCAGTCATCCACGAAGGAAAGAAAACGTCAGGGATGTTCTATTCAAAACCTCCACACAGGACATGTAGATGAAGAAAAAAAATCGAGATGAGTTTTGAAGGGACAGTGAATACGGATCAAAACAAAAACAATGAATCGAACTCTGGGAAAAGCAAGTCGGACCTTTAGCCCGACTGAGTCCTGTTAGCGCTGTGGGACGAGTGGAACATGCAAGAATAAAAAAGCTGAGATAATAATAAGAGGTGCTGCCAAAAAAAAAAAGTTGAGAATTTGAAAACTTCAACTTTCCCAGTTTATTTCGCATCATATTATAATTAGACATATTTGTGCATCGTTCGTGTGTGTGTGTGTGTTTTTGAGGACAACAAAATAGTACTAACATTACATTTTGCTCATGAGGACATAAATGAAAAGGAAAAAAATAAAAGGACATAAATGTGGAACAAAATGTAGGCAGAAAAATATTTATTAAAAAGAATCTACTTACTTTTCTGTCATCAGGTGAGTTCTGGAAACAATGACCAGCAGAAATTGTGCAACGTCATTAACATCGAGAACATCAACAACAACAGCAGTGTAATAAACATCATAAAGTGGTGATTAGACACTGTGTCTCTCTCTCTCTCTCTATCTACTTGCTTTCTTCCTCTCCTCATAAGCACTGATTCCTGATCTCGAGTTTGCAGACTGACAGAAAGGCCACGGTGTTCAGTGCACCAGCTGCTTTAGACGAGAAACTTAAAGTGTAGAAGATGAAGCCTGGAGCTGCAGCACGGTGATGGTGATGGTGGTGATCATAACGAGGCCAGCTCCTGAGTCAGTCTCTCTTTCTCTTTCTGCAGCTCCACGATGCTCTTTTTGTTCTGCTCCAGTCGATCCTCCAGCCACTGCAACAGCGGCCCGCTTACTGCTGACATCTGACTGCACAGGTTTTTGGTGAATACTGACACACACACACACACACACACACACACACACGCACGCTATAGATGAACACGTATTAAAATATCCTTCACAAAACACCAAAAGAGCTTCACACGCTGACTGACATTTATATTACAACTCTAACTGCAGACACGACGACTCATACAGCCACAAATACTATTATTAAAACTCCTGCTACAAACACTCTCTCACACTATTACAACAACTACAGCTACTAGAACTACAACTAATATGACAATGAGTTGTACAACTACTACTGCGGCTAATACGACATATAATCTGATCCCTACTACATTTAACAGTTATTCCCCGAAATCGAGTCGTACATGAGCTGATAGGCGACGAGGCACGTAGCACCAAGTTGTCTATAATCCATGCATGATGAGACTGAGTGGAATAACTGTTATATTCTCTCCACATTCACTGGATTTTGAGAAACAGAACATTTTTATTTTTAGCAAATTCGATAAATAAAAACTTTATACAAAACGTCCGACAAAATCATTTCTGCTTAGAATGTAAACAAACCGGCAAAAGGACAGGAGCAATTTGTGAAAAATGCGATGATAATAATTCTTGGAAAATAAAAAAAGATACGTTCTTACCATCAAATACTCTTATTCCATATTCTGTTGCAATTTTTTTTTGTATTTTTTGGGGTTTTGTTTTTGAGTCGAGTTTTTATTTCGTCCTCGGTTGGTTCAGCAACACGCGCCGCCATTTTGTTTTTCTCTACTCACGATATATGAGCTGATATCCTAGTAGTAGAGTAGCCAATCAGAGCGTGTGATTGCTTGTATCCAGTGAATGTGGATAGAATAATAACTATTAATAACTATATAATATTTTCAAAAAGAAGTTTACAACACACTTTCCAAATTTAAAACAGATTCAACAAACAAGTTGATAAAAAAGGCCATAAAATCTCTCAGAATTTGTAGAGCACATTTATGCAGCTAAAGTGTTGTACCTGAGCCATTGTGTATCTTTGTGATTGGATCCAAATGAGTTAAACTACAGAAGAAAAAAAGAAAAAAAAAAACACAGAGAGAGAGAGAAATACATTCATTTAGTTTTTAGTTCATTTCCCCTGTGGTACAAGTTTCATAAAAAGAAATCGAATCATTATAACGAGCAGCACATCATCATCTCTGCTCTTAATTACCATGTGACCTTAGCGTAGAACTTCCTGCATCGAGCTCCACAACAATATTACAGAAATGTGATTTAAACACATTATGCAGTGAATTTTGATTCACTCCAACCCCCAGGGCACTTCAGTTTGTTTGTTTTATTTCATCATAGTCTCCATTTTTCTCTTTCGGTGTTTAATAAATCCGCTGACTAAAACCCTCCGGTGGATTCAAGGAACATTCTGGACAATATTTTGACGCTCCCACCTGTGGATCCTCCTGTATGTGTCCTGTTCCTCTTGACACAGAATTCTGGGAAGTTCCACTGCAGATTCCAGACACACTTTACCAATGGCCTCGTGAGGAACCACGTGGACTGGAATCTCGATCCTCTCATACCTCGTTGTAATACAGAGAAAATGGTTTAATAACACAGCAGTACTGAGGTACCGAGTGCACAAATATAAAGCGAGTAATGAGGTCATTAACTCCTAATGTAGCTTATTATTCATTTATCCATCTTACAAGCATAAGAAAGGGGAAAATGAAGCTGATGCAATTTAGATATTTATGATTTTTTTTTTAATCAATCAATCTTACATCCTTCAGGAAGAAGCCATGATTTAACTCATGAATAAAATGTCACTGATCGGGTTAGAAAAATGAAATAAAACTACACACACACACACACACACACACACACACACACACACACACAGGTGTGTGTGAGAGAATGAAAAAATGTTCATTACTCACTCTGAGCCTTTCTGGGCTTGCACTGACTGAAAACATGTGTACAGAACTCGACCGGTCTAAAAGAGAACCATCATTAAAATGAGCAAAGCTGAAAAGCCATCATCAGCCACAACACGATTTATAAACGAGAAAAAAAAAAAAAAAATCAGTCTCCTCTTTTTGTTTTATTCATTGATTTTACGTCGCTTTATCTGTGAACAGTGAACCTGCTGTTCTCATCTTTGTTGATTTCCTGATACACTGCACTCATGTAGGAGTTCAGTCTGGGTGTGAAACGTTCAGGCCGCGGTTCCAGAAACCGGATTTAGAATCTTAATGAAAATTATCTTGTGCACTGTTATTGCACTAAAATCTCTGTTATTCCACTAGGGGGCAAAAGAGAACCATAAACTATCTAAAGCTACTGAATAATAATAATAATAATAATAATAATAATAATAATAATAATAATAATGTGCAAATTCAACTATACAGTTTTCAAAAGAACCTAACAATTAAAACAACTTACTAAATATTAGATAATAATAATGTATAAAAGTAAATATAGCTCCATTAAAAAAAAAATTAGAAAAAGGAGTTAATTCATCTAAATGCCTGTTGGAAGAGGACTGTTTTTGACTTACTCTTGAAAACATTAAAATCAGTGGTGCATCTGAGGTCGTATGGCAAAGAGTTTCATAGTTTCAGTGCAGCAGCCATAAAGGCTCCGTCACCAAGAATAGGCCGAGTTCTAAAATGTGAAATGTGCGAATTATACAGTAAGTAAGTGTTTGTGTGTCAATGAATGAAAAAATGTTCATTACTTACTCTGAGCAGTTAATATGTAATAAAAATGTGTAATAATTATGTAATAATGTAATAATGACAGTGTGTTCGCCCCCCTGGTGGGCCGTGAAGGTACTGCAAGTGAGCAGTTTACAATCAATTTTAAAAAATAATAATTTTCAATTTTGTAACAGTTTTAAATTACCATAGATTATTTATGATTAAATATTTACATTTAAAAAAGTAATCAGAACTTTATAAAACAAAGCCACGGGATTTAAATGACATTCATTTATCTGACTTTTTTTTTTGAATCTGTGATGTATTTCGTACCTCATCATTTGCAGATTTAATTATCACTGTAATGCCAGAAGCCCACATTCACATAAACTTGTGTTTGTGAAATAAAACAATATAAAGGGAAATACTTCATCTTCGTCTCGTGTGTTGATCAGAATTGCAATTAAAGGTTTGGGTGGGCCAGGGAAGATTTTCAGATTTCACATTTGAGCAAGGCGTCCTTCAGTTTTGGAACAGCTGCAATTTCTAATTCTTAAACAGCAAGATTTAAAAAAAAAGTCTCTTACCAAAAGAACATATTTAGTGGTTTTATGGCAACAGGGAGTGATTACTTATACAATCACAACAGTGAAGTTTTATAAATGCAGATAAATGATGAACACATTTAAAAGTTGTTGTTATTGTGTTTTTGGTCCAGCCTCCTCAACATTAGACCAAATATATTGTTATCTAAAATGATTAAAATTTAAGTCCTAAATTATAAAATTCAGAATGAAAAAAAATATAAAGTGACCCAGGCTTTTGGGTGTCAAAGTTCATGATATGAAAGTTTGTAATCTGTGCTTTACATACAGAAATAATTATTTATTGCTTAACACAACAAGCCATGAATGTCAACTTTTATACACCATATGCAACGTTAGCAGCGTAAAAAAGGACGTTAGTGTGCTATAAATGTTAATAACTTCCTGAAGTCTGGTCTCCAGCTGCTCAGTTCTGGATTTGTCCATTTTTGGTCGAGTTTTGGTTCAGATCAGTCAAATTCAGGCTAATACAGGTGTTGATTATTTGCCTAGATTTTTTTTTTAAAGCATTAATTAATACAAGTCTTAGTTACCGTGTTCATGTTAGTTCTGGTGTATTAATGCTGAAGTTCAAGGTTTGTTAATTAAAGCATTAAAAATGTCAGTGAAGAGAAACTTAATGCAGTTGGTATGTAACGATGCAGTGATTTAAAAGGCAACGAGTGAATTTCATTAAGACAAAAATCATAAACTGTTCTTAACTCTGATTTTTTTAAGTCCTTCCTTACTTCATCATCATGAAAGAGAACACTCAGCCTCCTGAGATTCTGAACAAAGTCAGTCACGTATCGATCAGAGGACACGGAATCAATTCGTATCGTATCAGATTCGGTCGTATCATCAAATATCGAATCACTGACTTATGAATCCTGCATTTCTCTTACCTTCGTGTTCTTATCTTCAATAAAGCAGGAAAAGATGAGACCAACAAACCCCTGATCCATCATCTGGTACATGGCCTGGGTCCTCACATCTGCACAGGGGGAGACACACACACACACACACACACACTCAATGACACCTTACTGAGGTAATTATTAGGATAGAACTCAATGTAGAAACATTAAACAATGAAAGAGTCGCATGTTATTGTACACTGATTAAAGGCAACTAAACCGTGTTAAAGACCTGCACGTGTGGATTTAAAGTGACAGACACGCTGCTTTAAGAACATATGATTCAGCTCCATAATATTTAGCAATTCTTATGAAACATACTGATCCTAACTCAGCAATGCTGCATAAACATGAGCGCAGAAAACAACACACGAACAAATGTGTCTGACTCATGAACCTGTCATACAACATCAAAGTGAGAGCAGGATTATCTCTGGTCTCAACTCCAACAGATATGCTCCCAGTCCTTGCTGGCTCGGGCAAACATCACACTCCAGCATCGTGCGTTGAAGCGTGCTCCCAAGGCGAACCAGTCAGGCAGCCCGGTCCCTCATCCACCCTGTGATGCTCTTCCTCAGAGAATCAACCACGAGTACTTTGCAGTTGGTGCAAAAGAAATTAGCAGGACTTCCCCGCATCACCATCCTGGGTAGAGGACAGATGGAGGAAAGAGTGGCAGATGTGCTACACCAGCCTACAGAGCTTTATCCAAGAACCATCTAGTAAACCTGCTGGTTGCCAGCTCCCACACCACTCATGGGTCCGGCTCAACCGGTTACGTGCTGCCTTCAGCAAAACCTGTTCCTTCCTCTTCAGAATTGGAAACCGCAAACCATCAGACATCTGACTGAGACCTGCCTGGTGTACAAGCTTCCTCACGGCCGCAAAGGGTGTCAGCCCTCGACACTGACACCCTTCAGTGGCTGGCACTTACTAACTTACCCATTATGTTACAGGCGTTTAGCGGACCCTCTTATCCAGAGCGACATACAACAAACCCAGAGCAGCCTGAGGAGCAGTTGGGGGTTAGGGGCCTTGCTCAAAGGCACTGCAGCCATGCCTGCTGATCCAGGGAACTGAACTGGGGACCTTTTGGTCCCAAAGCTGCTTCTCTAACCCGCAGGTCCACTAGGGATCCCATATAATGGATCACACAAATGATGATAAAAGTGAGAACAAATTTGAGAAATGAGCTTCAGCTGCTTTCACAGGGACGTGATGTACACGTTTATGATGTTTTTTTCCTTTTGTTATTAACAGCGTCGCCTAAAACTACAACAGTATGGCTGTTAAATCAAAATGCAGTTGAAGGTTTTCTTCCCTGCATAAATAAAAACAGCCTGAAATGACCAGTGTCCTGAAACAGTTTACTTTAACTACGAAAAAGACAGCGAGTCGACTACATTTTTTTAATGGTCAACTTGTAAAATTAAGTCATGTGACCCTTAATATCTTAACTGTTTCTCTCGAAACTCTGCACTTCACTGAACTTTTACCACAGCTACATTAAATATATACATACACTCCAGTTACTCCCTACATACTTCTTCAGATTATGGATATGTGGTGTGTGTGTGTATTCTGCAGGTGTTGGAGAATGCCCGCATGCCACTGACCAACGTGTGATGGCCACACAGTGATGTGAGGATGAGAGTGGTACCATCCCACTACCCGTACAGGACGCCCCGTCATATCAGCCAACCTGTGCTTTAGGTTAAGAATAAAACTTCCATCTTTATTTATTTCATTTTAACATAATGATGAACATCACAGCCTACTATTATGAAAGGGTTTGTACCTATAAATAACATCAAATGGAATCTACTGGCTGAAAAGTTCAGACATTAATAAAAATATATATTCTTGTACACCAACCCCACCGTGCCGCCCTTCTGTGGTTTATCCCAGTGCTTGACAAAACAATAAAAACACCCTTTCACAGTCAGGAAACCTACAGTGAACCTTCAACTCGTAGGCAGCACAGTGGTGTAGTGGTTAGCATTGTCGCCTCACAGCAAGAAGGTTCTGGGTTCGAGCCCAGGGGCCGACAGGGGCCTTTCTGTGTGGAGTTTGTACATTCTCTTTGTGGGTTTCCTCCAGGTGCTCTGGTTTCCCCCACAGTCCAAAGACATGCAGTCAGGTTAACTGGCTGCTCTAAATTGTCCATAGGTGTGGGTGGTTTGCTTCCCAAGCCTGCAAATGGGAGAGCTGCATCAGGAAGGGCATCCAGTGTAAAACTATGCTCCAATTAATATGACATGGCAGTGACCCCACATACATAAGCAGGACAAGCTGGAAGAAGGGAGTGATTATTGTACACATTTAGACAATGTGCAAAAAATGTTTGTTTTAAATAGTTTGTTGATAAAATAAATGTGTACTGAGGGGTTTGAGAAGAGCTGCTCTAAATAACAAGGTTAGATTTTATCCATCTGTTAGAAAAATCCCTGGCAAGATTAACAGAGTCAGACTGATGGGGATGGTGAGTGATGATGATGGTGAGTAATGATGATGATGGTGGTGGTGGTGGTGATGGTGAGTGGTGATGGTAGTGGTGGGTGATGGTGGTCGTGGTGATGGTGAGTAGCGATGATGGTGAGTAGCGATGATGGTGGTGAGTGATGGTGGTGATGAGTGATGGTGGTGATGGTGAGTGATGATGGTGATGGTGAGTAGCAATGATGGTAGTGGTGAGTGGTGATGGTAGTGGTGATGGTGAGTGATGATGGTAGTGGTGATGGTGAGTGATGATGATAGTGGTGATGGTCAGCGATGATGGTGGTGATGAGTGATGGTGGTGATGAGTGATGATGGTGAGTGATGATGATAGTGGTGATGGTGAGTGATGATGGTGATGGTGAGTAGCGATGATGGTAGTGGTGAGTGATGATGGTAGTGGTGATGGTCAGCGATGATGGTGGTAGTGATGGTCAGCGATGATGGTGGTGAGTGGTGATGGTGAGTGATGATGGTAGTGATGGTGAGTGATGATGGTAGTGGTGATGGTGAGTGATGATGGTGAGTGATGATGGTAGTGGTGATGGTGAGTAGCGATGATGGTGAGTAGCGATGATGGTGGTGGTGAGTGATGATGGTAGTGGTGATGGTGAGTGATGATGGTAGTGGTGATGGTGAGTAGCGATGATGGTGAGTAGCGATGGTGGTGGTGAGTGATGATGGCAGTGGTGGTGAGTGATGATGGCGAGTGATGATGGTGGTGGTGAGTGATGATAGCAGTGGTGGTGGTGAGTGATGATGGTGAGTGATGATGGTAGTGGTGAGTGATGATGGTGAGTGATGGTGGTGAGTAGTGATGATGGTGGAGGTGAGTGATGATGGTGAGTGATGATGGTAGTGGTGAGTGTTGATGGTGAGTGTTGATGGTGAGTGGTGATGATGGTGAGTGGTGAGTGATGATGGCAGTGGTGAGTGATGATGGTGAGTAGCGATGGTGGTGGTGAGTGATGATGGTAGTGGTGATGGTGAGTGATGATGATGATAGTGGTGAGTGATGATGGTAGTGGTGAGTGATGGTGGTGAGTAGTGATGGTGAGTGATGGTGGTGGTGGTGGTGGTGAGTGGTGATAGTGAGTGGTGATGATGATGAGCGGTGATGATGATGGTGATGATGGTGAGTGGTGATGATGAGCGGTGATGATGGTGAGTGGTGATGATGATGGTGAGTGGTGATGGTGAGTGGTGATGATGAGTGTGTAGTGAAAGGATATCTCCGCTTCAGTGGAGGCTGCAGAAAGCTGTTCAGGAGAAATCTCTACTCGGTCCTTCCTCTTGTCAGACCGCCGCAGGATAATAACCGAGTGGATGTGGACAATGCGATTTGTGTCCACCTGTGAAACGATCGTTAATTTACATAAATCTCAACATGGAAAAGTTCGAGATGAAACTCAATGCAACAAATTCATCAGTAAAATATTTTCACTACTTCACCTCTCCGATGCACAGCCCCATGACTTCCTCCTTCTCTGTACTCAAGGCGTGATTCATACAGACGAGAAAAGCGTCGGACTCTAAATGCACCGCGCTGACTGCCATGCTACTGATTAAAACAATCAATTAAATCCGATCTCTCCAACTCTAATGTTTTTCCTGTTTGCAGTATTTCCGCATTAGCGTTACTTCTTTGTGTTACAATCAAATGGGTCCGGGAACAACACCAAATAATGATCGTTTAATTAAATATGTGCGTTGTTTAAAAAAATACATCATCAAACCTATATAAAACAAAATACATTTCTAGTACACTGACACTGCGTTTGTAAAATAAATATCTCTCTAACATTTTAGTTTAATTTAGAAGAAATTCGTTTCAGGTCGGAACTAAATAAGACGTGCACCAGGCTGTGCCATGGCTCACAGTGTCCCGAACGAGTTCTTTCCTCGCCATGTAGTGCGCTAGGTCTTAGATACAGGCTACTGCGCCGTGCCCTAGGTAGTGCACAGTTATAGGGAATGTACAAGTTATTAGTGTTTACCCAACACCGTTGCGTGAGTTCTTCAACAGACACAAGCTTCAGAGTTCGGCCTTTTTCTCGACGAGCAGATGCCGCAGAAGGATCCGTGCCAGAAGCAAGCGTGCGCCATACAGAAGTGTTTACAAGGTAAACCTGGATTCATAGCAATATAATTTACACCTTAAGCTCAGCTCAGCTCACCTCGCCTCCTTCTGTGTGGTTGAAAGCGCAGAGCTACTCTGAGGAGCGGTGTGGAGACGCGCTGAGGGCGATGCGGAGATGCTGTGAGCTTCATGCAGCCCACGAGTCTGTGTGCTGCTCTGGATTTACACAAGAACACAGAAGCACAGAGGACAAAACACACCGAACACGACCAACTACAAAATAATGGCACCTGTTTAAAGCATGCATACACCGTGAGACCAAAAGTATGTGCGCCCCTGACCATCACATCCATATGGTTCTTCTCCAAACTGCTGCCACAAAGTTTGAAGTACACAGTTGTTAAGAACGTCTCCGTTTGTTGGAACTCCGAGTCCAAGCCTGTTCCAGCATGACGATGCTCCTGCACACACAGCACAGAGCTCCATGAAGGTTGAAGAACTCGAGTGTCCTGCACAGAGCCCTGACTCAACTCAACATCCACCTTTGGGATGAACTGGAACCTCCTCAGCATCAGTGTCCGATCTCACTAATGCTCTTATAGCTGAATGAACACAAAGCCCTCCCGGAGGAGAAGAATGGAGCTCATTATAACAGGAAAGGGGAATAAATCTGGAATGAGTTGTTTTGTTTAACAAATACGAGTGTGATTGACGGGGTGCACATACTTTTGGCCATATAGTGTATAAACAGTGGTGTGTGGATGTTTGATTGTTTCAAATAAGCCTCTTTGCATATATTGTTCTAAAAATATGCTTCAGTGCTGATTAAAGGAAAATTGAAGAAAACTTGTATAACCCCGAGTCTTTATTACCTGTATCGTTTGCTCAGGTGTGTAAAAGAAGAGTGGCATGAAAAATGGGTGCTTTCATAAAAGTATTGTAAAATGTTTTTACTCAAAAGTACGGAGCCAAAAACTACTTGTGTGAAAGTCAGAACATAATCATGAAAGAGTTTTGGTTTTTTTTTTTTTTTTCAAATAAACCATCAAAAACTCTGGACGCATTTGTTTTGGGGTTGTTTGTTTATTGCTCTCCTGCACTGATCATCCAGACACAGGTCTGTGCTCACACTAGCCTCAGATCACTCTTCTTAACTGACAGGAGTGGAACCTTAATGTGGTCTTCCACTGTGGTAGCTCATCCACCAAAAGGTTCAGAGATGCTTTTCTGCTCACCACGGTTGTAAAGAGTGATTATATGAGTTATATCCTTCCTGACAAAAAAGCTCGAACCAATCTGTCCATTTCCCTCTGACCCTCTCTTACCAACAAGGCATTTGTTTCCACCCACAGAACTGTCGCTCACTCGCTCAGTGTTTTTTGTTTTCTGCACCATTCTGTGTAAACTCTAGAGACTGTTGAGTGTGAAAACCCCAGAAGATCAGCAGCTTCTGAAATACTCAAACCAGTCCATCTGGCTCAAACAGTGAAAGAAAGTCACACTTTGAGATCACAATTTTTCCCATTCTGATGTTTGAACATTGTGAACATTAACTGAAGCTCCTGATTTGTATCTGTGGAATTTGATGCATCGTGCTGCTGTCGAGGGATCGGCTGATTACAGAACTGCAGTAACGTGTTCTGAATAAAGTGGCCGATGTGTACTTATTGTCAGTTCATTATGACAAAAGACAGAGTGGTATACAAACATGACGGGCCGCTCTGTCTGCCGTGAGCCATAAACACATGCCTCAGCTGAAGGAGAATTTAACACTCATTATTGTCAAACATTAAACATTTTTGTGTTGGGGTGAGACAAAATAACTTCCACTTCTGTTTTTCAGCTTTAACTCTGATCACTCATTTCATTCTCCCAGATACCTGTGCAATTGACCTTTTATGGAGTTTTGTAGGTGTCGCTACATGCAAATGAGCTGTCGGGAATGCACTTCACAGCTGATCAACATACACGCAAGTACAAAGAAAATCAGCATTACTGAAACTTTTGTAAATCCGGCGGAAAAACTGAGTTTTGTTTGACTTGCGCAAACATTTACACACAACTTTAGTCAAACATTGATAAACAAAGCCCACTGATGGTATCGCTGCTGTTTAGACTTTTATATTTGACTGTCCGTGGTTTGAGGTGAGATATCTTTTCATTTCTCATGATAAGGTAGCGAGTGTGTTTGTGGTTTGGGACGCAGCCCAGAACGGTTCTTTAATGTCTATTGACTTTTTTTTTTTCAGTATTCAGATTCCAAAACTGATACTGAAAACAAATCCACAAACATTTATATATCAATTTGACTGGAAGACAAAGCCAAGACATATCGCTGAGAACAACTGTTCAACTTTAACTGTTTATTTATGGATATGAAAAGACAGAATTACAACGTTGTTGAATCCCATTTAGTGGCTTCTTCAAAATCCAGCTTTTCATAACCCGCTGAAGGGAAATTTCTTTTTAAATCGATAATATTTGTCAGTTTACACACAGTGCTGAAAGTCTGCCTGATGTACATGTACATATCTTTGCACATGAAGATTTAAATATGTACCATGATCTTTCATATCACAAAATATAATCCAGAATGGTTCAAAGAAAATGCAGCATCAAAGAGAAAACTAATCACTAAAATGTGAAAATAATACCAAAGGCATGAAATCAGTGCAAAATGCTGGCTGTTTCATGAGAGAGAGAGAGAGAGAGAGAGAGACACACGTGTATAAACACCACCTACAATGTATAAATAAAGTCATCACAGAAAAGAAAATATATTTGTCGCATGCACTTAGTTGACATTTCTTGTAGTCCTTTAAGACCATGTGACGTGGACGAGAGGCTTCTTACGACGCCAGACCAAGCAGGAATCCGCCGATGAAGCCTCCTGTGAGGACAATGTTCTTTTTCACGAACATCTGCACCTTTACAGAAGAGAAGAGGAGTGAATAAGAAAACTAATTCTTTACAGAATCCTGAGATTACTGATAATTTAGCCGAAGACCTGTCTGCCTCTTCCAGGAGGTTACAGATTTCTCATTGTTCAACAAATGAGAATTTCAATAAGATCTTTTCAACATAGAAATAGCTGCTGTAGCATAAAATCAATCGGTCTCTGAGACTGCACTCCTCTGAATGTTAAGATTAAGACCCCTTTAAGTCGTTCCTTAAAAGTCCTTCACGCTTATCTAGGAACCTTTAGTGCCATTTTGAAGAATTCTTAGCCCTAAGATTAAATTCTTTATGGTCAGAACTGAAGAAAGACCAGAAGATCAAGGATGTAGTAGCTCATCAAAACACCCCGACAACCAAAACATCAAACGGAACTGAAGTGTGACGATGTGAGAGAGAGAGGACCAACCTCCACGACAAACTGTTTACAACAGGAGCATCAACAAAGGACTAACTTTTGTTCCTCAAGTGAAGATCGACCCAAAACAACAATCAGAACTGAAATCAGATGAGAAATGAGAGAGGAGATACAATTCTAGTGAGAGGCCTGAAAAATTCGTTAATTTGGCCTAATTAGTAACTCGTTAGCAAAAAGTTTGACAAAACAACGACTAAGTTCTTTCAAACAAAACAACCAGAACGGAAACCCGTGGAGAACTGACGACAGAGGAGATACGATTTCACCGAATTGTGGACAACAGACGCCACGCCATGGCAACAGGTCACCAGCCTGATGGACAGATGAGCTAAAAAGGATTGTACTCCAAGTACCGTATAACCTCTAATGAACGCCCCCGGGGGTGTTACATTTTTCAAAAAGCGGGTGTTTATTAGGGGTAAAAAAAAAAAAAAAAAATCACAGTTGATCGAATTTTTCAAACCCTAACATAACTGCTCTACTAATTTTCCCTAACTTTCATACGTTTTCTAGGTGAAAAGTTGTCGAATTAAGTGTTTTTAAAAATTGATTTTTTTATTCTTTGGGGCGCTTACTGGAGTGTATACGGTAATGCAGGTGTTCATTCGGCGAGGAAACAGCCCAGATATAGCTCGCGTGTCAGCTGGCTTTGATCTTTTCGCCGACCACTGTTACGTCACTCACTTTGCATAAAGCTCCCTTTTTGCCGAAGTCACGCGCCTCCCAGATAATTTGATCTGATCATTCTGTTTCTAATCGTAAAGATGGATACACGTGTTGAAAAACACAAATCCTACACTGCGAGTTTTAAGCTAAAAGTCGTAAAAACAGCGCAGGAGAAAGGAAAGCACTTTGCTTCTAAACTCTACAAGATCGATCGTAAACGAGTCCGTGAATGGTGCCAACAAAAACGCAAAATTGAAACTTTGGCAGCCGGGCAGAAAAGGGCTAGTGGTGCAGGTCGGCCTCTGCGGTCACATTGATTGTTTTATCAGAGTCGGAACAGGAGGTTGACAGCAGTGATTCAGAGCAGGCATCGACGGATTGTGATAGCCCAGGACATTGAATTCGTATTCGATTTGGATACTGGACTTGGATAGAAAACCTGGGGTATGTAAAACTGTTCAGACTGTTAGTTTTTTTTTTTTAATTTTGAATTATTATTTTTTTCCGAAATATAGGGAGGGGGCGTTCATTAGAGGTTATACGGTATTTAAAATTTCTGCCTTGGAAAGCCGTTTCAGTCGCTCATAAACACTTGGGTATTTCATCAAAAATAAAGCTGGATTATATCATCTGGACAAAATTTTAAACAAATAACCACTTCATTAAATGAATTCAATCAATTTCACGCACAATCAGGCGTCTGTGTCGCCCCGTCCGGCCGAGCGATCGCAATCAGACCTCACTCAGTTACCTCTTGCACTTTTGTCTTCACTTCTTTACTCGGTTTCTCCGTGTTCAGTTTGAGCTGCTTCTTGGCTTTGTTCACGTCCTGCTCCACTCTCTTCCAGTCAACTGTAATGTATCCGGTGTGATTAGCAATCTGAAAAGGACAAAAATAGACCTGAGCTCAGACCTGTACCATGTCAGAGGATCAGTAAGACAGCAGTAGGAGTGCAGTGATGACCAGAAGGTTGTGAGATCCTGATACTGAACCCGTCCTCATCAGACAGCTGTGATCTTCAGCAACAGTTTCTCAGATCTGCAGGAAGTCCAGAAAAGCCATGGGGCTTTTTTTTTTTTTTCCTTCTTGTGATCTTGTAATTACAAAAGTTGTTTTCTTGAGATAATGATTTTTTCCTCATGATTACCATTAGGTCTGGTGGAACGACGCAGTGTGAAGTTTAAACACGTTTAAATGTTTATTCCTCTGCCCAGTTTGTCGTCATGAATTATAAAAGTCTCAGCTGAAGTGAGCATTTGTGGAAAAAAAAAAACCCTTGTGTTCATCAATCTTTTGATCGATAGTTTCTGCTGTTCTTGCTTTCAATGATTTCTCGTACTACCAAACATCAACTGACTATAAAAATGTTAAAAGAAGCGTACAGAGTTTTGGCATTTACTGACGACCAAACCGTACAGGCCACGCCTCTTCCTATAGAGATCTCTGCATCCGTCATTCCACCAGACATCAACATTGCTGTAGAAAACAGCAGGTGAGTGAAAATTCTGCTATTCTTAGTCACTTCTCGTTAATCTTTTTTCTATTTATTTTTTCCATGAGCGAATGGATAAATGCTCTCACTACAAATAAACAACCTATTTGATTACAACCAGGAACAGAAAGCTCAGGTGTGTCGATCCACTGGATGCTGTTGTAAGTACATGTGCTGAAGGGGTCTGATGAGTAAAAGCCCATCCATCCATCCATCCATCCATCCTCCCTCATGTTTGACAGTGTGAGACAATTTCCAAATTAATGTACAGAGACTCAGAAATCTGCAACTTCACCATCATGGACACTACAGTGGTCCTATACGCTCAGCAGCCACTTTAATGGGAACTTGTTCTTGATCCCTGTTCTTGGCTGCAGGAGTGGAACCCAATGTGTTCCTCTTTCTGCTGTTGCATGCTGAGATGCTTTTCTGCTCACCACGGTTGTAAAGAGTGATTATATGAGTTACTATATCCTTCCTGGCAAAAAAGCTCAAACCACTTCAAATCTGTCCATTTCCCTCTGATCAAGGTGGATGTAGGGGTGTTCCTAATAAAGTGGCCAGTGAGTATGTATATATGTGCACCTAAAACTTTATATTGAGTTACCTGAAGCAAAAAGAAGCCCCCGCCTACAGCCGACGCTGCAACTTTTCCGACTTTCTGAAACAGGTATCCTGCACACCTGAAACACGAACACGTGCTTTTAATAGTTTTTCGATTATGTTCATTATGTCTTATATTAAATATAGTTAGTTTTTTTTTTCTTTTTTATCAGACATCTAATTTTTGGGTTTGTTTACCTGACATGTTTCGACGTACAACTTCCGTCTTCCTCAGAGTGTCACCGGATGTTAATTGGTGACGCATCTTTTATCAGCTGCTGTTTCTGAAGGCGTGGCCTTCCTGTCTGGTTTGACAAGTCTCCCATACCTGGAGTGACATCTTGCAGGGGACGAACAGACAGTATAAGGCGTGACCGACCTGTCAAACCAGACAGGAAGGCCACGCCTTCAGAAACAGCAGCTGATAAAAGATGCGTCACCAATTAACATCCGGTGACACTCTGAGGAAGACGGAAGTTGTACGTCGAAACATGTCAGGTAAACAAACCCAAAAATTAGATGTCTGATAAAAAAGAAAAAAAAAAAAAAACTAACTATGCTTTTAATAGTGTTTCATAATAAATGCTAAACTGTGGCACTTTAAATAATACTTGGTCCATTTTCCCTCAATTTCAGATCACATTACTCACCACCCAGTCACTCCACCAATGGTGAGTTGTGTTGCTACTGAATACTTCTCGGCAGCTGGACCAGAATTATTCCCGAACGTTTTGCTCCACCATCTCTGCTTCTTGACCTGCTCAGCCAAGTCGATCACGTCGAAGGTTTCAGTGTCTGTTACAACAAGAACATATTTAGCATCACTAGATTAATTACTAACTTCAACTACTAATTCAGTCCGATCTACCTGTATTTGTAAACCTCAAGTTTTTCTAATATTATAAATTCATATACATTTAAAGCATTTACCAAGCTACGTCCAATCTTGAGAAAAATATTTCATCTCATACTAGTCCTGATATATCACAGGGTTAAAGGAAACCATCAAGCTCTGTTCGAGAGGAGGTAATATGAGAGAGAGTGAAGCTGAAGCCCTATTCAGATGGGATTAAATGTCCATGGGGTCATTTCCTCTTTCACAGGAGCCGCTCTGTGATTTTATTTCTGGACATGTCTGTGTTTTTCACCAAAACTCAGCACTTGTCTGATCATTTTAGTTCAGATATACATGATTTTCTATGCAGATGTTTCTTGTGTTAGAAAAAAAAAAAAAAAAAGATGTCTGTCTGCTGCTACTTGCTGTGTTTAGTCTCGTAGCACGTTTATCAGTGATGTATCAGATATTAAACACTTCCTGAATCATAAAACATTAAATGGATGCTTTAGAAGAGGCGCTCAGCCATACACTCGGTCTGTACAGTAAAACCTCGACTACACACAATACCCAGGGAAGAGAAAGAAAATAAACTCCTTCGGAACAGCAAGATCCTGGAGGACGATTAAAGGACGAGTTATAACGCCAGCTACAGATATGAAGGATTATTTTATATTTCACATCCACACTATCTTACTTAATGACTCTTACTTTTCTGTAAATGATGACTAACACTGACAGCTCTTTAAATATCTGGCCTCATGACGCACTCGACTGAAACATCCTTTTTTATCAAAAATGTAACCTGTTAGAAACTCGCTCCTCCTCTGGATCAGTTTACTGCTGTCTGGATGTCAGAGTTTTATCACTGAGAAGTTATTGCACACATCCCTTGGAGAAACTAATCCTGTCTGAACAGGGTGAAAGAAAACAGAGATGTTGAGTTGATGGAAAAAAACAGCTTGTTTTTGTCTACACGTGTTAATATATTCGTGTACACTACATATTTAACATCTTTTCTTACATATCTGCACTTACACCTAACCCTGGGTGGCACGGTGGTGTAGCGGTTAGCGCTGTTGCCTCCCAGCAAGAAGGTCCGGGTTCGAGCCCCGTGGCCGGCGAGGGCCTTTCTGTGCGGAGTTTGCATGTTCTCCCCGTGTCCACGTGGGTTTCCTCCGGGTGCTCCGGTTTCCCCCACAGTCCAAAGACATGCAGGTTAGGTTAACTGGTGACTCTAAATTGAGCGTAGGTGTGAATGTGAGTGTGAATGGTTGTCTGTGTCTATGTGTCAGCCCTGTGATGACCTGGCGACTTGTCCAGGGTGAACCCCGCCTTTCGCCCGTAGTCAGCTGGGATAGGCTCCAGCTCGCCTGCGACCCTGTAGAACAGGATAAAGCGGCTACAGATAATGAGATGAGATATTAAAAGGTAGAGTAAGAATTGATGAAACAGCTTGGCCAAAGAATCAATCACTGGTTTTAAAAAATGTCTCGTTTAAGGGTAAAAATGCAAAAGAACCGTTTGAGAGTCGGTTCTTGTTCGTGACAAATAATGACTCCCTGAAGAGTCGGAATTCATCACAAATCAATCCTAATCCTTAAGGGTAAAGGGAATCTCTATTAAAATAGATTTTCGTATGTTGTGCTATTTTCTGTGTCTACTTTATTAGGGCGACATTATCAGAAAACTATCCTAAAAATTGATAATTTTACTATCATTAAAATATATAAAGAAGCATGTAGAGAATCGCGCATGCGCAGAATAATTTCTCAGAGTGCCGGTCATCCTTTCCATCAGACATGGTGAAGAGTTTGTCATTAAACCCGGAGTGTATAAAGACTCATTGTGAGACATTATTGCCTTCTTGTTGGGGTTTTTTTTTTGTCATCCAAAGAAATAAATGTTGTTGGCTTCGCTGATCAGTGGCAGAGGATTTCCCCGCAAAGCCTCAACCCTGCGTCATTTCAGCCCTTCACGGAGCGTCCCCTCACCAAAGTTTGGCCAAAACTGTGACGCTAGAATGTTCTGGAACCTCACTGGTTCATCTGGAGCAGTAGCTCCTCCAACAGATATACACCAATTCCTTATTAGCTTTAAAATAAATCACAATAATTAAATTTAAAAAAAAAAAACAACGCTTCTCCTTGCATATCATTTGTTCCTTTCAATCTTACGGCGCTAGCGTAAATCTTGCTAGTTGACTAGCATCAAGTCCGTGTCGGTACTTTGAAATACAATAAAAGGAGTAAAGCACGATACAAGAATTCCCTTTTAACTTATAACTCTATTAGATTTATTTATTTGTAATTAAGGCTGTTCTTAAGAAGAAGGGGAACGCCAGCAGCAAATCCTTACCTTTCTTCTTCCCAGCCATTTTGTTTGTGTTTCCTATCCGGACGTTAATCCAGGGCACACTCGTTTAGTCACGTGACCCATACAGTGACTCTTAGATTTTTTTAAACGAATTTTAATTTTTCACAAGTTTTAGCTCATAAATAATCACCTGTAGAGCTGTGAACAACAAGAAAATCTTTTTAAAAATATGTTCAAATATATGCTACTTTTATGAATTAATGTAAACTTTTTGTGACTTCATTATTTACTTTTTTTGTTACTTGAAACTTGTTATACAGTATTGCATAATAATGATGTAATAAAAAGGAATTATTATTATTATTATTATTATTATTATTATTATTATTATTATTAATTTTTGGAGGAGATTAAGTAGGCAAAATAAAAGTCTTGCTCATAAAATACTAGCGTTTGTCAAGATGGTGGCTTTTAAGGGTGTGGTTCAGGGTTTCTGAACTTTTTTGGACACTTGAAAAGAAAATTATAAGTGGGTATGACTCATTACTGCGAACCCAGTGGTGCAGTTTATTTCAGTGAACCATGAAGACGCTCATTACAGTGATGTGATCATGAGGAACGTGTTCTTAGGGATGACCCGAAGTGGTATCTGAACCACCTCTCATCTGTCATCAAATCTCATGTCTAATAAATCATTTGAGTCATTATTTCTCAATAATATTCACAATAAATTATTCTTACGTCACAAAATGTAGTCTGTTAACAGTAAACATTGATTGCTAAGCCACATAGTAATCAAAGATTGGGGTATAATTTAGAGTATGTTTTAAGTGGTGTTATTTAGTTCATTAATACAGAATTTAATGAATGTGCTGCGTTCACTGGAGTGTATTTAAAAGATTTTACAACAGAAACTTCACGTCACGTCTTGACAACACCATCAATATTGATAAAATTGCTGTAATTCACGTCTCAGAACTGGATATTGGGAAAGTCAGCCATGACTAGGCTAGATTTAATGTAACGTGGCTAAGATGAGGGTTGTTTTGACATCAGGAATCATTCTAGGCTGCTAGCTTACATTTAAGTGTTTATAGTTATTATTTTATCATTTTTATGGCTGATGTGTGGGCTGATTATGACTTTCTTGAAGTGGTTGAGTTTATATACGTGATAGTGTATGAAAAATAAACTGATTAAAGAAAGAGAGAGAAATCCAAAAACAGGAAAATTAGTAACATGGATGAAGAAGGGATTATGATAAAGTTCCTCATTCATTCATTCATTCATTCATTCGTTGATTCTTTAGCATTACACTTCTTCCCTACATCTCTGCTGAAAAATCCAGCATGTTGTGGTCAGCTACTTGGGGGGGGGGGGGGGGGGGGGGAGTTTGTGCTTCTCAAGCTCTCATATGACTTGTCCAGTTTGTTCAATCAATGTTTGAGATTTTCTAATTGTGTTGTTTTCTGTTTTTTATAAAAAGTTTGCCGACGAGGTTATATCAGTAGCTGTTAAGTAAACTGGTTTCATTTATCAGTTTGGTGAGCTCACGCTGTGCTTTAGTAACTGAAAGCTGGACTTTTCAGCAGCAAAGTTTAAAAAAAATCTTTATCTCTGAAATATAAAGAATTGAAATGATGAAATAGTAAGAGGAAGAAGAAAAGAAGAAATCTGAGAGCACCAAAACGTGGACTGATTTGTGATTTTTATTTTTATTTCAAGTTCATTTATATAGTTTAATATAAAAACAAACATTCATTTTACAGAAACGGACAGTAGTTAAAGTGATGAAGGTGATGTCATCCCTGACCCAGTAATCAGATGTAGCTGTAGTCAGATATCACACAGACCCTACACTGAGTACCAGGTCACAGAAACACATCAGAAACTAAAACCAGATGTTTCTCAGAGAAACTGCAGAGATCTTCAAGAAGAGCTTCATCTCTTTCAACATTAAACTTTAAAATAAAATAAAAAATCCTCTCACATCTCAAAACAAAACATCTTTTACAAACAAGTTCTTGTGTCATATTTAAAACCTGGTGTGTATTTATTGGTGTATGTTTGAGTTTATGTCCTAAATTCAGTGTTGGATGTATGAAGATGATTACAGTTCTCTGGAGTGTGTTCGAAAAAAGTGAATGTGAGTGAATTTTTTTTTAAAAATCTACACAAAGACCCTGTTGAAAGCAAAGCTGTGGTTGAAGGCATTCATGAACATGCTGGATCCAAAAGAAAGCACGAATAAAAGTGAAACTTCTCACTGCTTGTGAGTTTGTTAGGGGGAATACCACAGCCTGTATGCTTTATACATGTGCTTTACCAGGTTATTTCCCAAAAAACAAACAAACAAAAAAAAACATCCACATATGAATGAACTGACCTGAAGTGGAAATGTGTCCACACTTCCGTGTCCCTCAAAAAGATATCTCTCTCTCTCTTTCTGTGTGTCTTTGTTGAAACTGTTCAAGAGGGGAAAAGTGTCTTGTGATGATTTCTAGGAAGTAGCACAAGTTATTCTTTATTTCCATGAAGATTATACAACAGGCTTCTTTATTCTTATGTTAAAAGTTGAACATGTTAGAGTTCTCATACTGGAGATATGATTAATGTTGCAACCATCATCATCATTAATAATAATCAGATTCACATTTCTATATTATTTTAGATGTTAAATTGATTGGTCTTCAGAGTAAAACTTACTGTACGTTGCTGAGAGGTTCTTCAGAGCTCCATCCAATAAATTAAATAAAAAATAAAAACACAGCAGTGCACGTCTCGAAGTTCTCCTGTAGAAGTTCTCCGACTCATCTTGTGCTTTCTTGCAGTCAAAGCAGTCTATCAACTCGGAACAATCTACTTCAGACTTCTTCATGCTCATTTCCACTGAAGTTCTATCTCGTGTGGCATTTTACACAAACTGTCTCTTGCTCCACATCCTTCCTCACGCTTTACTCGACCCTGAATTCTAAGAATCCGAGAAAGAAAAACGAGCGACTTCCTTGAGCGCAGAAGGCAAAAACGGTGTAAATGTGCATATGTGTGCGTGTGAGTGTGCGTATGTGTGTGCGTGCATGCTCGCTCTGTAGACCTTCCGGCTCCTGTGTGTGTGTCTTGTCAAATGTGCAGTGGTAAGCTGCAAGCCACGGTTTTATTGAGTGTTGATGAATTTCCCCTGGGTCTCTCCCCTCACCTGGTTGGGAATTATGTATGTTAGTCACCTTGCTAAGGGACAGTCCCTGTCTCAGCTCCCGACACTCAGCTCAGCGCAAATCTCCATCTTACGAGCACCTTATGCACTTTAATAAATGTACAAAATGTTTGTTTTTAATGTGTGTATAAAATATCACAATCAGACAGGCTGATGTTGTGTCGCAGTAGGAACTGTGACTTTCTCTGATCTTCTTTTCTCATTTTCAGTTTTTTGTTTGTTTGGTTGTTTTTTTTGTTCTGAAAACAATTATATTTTCTTTCAAAGTTAATTTGAGTAAATTTTCTGCTTAACTTTATTAACTTGTCAGCCCTGTGATGACCTGGCGACTTGTCCAGGGTGAACCCTGCCTTTCGCCCGTAGTCAGCTGGGATAGGCTCCAGCTCACCTGCGACCCTGTAGAACAGGATAAAGCGGCTACAGATAATGAGATGAGAACTTCATTAACTTTAACAAATAAAGTAATAAATAAATAATTTGTTTTACATGAACAAATTTCTTTAGTCTAAAAAAAACAAAGACTAATAATGAAGTTTCAGTGTTTTCTGTTTCCATGAACAAATTATTATTGACATGTTTTTGACCTGAGCCTCTTCATTATATTATTTCCACAATTTTTTGTAATATAAATTTCAAGGTTGAAGAAAAATAAAATGAAATAAAGTTCAAACAATATGAACTAACATGTAGAATGTTTTGGCATGTTCTCCAGGGACTGTCTTAAAAACATTTTGGAAGAAAAACTTTTCTTTTTTCTTTCTTTTTTTTTAGATCTAATTTTTAATATTTTTTAAAACTTCCTGTAATGTTCTGTAAAGCTGTTTTCCGATTAAATGTTTTCTCCAAAACAAAATAACGGCAAAACAAAACAGTACACAATTTATTGAAATGAATCTTTATCTTAATAAAAAAACAATAACAAATACAAAATGTAAACTGTTATGTGTTTTATAAAAAATTATAATAATATATGTGTAATAATAATAATAATAATAATAATCCTTGATTAAAGATTTTAATCCAAAAACAAAGTTCCAAAAATAATTTTAAAAATTAACTTTATTTTTTTCTAATATTATTATACATGTATTTTTGTACATTATTTTATTTTTATTATATTTTATAATAAGAATAATTTTTACAAATGCAAATCTTTGCAAAACAAAAATACAAAGATTTTTAATTTTTCTTTTCCTCACATCACTGCCACTGCTGCATAGATGTCAGTATTTGTTTGTTTGTTTGTTTGTTTGTTGCTCAATCAAAAAACCCAAATCTGTGTATGTATGAGGCCATGCTGAATTAAACACAATAATTCATACACAAGACAACTTGTGAAAGATGATGAGGTGAGAATCAGAAAAAGAAAACTAGACTAAACTCACAACAACAACAACAACAACAACAACACTTTGCATCATTATTACACTAAAAGTTTCCATTAATGTGAGAAACAAACTGAAAAGTGCTTCACTGATAAACCTTGCTTTAGTGTGTGTGTGTGTGTGTGTTGTCTGGGCATCATATTCAGAGAAATTTCGATTTGTGGGACTCTCTTTCTTTCTCTCTCTCTTTCTCTCTCTGTCTCTCTCTCATATGAAAGTATTTCCCCTGTGTGTGTGTGTGAGTGCATTACATCATATCTCACACTCCTGTGTGTCCAGTGACCTTATGTAGGTTCGAACAGTGATGTCAATCTCAGAATCAAGCAGCGTAGGTTGCATTTGCATAAAAAAATTCTGGTGAATCATTTATAGAACCAACCAGCTAAAAGAGGGAAAGTTTGCGAGTGCAGTGTTCAGGAAGTGAGAGCAATGCCTGTCACGACCAAGCAACCCCACAATAGTGGGCGGGGTCTCTCTCTCTCTTTCTCTCTCTCAGGTGAAATATGGCTAAAACATCAGCAGTGAAAAGGTTTAAACAGTCCTACACTTTACCAGACTGCTGGTTAAAATGTTTATTAAAAGTATTAAAATTTTACTTCACAGCTTTCAAATGAACATAGTTTTCAAAATATTCCCTTTTTTATTTTAAATAATGTGATTTTTTTTTTAATCTAAATCTGATTTTGGAATTTTACAAATTCTCTTTTTCTGCTGTTACTTTTTAAACAATTTTTTTATTTTATAAATTACTTTATATGATAAGCATTTAATAGGATTTTTTTTAATAAGTTGGGAAAAGTTAACTTAAAAATATAGTTTTAACATAAAAAATAAAGAAAAGAAAAGTAAGAAAAGAAAGAAAGGCAGTGATGGAATAACGAAGCAGATGACGATGATTTGAACTCCATAAGAAATGTTCTTGACTCCTAAAATCTAAACAGAGACTATTTAAGAAAAATCATATTGTTGGTTAAATTAAAAAAATAATAATAAAAATAATAATAAATAAAGATAGAATAAAATCAGCATCATTATTATGTTAAATGTTTAGGCAATTAATTTACAGAAACAGCTGATGCTAAGTCTACGAATCAAATGGAAATGAAAGCTGTAATATTTTGAAGAGGAATAAAATGAAGTGTGAATAAAATTGAAGTAAATCAGTATGAATTCCTGTCCTGCTCAGAAACATGGTCCTATCAGACGTTTGAGAAATTACTCAGTGTTTTCTCCCCACCCATGTTAACGGTACACCATTAAACTCACTGACTATCATCAGCATCACTGCTCATCTCACAGAGGAGGATTTATTCAGAAAAATCAAGCCCTTGGTTTTACTGGGAAAAGAAATCTTAAGGACTGTAATGTCATTAAATTTCCCCATGAGTTCATGAGTTTAAGATCTGTTTCCTGATCTCATTGTTTTGTACATTTCCAGGTGAAAGATGGAAGTTTTGTTGTAATAATTCACATTAAGTTTTCTTTTCATTTATGACATTATTTATTGCTTATTTATGAAGTTGTGTTAATTCACTGTAAATAACATTAACACCTTAATGAACAGAAGGTCATCAGTTGTGGAATTTTATTTTCAGCCATGGATTGAATTTTCTCCCTAATTTAATGAAGGTGAACACATCCTTCCTCTGAAACACAGTTGGATAACACACTCAGAGTAAAGCGCTATCTACCCTCTTCTGCATACATGACCTCACACAGACGCCTGTGATTGACAGCAGAGACAGAGTATGCCCCTCCCACTCAGACAACACAACTCGCTGGACACGTTGAGAGTCAACCTCACAAACTTAGGGTTTTGAAGTTTACAGTAGCTAATTTAACATGTTTCATCCTAATACATTACATTATTGTTTCTATAGTAATGTTAGTAATCCGTATGCTAACATCGACACAATGCATTAAAAATGCACAAAATATTCAGCTGTATGAGCATGTAGACAAACTGTACTGTAAAGTTATTATTTACACATTATAATTAATTCATTATATTTACACATAATAAATACAGTGTTGAGAAAGAGTCCCAAAGTTTAAAGAACTTCACCGGATGTCTTTGTGTGTTGTTTTTGAGGGTTGAGGGATTTCCTTTCTTCCAGTGTAATAATACTGAGGACTATTCAGGAGGTTTGTGGTGTTTAGATCATTTCTGGCTGCTCTGCATCTGGATTCTGTGCTGTTTCACGGAAGAAAAGCGACACATTTCCTTGAAGTGTAAAGTCAGAAAATCTGTGAGATCTGTGATAATAATAATAATAATCAGACACCATTACCTCATTCACTACAGTTTAGATTATTGCCTTTTAAACCATTTAAGCAGCAGTCTTAACCATTCTAGGACTGTTTGTAAGAATGTAAGTCATGAGTTTAATATCATTTATACACTTATACAGTTTCACAATCATCTATGTTTTTTATAACATTGTGAAAACAAATGTGAAAAGTGTAAAATGTGATTGTGTCGACAACAACAGCAAAAAAAAAAAACATGGACTGAAATGTTCTGAGATCATCATGGAACAGAATCTGATGTAATAACAGCCAAAAATACAAAAATAAACATCAGCTGCTTCCAGAGGAGAAGAAGAAAACGTCCTGCTCTGCTCTTACTGTAATATAATCGATGGGTTTTAAAATAGCGTGTGAAGTTTTTCTGGTTCTGTCACTGCTGGCGCATGTTGATGATGTCAGCAGCCGACCTACAGGTGTACGCAAAGATGCAGCCCAATCAGCGACGACTTTTCAAGTCTTTGGGCCTTTTCGAGGATCAGAGAAAGTGCAGCATACAGGTGAGGTGATACACCTCAGACACCTGTGGTACTTTATACATCTGGGGCACCAAGTCTGCTCCTGGAGATCCTGATGAGTAAAAGTATTGCAACTCTAAGTCTTCATCAGTAGAAGTAATAAATAAATCTTCTGGTGACGTAATAACTTTACAAATTACACTTTTTTTTATTACACTTGACTCTCCAGCTGATTACGTCTAATTGAAAATGTTCTCATCGATGTAAACTCACACAGCGATCCATGCTGAAGTGAACACCGCCTCCATTATCAACAGCATATCAAGAAAGATAACATCCACCAACTAGCTAACTTAGCCATATCCTGTTGGATCGCTAGGTTTCTTAGCTAGCGTGTGTTAATTAAATTATCCTGATCCTAATCACATTATCCGGAGCATAACCTTCAGCCTGTAGCGCTTATTCTCATATATTTATCACAAGAGACGATTGCTACTGAACTGAAGTGACATCTTAAGTTTACTTTCATCCTGGAAAACATTAAAAGATCTGGCTAGTGCTAGGCTAGCTCACTCAGCTAGCTAATGGCTTCTGGATGTTTCCACAAGTTGGATGGATGTTGAGCTGTGAAATGATGAGATCTCCTCGTGTTTTAGTTCACGTAATAATGAACAGATCATTAATTACATTCTGAAGCGTTTAAAACTGAAGGTAGATGATGATTTGGGTCAGATGTTTGACTGTCTCAGACACTGCAGCTGCTGAAGAAGAAACTGCTTTGTTTCCTTTTGAAAAATTGAATTTTAACCTATAAAATTTGCAATCAAATGTAAAAATTTGCACATACAAGTGAAGATACAGTCCTATGATTTAATTATACTACCACATAAGCAAATCCGTCATGCGTTATCCACTGACACACGTCCAGATCTGTGCTAAAACATCACGTCTCCCCTGTAGGTTCTGTGCAGAAGCAAAATGGAGGGTTGAAGGAATTTGTGAGAAAGACAATTCAACATTTCCATCTCCACGCTCCTGCTGCCGCAGTGTACGCTCTGCCCGTCACCTTCACCGCCATCACGCTGCTCTGCTGCGTCACGTGAGTGAGTTACTCTGAACAAATCAGCCTTCCCTTTAGGACTACAGTTTTATGAGCATGTTTAATGCAGACACAAACAATATGGCAAAAATATCACATTGTGATATTTCAAGTAATTTCTATGATCCGCAAGTCGCACATCTCTGCAAAACAAAAGTGTTGCATTTACTACTTTATTAAAATCTACATTCAATTTTATTTTTAAAAAAATTGCTATATCTTAGTAAATATATCGTCACATACTTCATCACAATCCATCCATTATCTGTAGCCGCTTTAT